>NC_139344.1:201812508-201827508 GCF_055883805.1 Amblyomma maculatum | reverse complement strand
TCCTTAACAAGAGACTATGTATATCCGCAATAATCTCAGGTTAATTTTCTAAACCTATGTGCTGCCTGGACATGTATACGTCTAGAATGGAAGTATACATTTAATGAGGTATCACGTAATACAGGCAAAATCAGTATGAAGAGGATACAGAGTTTCCCCTAAAATCAAATTCCTTCTTACTTCTGTCCGAAACGCGACATTAGACGGGCTTTGATAATTATTCGTTATTACCTGAGCTGTAGTCGTCAGACTCAGATCAAAGCATGTGCTCCTTTACATATATTTGCTAGTACCTGTTCAATCGGTGTAAAGAGGAAATGGAGCGCAGTTCTGCTGCTCATTTCCATTTATGCACACCCCTGTTAAATATATGGCGGTGCAGTATGCTCATGTGAAACCATAACCCTTACAGTCAGTGCGGCAAAAAAAAAAGAAAAAGGCCTCTGGCTATATAACCTTGCATGCGTCAACCAACCTAACCAGTTTCAGGACATAACAGTGGGCTCCGTTTACATTGTGCATGCGGTAGGTGTACTTCGTTTTAGGATGGTATCAGCAGAAACAAAAACCAACCTGTAAAGAATATATACTTTCCAATTGTTGCAAAGCCGAAGTCTGAAATGTACAATGGCAAAATGAGAGGTATCTAGTTCACGCAATGCGGATGTAGGTTTGTGTGTTTATATCCAAAGAAAAAAGAGAAAGAGCCAGGAGAGGAGGAAAAAGCGCACACTGTACTGAAGTTAAAATGGTCCCGAACGCACTCACATTTCACAGCTCCGTGTCAAGGCTAGATAGGTATAGTAGAGACATTGAGGAGCGCACAATGCAAAGCTCTCAGCGTTCGGTCGACTCGCGCGTTTATTAAAAGCTTAACGTCAAAACATGACATATCGCTTAACGCGACCTCTTATCCTTCGCATCAACTTGGCGCTCAAACTGATGTCGATGCGAGTTCTTGAGAGGCACAGTCACGTAATTGCATACGGCTTTTCCACCAGTTCTTTATGCAAGATAACAGCACAATTTTCCTTGTACAGAGTGGTTAAGGTCTATAGCGCAAATGTTTTGCAAGCAAGAGAGAGGTCGAGAGATGATTTCAGCGCTTTATAATATGCTAATTTCACGGTTCTTCCAATAGAGACCACCAACGTCCATCCCTCAAGTATAGTACACCATATCTCGTGCACTTCCGCGCGCAAGCAGAATTTTGAGGAGTTTCACAGAGTTTCAAGGAATGTCATTTCTGCACAAGAGCTTTACCCTGGCTTGAAAAAAAAAAAAAAAAGAAATGCTCTGGCATGCATGTGCACGCATGTGCACGCATGTGAACGCATACACGCAGAGCGCGGACTCTCCATGTATGTTTTTTCAGCATTTGCTTTTACCCGTATAAAGTGCACAGGTAAGTACGCTTCTGCCAACACATGATGAAAACGTGCCACAAAACGGAATCAAGTAGAACGCGCAAAACATCAAAGCAGTAGACTACGGTGAAAACAGGGGGCAATACCAACAACATCCGCGAAGCGTCCGTCAACACCTATTAGGCACATTGTCCCGAGTCTAAAAGGGAGAAGAGTGTATAAGAAGACTGATAACTGGCGCCCCGTGAACGGAAGGCGCCAGAAAGCAGTCACAAATGCACTCGGCGCATGTTTACTGGCGGGCGGAAGAGCCGCGAAGATAGGGGCATTTCCGTTGGGCGCGTCGTAAACATCGCCGCACGCTGGCGCTGCTCTATGCGCGCGCGTGGCCTCCGTTGTGAGCGCCTCGTATCCGCGACTCGAAAGCGTTTTTGCACCGTACCTGGCCTCTCTGCTTGAGGAGAGAAAAAAAAAAAAAAGAAGAGAAAGGCAACAGCTTTTGACATCTGCAGGCGACCTGGACAATATTTCAGGTGCATGCACTAAGAGCCTGGCTCGAATCTACACGGGAGCGTCATGATGTACGAACAAAGAAAGACAAATGTAGTACCTATATACGTTCGTTCTGGAAGTGCTCGCGTAAACCTACATACGTACAAGAGCCACTGATAGAGCCAAGCGGGCTGCCTGTCGAAGCGTGATAACGCTCTCTGAGACGGGCTTTCAAGTTCAAAACCTGTGGCAGATAAGATTCACATGGCATGCGAGTATGATGGCGATGCACACACGAGAAGGCTCATCCCTTTTGACGTAGATCAGGTGCTAAGTAAAGTCAGCGATAAGCGCCACTCCATGGCCCATCATCGCGCTCTCGGCGTTGGCGCTGCCGCCACTGGCAGAGGTAAACAGCATGCCTGCGGTTTTCCTGGTAGCGGGAACCGACAGCATAGCCTTATCTCCGCCGCTTGGGACGCCCCTGTGCGGACAGCATTGCTTACGCCGATCGCTTACCCTGGAGTCAGCAGAGCTGCACTTAAAACGAAAACTAATTAATTGTATTGTCTAAATGACCACCTTGTCGATGTCCGGACTGTGTAGTTATGCAATAATGACCAGTGCTATTCAACTATGTCCCATGGTGAGCTTAAAGTTGGATAAGTGATTCGGCACGCTCACATTTACCTTCATACATCACCTACTGACCACGGTTCGCTGAGAATGCAAAATCCTTTTGTGCCATTGTGATTCTTGCCACCCCTTTTATGTAACAGTCTTTATTGAGACCTTTAAGCGCTAACCGCATGCGGCGACAATTCGCGGCAACACGCCGCGCGACGGCGTCGTACGGTGGGCTGAGGGTCGCCAAAGCGTTGCCGATCGTCGCTGTCGCTCAGGTTCTGGATTTTTAGAAACTTTCGCGTGATGCCCGGAAGCATCTCGCGAGGCAGCCAATCGCAGAAGACTTTAGGGTACTCAACTTCCGTTCTAGCTTTTTTTCCGAGCCAAGTTTGTTTTCCTATAGTGCGGTTTGAGCGAAGAACCTTCATGCGCTCATTTCGCCTGATCCGTGCATATATGAGCTCATCGGGACACTTCAGTAAAAGCTTGGTAGGGTAGTAAAGAAAAAGAAGCTAGTTTGTTAAGGTATTGTTCATTTTCGAAAAGAGCAGGAGAAAGTCACTGCTTGCAATGCAAGTCTGTGTCGCAGTGTGGTAGCGCACCACCACTGCTGCGCTGTGACCTTTTTTTTTTCTTTTTTTTTTTAGACGCGATGCGTGTAAATAATTTCAGTGTTTCATCGTGCTTCATAAACGACATATATCGTAACTGTACTGCCCTTGATCGAACAACAAGGCGGCGGTAATAAAGCAACGCTGAAAACGCGCCTCGCTGTCGCCGAGCTCCGTCGCTCCGTGCGATGTGCACCAGCGGCAACGACAGGCGTTGGCGGCGGCGTCGCGCGACGGATCGACGAGGATTGTCGCCTCATGCAACCTGGTTACCGCTTTAAGGTCATAAAAGAAAGTACCATGATTCAGTGATCGATCAAACGCATGCAGGATGTACCAGAAAGTACCATCGGCTGACACAACAACCGCTTTCGAAAAAACACACACCGTCATCAACTCCGAGCATTGCGAAGCAAAACGCTGAAGTTTATGCCACAGTTTTTACCTAGAAAACCGAACATAATAAAGGGGCTTGAAACAAATGCAAAAACGCGATGAAAAGCGGAAGTCGCTAGAATTCCGAAACCCATGCACAGCATGCGAATTGCTGTCACCCAAGGATTTCACTAGTCGGTTCGCAGCAGCACCTGGGGCAGCGTTTTATGATCTGCCCTCCACGAGTCCGGATCGCCAGCCGCTACCAGCCGTTTTAGTTTCAGCCGACATTGCTCTGGCAGCCTCTTCCTAACCCAAGGGAAAAGACTCTCCCC
Source organism: Amblyomma maculatum (assembly GCF_055883805.1). NCBI lineage: Eukaryota > Metazoa > Arthropoda > Arachnida > Ixodida > Ixodidae > Amblyomma > Amblyomma maculatum. The sequence goes on along the minus strand of NC_139344.1, from coordinate 201,823,701 downwards.
GTCTCACATGAACCTACACTTAACCTTGTCCCGCGTTGTCTGTTCGCGACGAAAGCTGAACAGTGAAGTAGAGCACGAAAGAGCGCCATATACGAGAGCCACTTCGAGCCGTGTTTTACAGCCTCCCCGGTCTACACATGCTGCCGCGTGGTCTATTTACGTCGCCGGCTGACAAAACTCGGCTGAGGAGGACCGGAAGTGCGCTGAACAACTGAGCCCGAAGGAGCCAAGCACGCGGAATCCTTTGAGAAGATGTTGCAGTTGTTGGCCTCCGTTCGAGTGGCAGCTTTACGACAGCGGTGCGGACTGCTGGCTGCCACTATTTCCTGCGCGGTGTAACGGCAGCCGCCCGCGGAAGCACCGCGAGATGACACGCTCGGGCGCCGAGCTTTGCCTTGACGTTAACGCTCTGGGGGAAAGAACACGAGCGTTGGTTTTAAGCTTGCACACATTGCTGTTATCTCTTTTTTCTTATGTATTATAGAAACGATAACATCGTAACAGGGCCGATAACTTTTTGATGCCGTTTGCTTCAATCCGCGGTGAGCGCATAACTTCGCTTCAAACGAGACAAGTTTCTTGTGAAGTGCTTCCTTGCTTTACAGGAGCAGAAAACTGTTGGGCTGAGCGAAGCTATTTCATTTAGAATAGAGCGACTGATGAAAAGCAGGAGGGCTGTACTAAAAAAGTTGTTCCAGCTGTAGCGACACGGAACTGTAGTCTAGAATATTCTTACAAATTTCAAGTTCTGCATTGAGCCCCCCCCCCCCCCCCCCCTCGCCTCTCGAATACAAATGTCAACCAGCACTGCGGCTTCGAACTGATAGATATATGCAGATACATACGTGCCAAAAAAAAACAAAAAACAAAAAAAGGCATATTTTTGGCGTAACGGAAAAAAAAGAAACATTGAAAAACTAGAACAGTGCAGCATTTAGGAGCTGGAACGCTACGGATAATCATTTACTACCTTGTTTATTCAAAACAGTATCCTTTTCAAATACCGATTAAATAATCATTTGCTTAAAATGTGCTATCGTAAAGTTTAATAAAAGAAAACACCCTCTATATTCGAGCCCTATATATAGCTCTCCTTTTACTCTCCCTTTCCGCTTCCCCAGTGTGCAGTATATAGAAGGCCAGGGTTATCACCATGCGTCGGCAGACCTCTCCACATTTCCTTCCATTGTATTACTTTGCCTTTTGTTTCTTCTTTTTTTTTTTGAACTACGCAATAATTTAATGCATTTTCATTTTTGCGTTCTTTTATAGAAAGGGTTAGGGAGAATGGGTCAGCCAATGAAGCGCTAGTACACTCGTGAAAATGTTGCTCACATGAGGATCCGGAGCGGGAGCAAGCTGACAAGCAGGAAGGAGAGGGACAAGCCTATTATAGAGACATGACAATTGTGACGAAGGTTAAGCATTTCTGAGCCACTGCAAGTTATACAACGCATCAATAAAATTGACCTCTTTGGAGTTAATGCACATGATTAGTCGAAATTAGATTCCATTGTGTTCTCTGTTAGACTAACAGCTTCCAGCTTGGATTTTTTTTCTGCGTTGTGGCTGTTCGCGTGCATAACTCGCTATTGCGGCTTGCCATAAGGCCATCCCCTGGTTGAGCGCACGTGCTAATCTGATCATCGAGTAGGAAATGTCGCCTCCTTCAGAAAAAGCTAAACCTACGTACGGAGAGCAAGACATGAAAGGTCGGAAATATCGAAAAGAGAACCCTTACGACGTCCAATAGCGCATTCACGCGAGCCGCGCAGATCCGACGATGGCTTTCAATTAGAAGGGAGTTTTGAATCAATCAGGCCGCAGGCGCGTCTAGCGAGCGAAGAAGGAACAAAGGGAAGCATTCTATGCCAGCGTCGCCGAGACGACGGGGCCCATCTGTCACGCTGGCTGTATGGCTCGCTGCGCGAAGCCGCTAGGCGCTGGTGAGGAATGCGTAAACGGTTGTGAGACAACATGAAACTTGCTTGTCCACGGCGTCGCTGCCGTTGTCTGGGCGCTCGAGGGGGAGAGGGGCTGCCGGAGGACGGCCGCGCTATTCGCAGCGTCCAGGGGGCCGAGACAAAACGCCAAAGGGGAATGTTTGGGATTCCAGCGCCTCATCTCTTCCGACACTTGGCAGCGCCGCTGACTACCGCCGCCAAACACGCTTAGTGGAGCACGGCCAGGGCAAATGAAGAAATAATTCACAGACAGCAGTCTTGTTCCTCCGCGTAGCGTTCGTTAGCCGGCTCCGCGTTACAACCGGGGGAACATAGGCGACTCCGAGGGCAGATGGGTTGTCTGCCAAGATTTACGCTTCCCGAGCTAGCTCCTCAATCCATCTATGGGCGCCGGCGCGCGAGAAATACACCTCGACTGGGAGGCGGCGGTCTATAGCCCCCGCGGCGCCGCTTTGCATGGCGCCGCCGCCCTGCCGTCGAACGCTCGTTCGAGTGAAAGGTAAAATTAGCCGAACTTTTTCAAAGCTGCGCATGGCAGAGCAGGGCGCTCGCGTGGCCAAGAGAAAATATATAGATTTCGACTGGTGCCGCCAAACGCTAGCGGGAAACATTGACGAACCGAACGCGCCAGAATGGGACGCCAAGACAGGCCGCCACTATTCCTGGAGCGATCCGCTTCCTCAAAGCCCCCTCCAGAGAATGCAGAGCAGCGATTTTGTCATCGCGTCTCATCGTCGACTAACCACGGCCAGTGCTCGTGCTGACGTTTGTTCGTGCACGCAGTGTTAATGATTCAGAATTTGTAAACAGGCGCGATGATATAGACCCGGGCGCTCTACCACAACGCTCTCCTCCTCACTGGTCCTCAGTGTACGTTGAAAGAGCAAGCTGGTGCTTAACAAGGCACAGCTCCTCGGCAGTTCGACGGCGCAGGCAATTTTTATTCATTCACGTAGGCCAGCTGGATTCCTTGCTTAACCCCTCGGCGATGCCTAATCGCTGTACGAACACCGCTCCAAGGGTAACGGAGAGGTGCATACATGCTGCTGCCCAGCGCCCAGCAGAGTAAGTAGCAGCAGCGGGCCGGGAGCGGCGACCTCCGCTGCCGGAAGCGATGAGCACCGAGTCAAGCGCAGCGCGGACATTACGCCTGGCAGCGTTCGCCACTAACGACAGCCCTCCCAAAATAACAGAAGAGCGCGCACGTTGCAATTGCGAGCGCGCCCCGACGACTGTCGGGACCTGGCGGCCGCGATACATGGAAATCCTTTCGGAAGCTGCCGCCGAGGGATGGGCGAAATTGGGCGCAGCTCGGCAGGGAGCGTGGCGGCCGGCTATTCTGGGACAGCGTCAACCCGTTGGCGCGAGAAGTGCGGCCTCCGGGATGGGGAGGTGTCGGACAAACGCTTAACATTTGTTTTCAGAGCGCGCCACCTACACTCGGGCCCGGTCGATTTTCGCCGGTTCGCGGCTCAATTCCGGGAAACCCGCAGCGACAGCGCTGCTCAGCCGAGAGCCACACTTTGAAGGCCGTTAATCACGCGCTGAAAAGTGAGCTCGGCCGGTAACTTTGGCGTGAAATGTGCGTCCGCCCGGGCCAGCCCCCCTCCGGCTCGTTAGCCCGCTTCGCTCCCTCTGTTTGCTGGCGCGAATGTGCGTGTTGCCGCGCCGAGCGTTATTTATCACATTGGGAATGAGCTGCTCCGCAGGTAGCGCGCCGTGTTGACGGAGGGCTCCTTCTCAGGACACAGCCGGCTGGTGCGCGGGGGCCGCGTGATAATTGGGAAGTTTATGTGGGCTGCGGCGCTGAAACTTTCCCTCTCAGAACACCGTCCGTGGGCCGCGCAGGACGGAACCGGTCTGGCGCATCGCGAACACGGTACGACGCTTAGCTGCGCGACCGACGTCGCGACGTCGATGACAGACGGTTGTGCACCGAGACGCGGCGAAAGAATGCGCGACAGCCCGCCAACAGACGCAAGAGCCGTGGAAGCATGCACTGCTAATGAAGCGCCGTGAGGCGAGAGGGTCGCACTGAGTAGCGCGGCAATGGGCGTTTTGCTGCTTCGCGGGACAATGTAGACGAGTGAAGTTTCGAGGGTGTTAAAGAAACGTAGATGTTAGGTCAGCTTGAAGGTTAGATTAGATTAGGGTCAGGTTCGACTTTAAAGAGACCTTAACAGTTAGGGTTCTGCAGAGAGACTGCAGGGCTTTGTTACACTGAGTTCTTATCTGGGGCCCCTAAAAAGGTAGATGCACGAGCTTTTTTTCCCAAGTTAGTTCAAAATTTGTGAGCGTTAGTCTGGTATTGAAACTCTTGTTATGTCTGAACAAGTGATTAACATTGATATTCTGATTATAAAGGGAGGTGCCCTTGCAAATGAACTCAGTTATTGAAACTCGCGTTATGTCTGAAGAAGTGATTAACATTGATATTTTGATTATAAAGGGAGGTGCCCTTGCAAATGAACCAAGTTATTGAAACTCGCGTTATGTCTGAACAAGTGATTAACATTGATATTTTGATTATAAAGGGAGGTGCCCTTGCAAATGAACTCAGTTATTGAAACTCGCGTTATGTCTGAACAAGTGATTAACATTGATATTTTGATTATTAAGGGAGGCACCCTTGCAAATGAACTCAGATATTGCTGTAGCGCATGATAGGAGTAGTATTGCTAATTGCATTTCCTTATATAGTAGGTGCGTGCAAACGACGATTGCAAAATCTCTCGTGACTGGCTACACATTGCAAGCTGAGTTCATATGATTGTACTTGGAAAGTGAAAAATAACCTGCCTTAAGCTCAGCGTCAATGCAAAAATATATAACCACCAAAAGAGCGAACGGGAGAAATGAAAGAAGAAAATACTCGCGGCTGTTACGGAATCAATCTGCAGCTATAAGGTCTCCGTGAGGTGTGTACGCTCCCTTACAGTCCTGCATGGAAAATTATTTTTTCTCGACGAAAAATGTGCTAGGAAATAAATTAGTTTCATTATATGTTACGCACTCAAACTAAACAAGACGGTAAGGAATATTTTGTAATAGCCTGGTAGCTTTTTCGGGCTTCGTTGGGGCCTCGCGTAAATGTAATAGTGGTTGACGTAATAACATGTTACATACCTTTAAGTGATGTAATGCAGATTACGCTCAGTTAACCAACGCCAACATGGCCGCTCAAGACCTGCACACGGTTTCTGTGCTAGTGAATGCCGCCCGAAGCTAGATTATCGTAATTTCCAAACTCGCTTTTTTTTTTTTTTTTCGAACGGCATCGCAGGTCGCACTAAAGCGCACGGCATACTGAAGCGAAGCTTCTCTTTCTTTTTGAAGGAATTTCGCATTAATGCCTGTGAAATACAATGACAGTAATTTGGGGGCTCTGAACGGAATCTTATGGAAGCAAGAACAGAAAAATAAAACAATTGTCCGTAATATATTTATCCCCCGTTACGATTTACTACTAACCAAGCTGTGATGCCAAGTTCCAGCCCCTTCCTGTAAAATTGCTCGACGAATGAGCAGTTTGCATGTTCTGGACCTTTACAATGTGGGGATCTTTTTGAATAAATACGACTTCGTTAGAACTGCGGAAAACCCCGTGTCCTGCATGCATTTCGCGCTGGGAGCGTAAATCTGGGTCGATGACCGCATACCACGTGGGCAAGCGCGTTGTTTTCTTATGACCTGGCGGGAGGCCTGCGACAGGTTCGGTGGTCAGGTTACTTAGTCCATTACACATCGAGCAGCGTTCGCATATCCCCTGACGCACAAATTAACGCGCCTCGCAAGAGACGGGGGCCGCCGTAAAGTCAGAGAAGAGGCAGTGGGGCCGCCCGGCGCACAGCCGTAACCGCGCGAGGGAGGCCCGCGGGTCCCGCCGCGCTATCTCAGGCAGTCGGACCGATTCTATCGGCACTGTTCCCCTGGCGCCAGCCCTGTCCAGTCGATGGAATGCCCCGGCGAAACACGAGCCTCCTGTCCCAACTTGCGCGGGGAGGGAGGAGGCCCCGGTGCACTGAGTCCCGCCAAAAACAAAACGCCAAGCGGGAGGCGGCCGAGACGCGCTCCATTGGGCGGGAGCGTGCTGAGTGTTAACGGGGCGCCGCAGAGACGGCGCCGAAGTCACGTCGCGTGGGAACACAGATGCGGCGCAAGGAAGCATGGAGCATGGCCTTCTCCGCGCGCCGCGAGGAAGCCGGCTGTCACGCCGAGTCGCGACCGCAGCTACGCCGGAGCTAATCCGCGCCGGGGAGGGGGAAACCGGCTCCTCCCGCCTCCGGGGTAACCTTGCGCCAGGGGCGTCTGGGTGCGCGATCCCTATCGAGCGGCTGTCGCTCGTCGCGAGGGCAATGAGTGCGCGCTGATTAAGGGGACGCGCTGACTCAAGCGCCCGGGCTTCTAGCGTAAACCTCCCAAAGGCATTCAATGGGACGACAGTAGCCTACTCGGCCGCTCCTGGCGCGTAATTGAGACCAAGTGATTCGGGTTTCTCAATACGCACGGCGTGAATGCAGTTGCAGCCTTCGAGACGGTCGGATTTATGCGCGCGAAAAATATATTTTGTGGCGCAAAAAGGCTCGTGCCGGAGGTGCAATGCTTGTCGTCTCAGCATCTGTATTGAATGAAAAGCCCAAAAATGCTATGAAAAATATAATCTGCGCTAGCATTTCTCTAACCTAGTAATATGTTCAGTTCCAGGATAGCTTGCAGGGTTTGCTTGGATTGTGAATTTCGACTTCTTGCTAGCAATAAACGACCCAGCTCCCTTTCAGGCTCAACGACTGTAGGTTTGGCTCCGCTCTGATCTTTTATTGGCCCCCTTGCTCTTAATATATAGAATCTCCCATCGCTTCCGAGGTGGAAATGTCCTCTGCGGAGGGGTGCAGACTTCCTTGAAGTCTGTTGAACTTCGGATACGAATGAGAAAAACAACGAAAGGAGAGAGTGATGTATGCTAGGAGAGGAAAAGCGTCTGCAGAAAAAAAAAAAAAAGAAAAAAAAAAGAGTTTTAGCTCGGTCAAGTTGCGGCTGGGATTTGCGACGGTCAACTCGCCGATTCGCAAGGTCGATAATGTGGCAGCCGAGTGCCATCCCACTGAGTGCATCCTCTGCAAGAGGCCCCTCCACGATGACGTGGAGAGATAAGTCGACAGTCTGACTCCGATGAGGAGGAACGGGGGTCGAAAGAGGGGACGCTGGCTACATGCGATGGGTGGGCCCGTGACTAGAGCACGGCAGTGAAACGATAACACAGTCCGGATCACGTTTCCGACGCGAACGAGTGTCAACAGCTGCACTCGGCCAGACACGGCGCCGCGAACACATCCATTACTGTTTAGGGAGGAGGCTGAGGGGGGCGAGGAGAGAGCATACGCTCAGCACAGAACCGTAGCGAGGAGGAATACTGCTGCCGCCGCTCAGTTTGGGCCTCGTTTAGGTGCTTTGAAAAAGCGGAGGGAGAGACTGAGTTGTAGGGAGAGGGAGCCGTGTGCTCCTATGCGTGCGAGTTCTAGTCGAGAGCACATCACCGCTAATCCCGCAAGACCTGAGAGGGCCATTTTGTGTGAACGCTGCGCAAAGCTGTTGCTCTAAAATGGGTTCCAACAAAATGCACTCGGTACTCTGACACCAAAGAATAGCGAAAATACAAGACGCTGAACAATTGAAGAAAGTAAGCTGAGGGTGATCATGCTCTCTCTCTCTCTCCAGTGGACAAGGTCGAAATATGTGCATTATTTTTCGATAAGTAACGGCGTCAGCGTGGCGAGTCACCTGTGCGGTAGGGAACTAGCAAACCGCCTGTGCGTTTTGAGGAGTCTGCAAGCCAGCGGTCTTTGCTGTTAATATCTTTTTCACGCACGGAAAAAAATACGGCAAAACAAAGCAATGGGCAAGAAACAGACAGCAAGAACTTAGTCTATGTTTGCAGTAAATGTAGTAGATCATCATTCACTATTAAGAGCTTTAAGGGGTCCACCTTCAAGGCTGTATCTGCCGCTTCCTAGCTCTGTCCCGAATATTTATCTTGAAGGAACCTATTTGTTGTTTATGTTCATCCCCTTCCCTTAAAATCTCTCTCAAGTCAAATTGTTTTTTTTTTTTTTTTTTCTCTCTAGTGGGCGGTTGCTGGCGAACACCATTTACAGGGCCATGCATCCTCCAGCTCATCAAGGCAAAAGAGACTCGTATGCAGATCTACATTGCACCTATCTGAATGAAAGATTTGGCGATATTCTGTGAGAAGGGACGAGGGAATTCGGGATTAAACGGCGAAGTTATGGCCGAAATAAATAATTAGCAGGACGCTTGCCAAACAAGGCATGTATCCATAGCAAACAATTTTGGACAAATTTTGGTAAAAATGTTTTCAACACATTTTTTTCTTTTTTTCACATGTTGTATAACTGCACCTTAACAATCAATATATCCGCCGATCTCTATCGGCACAGCTTGCGTAGTTACTTGTTCTCAAGTGCTCACCCCATAGGATTTCTATGGAAAGTCTTAATTATTCTTTGTGAGCGCTCGCAGGACAAACTTCAGAAACAAAATTTCGCGCCAGCCATTTCTATCAATATGTTTATAAGAATGCTTTCAGTGTTCCACAGTTACCTCACAATTATTTTTAAAAACGCAGTCCACTGATTTTCTACGGCAGTTTTAACTACTTGCTGCTAGCGCATAAAAGAAAAAGAAAAACTTCATAAGAATGTTGTTGTTTTTTTTTCATGCATTGGCAGCTTAGGCCTTTCCATTAGCATGTGCACAGCGGCATCCTACAATATCACACTATTTCTTTGCTATTAAATGTGGTGTTTCCAAAAGCCGACATTAAGCGCCAAACGAATTAAGATTGATTTAACCACAAAGGAACTGAAGACCGGTCGCTGTAGGTTGAACGTTTTTGAGCCTAAACAAACACGCCTTTGCTGCGCGGTCTCGGCTGGTTGGCAGCACTGCGACGACAAAGGTCAACTACGCCGCGCCGCCTTCTCCTTTTGCTGTTTTCAGCGCCCAGGTGTGGGTGTGCTAAAATCCTATGATGACTGCGCTTAGATTGTTATTCTGCGGTAAAATTGGGACCGATGCGACTTTCCTATGGACATATCTTATTTTTCTTACATTAATTAATTAATTTATTTATTAATTTATTTATTCACTTATTTTAATTTATTATTGTTTTTTTTTTTGCGTGAAGGAGAGCGGGGCCCAATCCTACTTCCAATCGGAGAACTGTGACAGAAATTACCACTCCTCCTTTCAATTGAGGATGCACGGTGTCTATAACTGTCTTCTCTCAATGCAGGTTTGATATACCGGTATTAAGATTGTGTGCGTCTTACAGAAAATGCTCAGCGAAAACAGGCACCTCCTTTCGTAAAAGAGTCAAGACCCCCGGACGGCGTTTGGAAAAGCAGTGATGACATTTATACTTTTTGCGACAGATCATACTTCAATCAGAGACGCGTAAGTGCGTTGTGGGATTCTGCTGCCAGCCGTTCCTTTCTTCTACAAGCCCGGATCTCGACAAGCACGACCTTTTGGAGTAGTCGTCGCGGCTGACAACAGCAACTGATAAAACATGACAGCGCTTCCACTATCGCATGCGAGGTATCACGATGACGGCGACCCTGGTAGAAAGAAATGCGCATGCTCATAGAGTCGAGAAACTACGTCCAGTGACGAGCATACAAATTTTAAAAGCTTACACGGCATCGTCTTACCGCGGCTTCGAATTCCTCATTTCCCCTAATCCATCACTGTCAGCTGCGTTAAATGAATTTAATTAGTAATTTTTAGCTAGTTGAATATATTATCATCATCATCACCATCACTAGCCTGACTGTACCCACTGCGGGGCGAAGGCCTCTCCCGTATTCCTCCAAGTTTAATATATAACTAGAAATTTTTACAGCAAATTACGACCGACCTGGTTGAGAGTATGTTAATGATTTTTGTTTTCTTTTTCAAACTCACAGTTTTTAACAATTTTTGCAAGTGGTTGCTGAAACATCCGATATAAGTGAGGTCATCCGGCTGTGTTGCTAGAAAGGTTGCTGTATATACACAATTTCCTAAGTTAAACTCGATGGATCAGGGTCGTTGCTTCCTCACGCTGCCACACGTGGGGCACAATATTCAGCCCAGAACAAACAAGTTAATATGCTGGACTTTTAACGAACAAATGAGAGGAAGTAGTGAGCATCTGTAGTAGTAAAGAAGGTTGCCGTCACTAGTCAAGTGAAGATTCGGCTAAATTGAAATTCGTATGTTATAATGGCACCCGAGGTCTATGACGTCTTGGAGCCTTATGCTTGTTGAACGTGCGCTACGACAGCTAAGAAATGCGAATGCTTCGAATTATTTCATGCGGATTTTCCTTTGAAATACCACGAGAGTTACGCTGCTAGGGTCTGTTCAGGCGGATTTTATGGCAAGGCGAACGGCATTTATGGGGTAGACTGCAATAAAAGACGTTCTAGTAAATATAACAATCTAATCGATTTCGAAAAAAGCCATTGATCTTAAGGCACAAAGTTATATTGCGGAGTTGAAGGCCTTCTGCATTGAAGGTGAGTCCATTACAAAATATTTTTGAATGAACATTGTGGGTCGAAATGGCATGCTTTTGATTTCAGGAGTATCAGGGACAGCCAACTACCCTGATACTCCTGATAACTTTCAGCATGAGGGAAAGCGTATTTATGACGTTAGCTTAGCTGATGCGTTTGACAACTTTTTTATTCAACAAGCTTCTCAGAGTCAAATTGGTAGTAGTCAAGATTACACTGCATTCTTGAAAGGAAGCAACAGTTCATCATCACTTTTCTTTGCTCCGACAAACTGCGCAGAAGTTTTCTCGTGTACGAACAGAATTAAAAATAGCAGGTCAGTGGACACAAGTGGCCTCCAAATAGCGCTCATTAAACATGTTCTTCACCTTATATGCCCAGCCATTACGCACATTTATAATTTAATACTATCTACCGCTGTATTTCCGAAAGAACTCCAAACTTGCTCGAGTGATACCGGTTTTTAAAAGTGGCGACAAATCTTTGATCCAAAATTACCGCCCTATATCTATATTACCGGTATTCTCTAAAGGAATAGAGAAGTCACTGCATGGTAGAGTCATGTCATTTTTTAACAAGCATACTCTTCTCCTTGACTTTCAGCACGGTTTTAGAAAGGATCGATCGACAGAAACGGCGCTACTTGCACA
>NC_139344.1:201575008-201807508 GCF_055883805.1 Amblyomma maculatum | reverse complement strand
GAGAGGCCTTCGCCCTGCAGTGGGTATAATCAGGCTGATGATGATGATGATGATGATGATTATGGCAGTGATGAGTGTAAAACTTCGCTCTACAACGGCTGCGAACGATCTTTTTAAGTTGTAGTAAAAAAAGTGGAAATAAGGCAAGTTGGGTTGTGCGTATTTCACAAAGGACACTACGAGCGATTCACGCAATACTTAGAACACGAAGTAAACAACGCGCAAGCCCTTATATAATGTGTGGGTACCTTTCCTCGTTCTCTTAGCTCTTTTTAATATTCTATGTTTCACATTGTTTGATCGTCATTAAAGCTTCAACATGAGGCACATATTAATTTGTGTCTCAGTAACGCGAACAGAATGAGCCCGGGTTCGGACAATGGAAGACGTATGCTGTCGACTTATAATAACTGGTTCTTGTGCGTTGAAACTGGGCAAAGGGCTTTAAGGTGTTCGGTAACTGTGAGCACGAATTAATTTTGACCGACCAAGGTTAACCAACAAAGAGTGCGCTCCATTTACTCGTGAACTTATAATTTCACTTCCGTTAATACCCACTTGAACCCCCGACCTTGTACTAAGCAGCAGAATTCCACAGTGCACTGAGCTGTCGCAGGGGAGGAACGTTGAGAGTAAGAGAAGACGCGTATGAATGCATTTTTCTTATTGGCATTACAATTAGAAGAAACAAACGCACTGATAATTGTTAATGTCCTACCACATCAAGTTGACCATATTTAAAGCTATTTGATCCGCAGCCGTTGCTCAGTGACTATGGATTTCGGTTGCTGAGCCCAAGATAGTGGCATCGAATTGCAGCCGCGTTGGCCGCATTTCGATAGTTGCGAAATGAACGAACATTCATGAGCTGTGCGACGTCTTTGCTCGTTTAAGAAACCGCGAGTGGTCGAAATTTCACTACGTAATCTCTCCACTCCATTAGGGTATCTATCCCTCATGCGAGTCATGACACAAGCAGATTTAGCATTGTAGCAGTGTCTACACACCCTTATTTTCTACATGATTACAGGGGCGGCTCTGTTAAGCTTAGAAGTATCAACTCCATCATAATAATAAAAAAAAAAAAACTTAAATACCGAGAAAACTATGACGTTAGATAAGAGCCGGAAAACACCTCACCCGCTATCGTGGGCGTAACACGTTTTGCCACCCCTCGACTTTTCGCGTGGCGAAGGCAGTCGACCCTGGCGCCGCGTGGCGACATCTGCCGAGAGCGGGGTGGTTGCTACCCAGGCCTCCGGATGGCGGCAGCAGTCTTGGCTGTGTGGAGCAGCTGCTGCCGCTCGCTTCTCGAACTGCTTGGGGCGTACGAGCGCGGGAACCGTGCTGGCTTTCGGCGCAGCGCCAAAACGCAAAGGAAAACTAGCTCGCTTTTATTCTCTTTTGGGGCAAGAAAGAAGCCAAATAATTTCCCTCCTCTGCATTTCTTTGAGCCCTGCAACAGCGCAAGAAGGTTAACTAACATTTGTCCTAGGAGCTCCAGCTTTTGTCAAATGTTTACAGGCTGATACCATATTTCATTTAGGCGCGAGCAGTGCGATAGTTTTTTTCTTCGAAATTTTATCTCGCTCTTTCCATTGTTTCAGACATTTGGGGGTGAGGCGAACAATGTATGGTGTTCACTCCTCTTGAGTTAGCAAGTGATGCTGCGAGAGCGCGACTATATGGCCAAGTGGCGAAGCCAGTTGTCATATCTTTGCCTAAGGCTGCCCATGCGAAAATGATACCGCTCCTATCTAGCCATTGCAGACACGGAAGGCAAGCTGAAGTTGACCTGTATCCAGTGGTATTCCTGGGGATTGCACACACTCTTTCGTGATTATGAAAGCACCTCATCAATACGAGTCAAAGGCGAAAGCCTTTCTGGGCTCATGGAGCGAAAATCTGCGCAAGAGCTGTGCGCATGATCTGAGCATCGCATCTGTGCGCTGTGTCACTCAATGGGAACCCAAGCTCAAGTTTCGCCGCGCGACGGCAGCGCCGCCTTTCTCGCGTGGCGGCTAAATGTGAAATGCTGTGCCGCCGCCGGAGCAGACGCTCCGCTAGCTTCCCGTGCACGCGCGGCGATTTAGTTGCGCCTGCGGGTGATTTGCAATACAGAAACGCTTCCGCCGATGGAAAACGGAGGTACTAATTAGTGCTGTGCCGTGGGCAGCCACAACAGCAGGTGAGGCGCTAAAGGACGAGACTCACGTGTGAAACTATGCAGATTCATTTGTAAGCTTTCCCGCAAGACCTGTTTTGCAAGCGAATGACCTCGTTCTGACACGTCTCACATTCTTTGTGGAAACGAAAAGAGCCAATTTCCCCTTCTCTGTAAACTCAGAAATGTTGCCAGTTGACAAAGGCGACTTGGAAAGGTATTGAAATTTGGGAGTACAATGGCTTACTAGCACGTCTAGGAAATGAAGGGATGGAGGATTCTCCTGCGTCTCGCTCACTGCGTGTGACTTGTTTTGCGGATTTTCAGTGCTCCCTCCCTTCTTTGTGAAGGCTCTGAAACCAACCAGAATCAGCATATGTCCAGCGTTCGGCGTCCGCGATTGACTCGCATTTGTAAATGTGCCCTAAATGACATCTGACTTTTCGTTTCTGAAACGACCAAGAAAATATCGACGAAGTTGGAAAACATGCCTTGCTGCGAAGCGTTTGCAGATTTATGCAAATTGGCCAATAATGAAAATATGTCACAAGCGCAATACAAAATTGCACTTATGGCTCGATAGACTTAACTCGCACAGAGCTCCCCATTCGCATCACAGGTTTTATGAGTGGAAACCAAATGTTATAGTAAATGAATCACAGCCATATGATAAGAACCGAAATAAAAGACGAACGTACAGTACACTAGCTTTCACGAAGCTTGTATTTCCCTGCCTCCCGAGCCAGCGAGCCATTTATATGTCGCTTGCTGCACCAGTAACAGCATGTGCCTTTGAGCCTGCTAGCGTTCGTGCCTCTGAAGGGACACCTCTATCGGACTGTATATTTATTCTTTGACTGCAATATTCGCTTTAGTAGCGTCGTAATATAAAGACAAAACCGTATACAGATCTCATGCTACAGTCCAAAATGATGATCAACGAGCAAGCCGATTTATTTCACAGTAATGCTAATACTTTTGCTTATTTGAAACATTATATACGAGAATATTATTACATAGCGGACCTGCCGCGAGACGCACTTCCTAAACTATGTTTTCGCTCACGTGGGAAGCGCATTTCATGATCAATAGTTACTCATCGCTGTCTGTCGTCTGGTCTGCAGTGCAGACGCGAAGAAAACATTTCTCGCCTTTAATTACATTTCCTTCATGGAAATCTGCGGCAAGTTGCCCAGTCATCAAGACGGATGCGCGGGCGCGTCAGGGCGCGTGTACGTTCTAGAGAAAGCGCGTGGCGCATGCTGCGAATGCAGCGAGCTGAGCTAGCGGCGTCCCAGTTTGTGCTTTTCTGTCACAGATGGCGCTTCCCACCAGAAGCGGGAGCGGCCCTTAGGAGCGGCATAATTGCATTGAAGATGTAATAATCATGGATAGAAAGTAAGAAGATACTCGGAGAACTTCAGAACGGCTTTAGAAATGGTAGGTGCTTAGATAGCAGCCTGTCCGTGCTTGCCCAAGGTGTGATGTCCCGGTGATAGCGCTCGCCTCCTGCATTTATTTCGGTGGAGGCGAAATGAAGAAGCGTCCGCGTGCTGTGCGATGTCAGTGAGCGTTAAAGATTCCCAGGTGGTCGAAATTACTCCGGAGCCCTCCACTACGGCTCCCCTTTCTCACTTTCCACTTTCACTCCCACCTTGCTCTCTTCCCTTACAGGTGTCTGGTGTCTGCAGAATCAAGTGTGACAGGCACTGCACCTTTCCCTTCCTGCGAACCAATTATTATTATTATTATTATTATTATTATTATTATTATTATTATTATTATTATTATTATTATTATTATTATTATTATTATTATTATTATTATATCCTAATCTTCCTCCTCCAGCCTACGATGCAGTTTTCCTCTCAATCGAATGTGTTATAACTTCTCATAGCAAATACAAACTATTCATTTTAGGCGATTTTAATACTCCAGGTATCAACTGGAACTCATTTACTTATTCTCACAATAATCATTATATATTAAGTAAATGTAGCATGCTACTTGATTCTGTAGCCTTTAGCTCTTTGCAGCAACACAATTTCATTGAAAACTGCTGTGGTTATATTCTCGATATCTGTTTATCGAATTTTGAAAGTGTTCGAGGCTCGAGTTCCGACATACCGCTGACTCGCTGTGACAAATTTCGCCCTCCACTTCTTGTTACTACTTTTGTCTCTGTCTCACCCTCTACTAATTCAGATCGGGCGGGGAATTCGCCCCGTTTCACGTATGCACGTGGTGACTATGTCGGTTTCTTCTTCTCTTCTGTCGACTGGTCCCTTTTAAATGACATTAGTGGTGCCGATGGACAAGTCAGTCGCATCACTGAAATAGTTCTTGATGGCATGCGTCAGTACATAACTCTACATACTCCAACTCGTAGAAAGTTTCCTTTCTGGTTTTCCAGAGAACTGAAAACGGCGTTAAAACTTAAGAAACGGATCGTAAAGCGAAACGCCCCGGTTTTGACAATTAGGCAGATGAGTTTCGCCGCTCGCGTTATCCTTACAAACGCTTATACAAGCGGGCCCACGACTATTATCTTGAGTCTTCAGAGAAGAGTGCCTCAAATCGTCCTAGTCAGTTCTGGCGGTATACGTTCGCGAGCATTCCATTAAATCGGATTCCGTTATCAATTTAGTTGACTCTAAGGGGTCGCAAATTCGGGATGTTGCCGACAGTTTTGCCCAACATTTTTCCTCCGTATACAAACCTCCACACTGTGATTCCGTATGCCTCCCATGTGGTGCACCATCTAATTCTGTTCTCTTTGGCGAGAAGTTAACAACTACAAGTCTTAAGCGTCTGAGACCATCTTTGTCTCCTGAACTTGATGGCATTCCAGCCGCCATACTAAAAGTCTTTAGTTGTATCTTTGTACTAGTACTGACTCCTATATTTAATAACTGTTTGAAAAATGCTGCCTTTCCTCGCGTGTGGAAAATGGCACGCGTGTTTCCTGTCTTCAAGTCAGGAAACAAATATCGTATTTCCAATTATCGTCCGATTTCTCTTCTATGTGCAACTTCTAAGCTTTACGAATTAGCTTTTCACAACGTACGTTCCTTCCATCTCAAACATACTTCAACCAACCTAGTCACGTTTATGACGTATGCCTCTGCAGCAGTCCTTCAGAGAGGTCAGGTTGACGCTGTGTACTGTGATTTGAGCACAGCTTTCGACGTTGTTACACGCTCATTACTTCTTGAAAAGCTTCCACTCTCTGGCGTCGAAGTCTCAATCGTAGCCCTCCTACGTAAATATCTCCTTGATCGCTCCTGCTTTGTTAGTGTCAATGGACAGACCTCCTCCGTTTACCCTGCAGCCAGTGTAGTACATCAAGGCTCTGTATTAGGCCCGCTTCTCTTCTCCGTTTTTATTAATGACGTTTCCTCCATGATCAAGAACTCCCCATTTCTTCTTTATGCTGATGATATAAAAATATTCGAGGAGATGAATTCTTTTCAAGGTTCCTTGTTGTTGCAATCGGACATATCTGCTTTTTCTGATTGGTGTGCGAAGAATCGACTTACCCTCAATTCTTCCAAAACTAAGGTTGTCTCATTTACTCGTAAAACGCACAGCTTTCTCTACCATTGTTCTGTGAATTCTGTGCTGTTGGACAGGGTTGATGAAATTAATGACCTTGGTGTACTGTTCGACCGCACCCCTAGCTTCTCGTCTCATACTAAACGCATTGCTCAGCGGACTATGCGCACACTCGGATTCGTCTGCAGACCTTCGAGAGAGTTCCGTGCTCCACTTCCGTTCTTAAAGCTGTACCTGTCCATATGCTTGTCGCTTTTGGATTACGCGTCGGTTGTTTGAAATGGCATTTGCAAATCAAACTGGGACAAGGTTGACATAGTACAGCAAAAAATGTTTATGGATATTTCGATATCGCTTTCCTTGCCCAACTTCCTGCACCAACGCCACTGCGGTGATCCGGTGCTTGATGTGGGAGATGATGGCCATAGCTGCCGGCAGCGCTGATGATGACGGTTTACAGGGCGACCTCAATATACGCACCGCCAGCACTAGCGAGCCGTCTTCGTAAGGCAGTCGTCCCTCTGGAGACAAGGATGGGTCGACCTGCTCTAGCGGGTCTCTCGTTCCTCTCTGCCCCGCCGTCCTTCGCGGCTTTCCTTGTCACCTCGGGTCCTTTCTTCCCGTTCTCAGAACCCTCGCCATCCTCGCAACAGCGTCCGTCCTGTAACCGTCATTAGCACGCCATCCCCGCCTTCCAGCGTGTCGTTCAACGACCCTTCTTCGCATCCGGTTTTCGGACAAAAGGTGAACACAGGTAAAATTTTGGAGAGGTCGGTGGCTCCCGGATTCCCGCGCAACCCGGATCGCAAGTTCCGGCACAGAGAATTAGCCATCACATTCGCTCACCATAGTTTTCTCGAAAGAAAAAAAAAAAAACTTTTTTTTTTCGAAGACTGTGCACCACCAAATCAATTCTTGTGTCCATACGTCGTTGACCCTGAGCTTATTCACACTGCCACGAAAGTACATCACAGATGAGTTCAACCGCATCACCGTCCATACAAGATGTCCACATTTCACACAAAACAGCCAAGTCATCCAGCTCCCTAATATCTTTTGACAATCAACTGGCTCGACTGCCGACTATTTTACAATGATCAAACAATGCGTGTACACTGTCTTCTCTATAGCGAAGCACTGACACGGATATACATTCTAAAAGGGGTCTGAAAATGGTATAATACAGGTTGATATACACATGATTAAACTGAATTTATAATATTGATACAACTAAAACTAACCACAAGAGTACAAGAACAAAGTTTAGACAACTGAACAGTGTTGATAAAAGGGTATGATACTATGTTTTGTACATGGATGAAACTTGAATAACAGGCTCACAGCGTTGTACATATCCCACGCACTGCAGGATGATCACACGGTCTGGCTCTGTCAGCAGTTCGGAATTTTCGTCCCTGTTCTCTTCCAATGCCTGCTACCGTGCGGCCTGTGTGTGAATTATCCACGTCATCCTCGACAGACCTACTGTGTTGAATATCACCATCTTCAGCGATTTCGGGATCTATAGAACTGGTTGCCGCAGGTAGGATTAAGACATTGCAACTGTTCTCAGCCGGTGCGCTCTGTATGCAAGCTTCGATTCTGTCCTGTTCTGAATCACTTTGAGGGGCCCTTTCTTGGTAGCGCTTCGGTCTGTTCGCATGCACAGTGAAAGTTAGGGGCCTTCCTTCACAGCTCCGAAGACGAATTGTTAAGGGGCCTATTTTTCCACGATGCGGTAGGGGCCTTTCCATTTGGGCACCAGTTTATGTGACAGCCCCTTTTCACTATGCTCCACTTTGAGCAAGACCCGATGTCCTGCCATGAACTCTGCTTTCGCGGCTTTAATGTCATGTCTCGCTTTCCGGGCCGTGGAGGCGTAAGCCAAAGCTTTCTTCGCCATCTCGTGAGATAGCTGCAGTCTCAGCGCCAGCCCAATAATCGTCCATGATGGAGTGCTTGGACTCCCACACTCCTCAAATTCCTTTTGTGGCATGTCTGGGCCTCGGACGTACATTAGGAAAAACGGCCGTCTCATGAGTACTCTCGTGGATGACGGTGTTGTACGCGAAAATTACATACGGAATCCACAAATCCCCGTCTCTCTGGTCGCGGGCCACAACATGGGAGAGCAGATATGCTTAAGAGTCTGGTTCAGCCGTTCTACTGCCCCATTACATTCTGGGTGGTATGCTGTTGTTTTCAGCTTTTTTACCTTTAGAAGCTGACACACTTCTGTCATAACCTTGGAAGTGAAATTGCTCCCTTGGTCAGTAAGCAGCTGTTTGGGCACACCGTGGCACAAAACGACTCTCTCAACAAAACTCCACGCTACTGTTGGCGCTTCTGGTCAGTCATTGGAATCGCTTTCGCGAAGTTGGACAAGTGATCGGAGAACACTAGCACGTACTTGTTCCAATTACTGGTTGTCGGTAAAGGTCCGATAACATTCATGGCCGTTCTCTCAAAAGGTGCGTTCAACTCTCCAAATTCCTAAAGCGAAGCGCGTTTCCTGTTTTTCGGTGTTTTTCGTAACTGGCAGAATTCGCACTGAACGCAAGGCAATCTACTTCCTCATTTCTGGCCAGAAATACAATTCAATTTTCTGTCTCATTTTCTTGTTCCCGAAATGACCGGAGTATGGTGCGTCATGGTATGCACATAACACATCTCTAGCCAGGCTACGTACAATATATCTTTCTTTGGTAGCCGCGCATGACCTTTGCGTCGGGCACGGGCCCCTTCAGGAACAAGCCAGATGCGCCCAATGCGTATCCGCTTGAGGACTCCGGGTCGTCAGCTATAGTTTATCCCTCATTTCTTGAAGTTTCGCGTCTTTCTGCTACTCTTGTTCCAGCTTTTCTTCATCAATAACCGGAATAAAAGCTGTGGTCCCCACTTCAGAGACTGGTTCCGAATGCACCCGACTCAAGGCATCCGCGTTTGCGTGCACTTTTCCCACTCTATGCTCTATTTCAAAGTCATAGCCTTGAAGCTAAAGGTTCCACCGTGGCAGTCACGAGAAAATGCATGTAGGGTTTCTATAGAAATTCGAAAGCGTTGTGTCAATACACGCTGTTGAAAGTCTGTCGATAATCTGCAACATCTTGGATGATGCAGTGTTGACCTCTTGTTGAGCGCTTATGAAATAGTGGCCCATGTGTTTCTTAAGAGCGCTTTTGGAATTCGCGCAACTGAAATTCTGTTGATTTCAGGCTCAAATGCTTCAGAAACTCTGCAAGTGACGCTTTTTGATTTTCTGCTACCTTTCCACTCCTGAACAACAGAAAATAGTACACGACCATCGGTTTGCCAGGAGGTGATTTTCATTAATGCAAAAGTAGTACAGTACATCTCCTAGCTGCGATAAGTCACCACATTATATGTTCTGCCCGACCAATCAACAATCCTGTCTGATCAGTGCTGGTTAATGATAAGCATAGTGAGGCATAAAAAAACAGATCTTGATCTTTTAAGCCCCATTATACTTACTCATTAACCTACACTAAACTAACTAAATTGTTGATTAGTCGAGCAGAACATAGAATGTGTTGACTGACCGCAGCAAGGATATGTGCTGTGCTACTTTTGCATTAATGTAAACCACCTCGTGCCTGCTCTTGGCTAACCGTTGATCACGCAGCATTTTCTGTTAATCCGCAGCGGAAAGGGAACACAGAATAAAAAATGCGCGTTAATGAGAAAGAAAAAATATGCATCTTTGGTGAACCCATAACATGAGCTGGGTTGTTTATTTGCTTTATTTCAATTCATGTGCAAGGTATGACGCCAGGCTGTTCTTTGCGTATAACGCTGATACGTCCGGGAACTCCTCGCCTGTGATGCTGAAATAAACAATATAAATCATAATTAAGCTGCGGTATATACTAACCTAAAAATAGAGCAAAGGCATTTGTGCGCTGCTCCACGTCATAGCTCAAGAAATTTCTTGTCTAAAATGAGTTGTCACTGTCTTTCACTGCTTAGACGGCATCGACCGCCGCCTCCACAGCTCGGCAGCACTACCACATCGTTCATTTCTCCCTGATAAACAATATATGCTGCCGTCAAAGATCCCATTGTGAATATAAATAGCAAAGCGCAAGTCACAAGCATTACTACCCAAAAAACTTGAAGCAAAATTACCAACTATAGGCACTAAAATGAGTGGAAACAAAAACAAACACTGCAAAAATGGTGGAGCTGCACAGATTCAATAATCCACAATGTCTGACAGAGGCATATTATGATCTCGATAATGTGTCCGTCTCAGCGCAAGTAGCGTATCGAAAGAGTACAGCACAGTGCCGAACAATCCGTCAAAAACGGTCACCGGTTAAAAAAAAAAAGAAAGAAAATGTCGCCATTCCAGCTGGCGTTCCATCGGCCCCAGCGTCCGCGTAGAGACAAGCCTCGTTCTCTCTCTCTCTCCCCCTCCTTTTTTTTCCGATGAGGCTGGTTTGCCTGCTAGAAATATTTACATGCGTGCTTCACCTCATATCACACACTGTACAAGACTGGCACAAACACGAATAGGAAAAAGTAAAACACTCACCAAAGTGCAGACGCTCCCTCCGCCCGCGCCGGCTTTTCGCCTAGAATCCAAAACGCCTGCGACTGTTGAACTTCTTAAACACGTCCTCCTTGCGCAGAAGCTGCCACCCAAGAGCGGATTCCTCCGAAGACTTAAATGCGTACGTTCGCGCTCCAATTTGAACAAAACGATCTTCGTGATAATCACCAGCGAAAAGCCTACATACGGTGCTTCGCTCACAGTGCAAGATGCGACCACGGTGGCGGGAAAACGCCAACTGAACTGGCACATCGCCGCACTCAGCGTACCCGCGTCTGCGTGCAAAGAAAACGGGGCGCAGAAGAACAGCTTCGGTGAAAAGGGGGAGCCGCCGCCCCCGCTGCGCGACTCCAGCTATGCTGCAGCCAAGGTCATCTCCGTGAAGACAAACCACGGAGAAGGCAGAGAGCAGAGACCCAGAGGGAGCAACCCCTCCCCCCCCCCCCCTTTTTCCCCCCGGCCGACAGGAAGTAACGCTCGACCCCTCCGGACATGCTGGCGCCGTTCGCGGGCACGGGGGAAAGATGGGTGTGGACGGGAGCAAGGCAGTGGCCGAATGCTTCTTTGAAAAGACGAGTCGCCGATAGAAGACGCCTGCAATCCTGTCTTTTTTTTTTATTTTTATTTCATACGCGAATGTTTTTGCTATGCGTGTTAACTCTATAGTATGCGTGGGATCAATCTGTCCTTATTAGAACCCCTCAATGTTTAAAGTGACTTCATTTTAGCATGGTGTCCACATTAAGAAAGGAAGGAAAAGAAAAAAATAACAGTAAAATTCTCCAAAGACATACAGCGGTGGAGGATTCCAATACAGACTGCACCTCATTTTGCGGCAAAAGCTACGGGCAAAAATACCTAGGCTTGGGCAGAATGTCAGACCCTGAAGCATATATATAGTGAACTTTGCAACTGGTTTGAAAAAGCTCTGTCCTGCCCTACATGGTAGGTTCAATCTAGGATCCTGTTTGTTAGTATGATGACTCACTGAACTTGTTTTATGATAAATATAAAATATGTCCTACCACTAAAGTTACCTTCTGCGACATACAGAAGCTGATTCATTAAGGATTCTGATTGACATTCAACAATGTATTTGCATTATTAGTGGAGGCTTTGCCATCATGAAGTTTTTAGGGCATATTTTCACTGTGTTGCGAAGCTTGAGCTAAGTGTGCACCGTTAATATGTACTTTTATATAACATGAACGAGCACGCAACTGCATGCTGCTATTATATTTCCCTTTGCAGAATGTGGCCAATAGTTGATTACAAGTTAGAGCAAAAATTCATAACGAAATTGTCACATCATGTTCTTATCATTTGTGCCTAAAACTACTTAAAAACATGGGTCAGCATGAACAGTACACGCTAATTGTTCGTGAACGTTGAAAACTGACAACAAAAAGCACATAGAAAAAATAGCACAAAAAGTCTATTGGGTAGAACACAATGAAAATTCTGTTGGCCCTTTAAAGATTGCACTCAGCTGGGGTTGAATGTCTATCGAAATTCAATAAATTCAAAAGGCAGTCAATAGTCCAACAATAGAGTTTCAAAACTCATTTTTGTAAGGGCTAGGATCCCTGATCTTCATAAGCCATTTAAGCGGTTGGCAGCCTGTCACTATTTTAAACTTGCGACCTTACAAGTAATAGCGAAAGCGGCGGACCGCCCACACAACAGCCAAGCATTCTTTTTCTCTTGCGCTATAATTTTGTTCCGCCTAATTTAGCTGACGACTTGCGAAAGCCATCGGATGTTTATTTTGTTCTAACCTGTGCGACAGGACTGCTCCAACTGTGCACTGTGATGCATCGGTTTGAAGGATAAACTCTTTCCTAAAGTCAGGGTACTTGAGTATTGGCGCCTCAGCGAGCTTTCTTTTCAGATTCTCGAAAGCAGCTTATGCCTCCGCTGTCCATGCGAAATATGTGTGCTTTGCTGTTAGCAATGTCATCGGGTTAGCCATTTGCGCAAAGTTTGCGATCTGACGCCGATAATACCCTACATCCCAGAAACTCTCGCATCTGTCTGACACCGCTTTGGTTGGGAAAGCGAAGAACCGCCCCAACTTTCTTGTCATCTGGCTGCACGCCATTGGCATACACCACATGCCCGAGGTACTTTACTTTCGCATTCAAAAATTGGCACTTTCTCAACTTCCGCCCTGCGCCTTTCAGTCTCCTCGGCACTGCCTCATTATCTATCATGTTCTGCTCGATCGTAGAGCTATAGATGATTATGTCATCCATGTACACGTGACATATGTGGCCAGTCAACCCTTCTAGCACAACATCTGCGGCTTGCTGCCGGACAGTAGAACTGTTTACTAACCCCATGGGCTTTCGCGTCCACTGATAATGACCACTGGTCATGTTAAACGTCGTTTTTTTCCTTATCAGAAGAATCCATCTCGATTTGCCAGAGGCCAGAGGCCAAGTCCACAACCGAGAAGTACTTGGCCGACCCCATACTGTGACAAGGTCTCTTGGATATCTGGCAGCGGACACGGGTCCACTCTGGTGAAACTGTTTGGCTTCCTGTAGTCAACTACAAAACGGAATGACCCATCTGGCTTTTGAAACAATAGTGCATGCGAACCCCACGGGGACTTAGAATGTTCTATGATTCCGGCTTTCAGCATATCTTGCACCTGCTTGGCCATCTCCTCGCGCTGCGCATACGGAATGCTGTATGCTCTCTTGTACACAGGACAGGCGCCCTGTGTGTCTTTAGGTGATGTTTGATTGCCCCACATTGCCCGAGGACAAAGTTACCTTGAGAAAAAACTTCAGTGTATGCCTTCATTATCTACCTCAGTTGGGCCAAGTCCTCCTCAGTTATGTGAGACACATCAAAGAGAGACGTGATCTCATCATCTGTCAATGCCTGGCAATGATCTGTGACCGCAAGCACTTTTTCGTCTTTTGGCTCTTCCATAGCGCACAGATATGTAGCAATATATTCTCATTTCGGGTCAGAGTTATTTACGTTTTAGTGAAGTTTGCACGGCGGACGAGAACGCGGCATCTTTCGTCTATTCACTAGAGTCGCGGACCCTATCAATCCATGTGCCAAAACCGCATCAACCTCGACGACGCCAACCTGCCCTATACGTGCACGAGTTTCGCTAGCTTTGCCCAGTAAACAATTTGCGACAAGACCGGTACAGTGCAAGAGCACGCCAACCTCACGGATATGCGTTCGGGCGCACCATCGATAACAGCTAGCACTTCGGACCTCTCGCATGAATTCAGCTCGCCAGTTTTTAATAGGAATTTGGTACTCTTGTAGATCCAAGACCCCTTCAGTTATTGAAATAATAATTTTGAAGGCCGAGTTCATGCGCTGTCTGATTATTCCGTCTACTGGGATTGCAGGCCCATCCGCAATGACAAAACAGTCATGAAAAAGGTTCTGTTTCCTAAGGAATTGTGGAAAAAGAAACAGCCGTGGATGTCGATCTTACTCCCAGTGATGCCGACAAAGCGCCCATGCGAGCTTACCGCGCTAGTACTTTTGTCAGGAGATCGCTCTTGCAACCACTTGAAAGCCCGTGTCAACTAACATTTCAGCTTCACCTCCGTTTATGTGGCACTGTACTACCGGACTAGTTTCCTCCGCATATCGTACTACTATAAGAGGATCTCCAAAGATCGCTGTTCCCTTGTTCTGTACTCTCTATATCTTTCCGTCTACAGCAGATCTACTCACCGAAACCATCCTTTGCTGTATTCTTGAGCCCCTTCTAACCCGCAGTTAGAGGGCCGGCCTACTCGTTTTTTGGAACGGACTGTTTCTTGGAGTGTGCACGCTCAGCGCAGTTACGAGAAAACTGACCAGTTCAGCCGCACACGAAGCATGCCCTACATGAGTAACGCCGCCCATATGGAGCACTCGATGACTGGTGGTACAGTGAGCAACCTCTCAATGTTCTCTAATCATTGTTTCATTTCCTCTATTTCTTTGCGAGACAAGCTTTCTTCCCTGTCGACGACTCGTATCTCAGACTGCCGCCACTGAGGAGTTCGTTCGGTTCCTCGTTGACAGCGCAGGCGACCGCATCGTCAAACGTCGACGGATCACGCGACTTGACAAACCGCCGCAAACTGTCCCTCAGCCCATAAACAAATCTCATTTGATCTTGCAGCAATTCTTTCTCGATTTTGCTTTTCTCGTCCTTTGCCTCAAGTTCATCGGCCATTGTTGCCTGCGCTAGTTTCTGTACTCGTGTTGCGAAGCATCGGACCTCTTGGCTAGGCATCTATAGAGTACCCATAAACCGCTGGATGCGTAATTTCAACGGCTCCGTGTCAATCATCGCGATCATAACTTCTTTGCACTTGGAAAATGTTGTCGCCTCCCTGGCCGCTGCATCATGCCACACAAACTCTTTGGCAGCGCCCGCCATCTTACACTTACAGAGACACAGCACATGACTATCAGCGCAAGAAGCGATGCTGACAACTAGCTCTACGGTATTCAGAAATTCGCGAGCAGGTCCGGTACCATCAAACATAGGGATCAGATGGCTAAACGCTAGTACACTCGACCCATGCGCCATCACCTGATCTTCAGCTTTCGCGATACCAGTCTAGCCAGTCGGCCGAAGTCCGTGTATTTTTCCTACTCTCCGTGGCAAAGAGATCTGATTAAGAACAATGTCAGATCCGAAAAACCGCTGCCACCATTGTGATGTTCCGGTTATAGGGATTTTTCGGGATGGAGAGCAGGAATTACACACGAAATAGGACCAGCAAAAGATTTAATCAGAGCTGGATTCCCCCGCACACCCGACGGTCTTGAGGCTGCGTCTGCACGCCACTGCGGTGATCCGGTGCTTGAGGTTGGATATGATGGCCATAGCTGCAGGCAGCGCTGATGATGACGATTTACACGGCGAGCTCAATATACGCACCGCCAGGACTGGCGAGCCGTCTTGATATTGTCAAGCAGTCATCCCTCGGAAGATGAGGCTGGGTCGACCTGCTCTAGCGCGTCTCTCTTTCCTCTCTGCCCCGTCGTCCTCCTGCGGCTTTCTTTGTCACCTCGGGTTCTTTCTTCCCCTCGCTAGCCCCCGCCATCCTTGCAACAGCGTCCGCGTAGACACGTCATCCCCGCATACCAGCGTGTCGTTCAGCGACCCTTCTTCGCATCCGGTTTTCGGACAAAAAGCGACACGAGCAGGTAAAATTGGGGAGAGGTCGGTAGCTCCCGTAAACTTGCACAGGCAATTAGCCATCACAAATGCGTCGAAATAGCTAGAGCGGAAAATAGACCTTCTCTGTATTTGGCCTTCCTGGACATAAACGGGGGCGTACGGCAACGTAAACAAGAAACTCCTGTGGAACATAATAAAAGAAGAAGGTATCGGTCATGAGATAACAGATATCGTAGAGGAAATATACCGTGATAACAAAGTAAAACGTTACATGGGAAGGAATAAGAAGTACGGAGCTGTCAATGTATGCAAATGATTAAGACAAGGTTGTCGCCTATCACCGCTGCTGTTCATGCTTTATATGATACATATAGAACCTAGGCTACAAGAAAGTAACATATATATATATATATATATATATATATATATATATATATATATATATATATATATATATATATATATATATATATATATATAGGTTTTAACCTGCCATATAGATTAGGCGGAAAGGTCATAGAGCAGCGCCTCCCGGTTTAATGTATGCAGACGATATTCTGCTGTTAGCAGATAGCCAGGAAGACTTGCAAACTTTAATGAAGTATTGAGGAGACGAAGAGGACGCTCTAAACTTCAGTTTTAGCGCAGTGAAGTCGGGTCTGATGATTTTCAACGGCTCAACTGATCAGGGTTTTAAAACAAAAGGCCATGAAATACTCAGAGTGGTAAAATATAAATATCTCGGGATATGGGTAAACGAAGGATTGCCATACATTGAAAAGCATGAGCAATCACTTAAGGCAAAAGGGCGAAGAAATTCCGAGATAATGAAGCATGGGGCGTTGTGAGTGTACAACAGGTATCAGGTACTGAGGGGTATTTGAAAAGGAATTATGGTACCCGGGCTTACTTTCGGAAATGCAGTTTTGTGCCTAAAAACAGAGGTACAGTCGACATTAGAAATAAATCACAGAGCCGTCGGACGATTGACACTGGGTACCCACGGCAAAACCACAAATGATGCAGTATAGGGGAGAAAACCTGGGCCAGGGGGCGCTGCGCCGCTCTGTGCGTCAGCGCCCTCCATGGAGACCCCGTCAAAATCTACGCGCAGCCCGGCCGCGTCGTCTGCTAGCCGCCGCATAGAAAAGAATGTTGTCGTCTGGTCCGCGCTGCTTTCTAGCACGTGTTTGCGCGCGCGCGCTCGGTTGTTTCTCTCCTCCTCCGGCCGCATTGTGGCCACCGTCGCGCTCTAACAATGAGGGGGGAAGAAGAAAGAAAGAAAAGAACTAGAAGGAATATAATAACGGCGCACTTTTTTCGCGAAGCTTGTGTGGAAACGGTAACGGGATGGTTGTGGGCCTTTCTTTTTTTTTCTTTTTTTTTTTGGGGGGGGGGGGATATCTCGTACCGTTCGTGTGTCGTACTTCTCTAACTGGCGGTGCTGAAGCAGCCATCGTGGAACTGGGTCGGCCTCAAGAAACAGATATTCGTCATTAATGCAATCACTTTACGTCAATCTTCCTATCCTCATACGCGATCCTGCTTCGGGAGCTCAAAACTGCGCGTTCGCTATAGGAGATAACTGAACTAGGAATTGCGCAGCGTAACAGTGGAATTAAGAAGACAAAGATTTCCGTGGAGAGATGTCCCCGTCTGCATGGAAAGTCGTCAGACATTTCCTCGCTGTTCGTCTCGTGGAGAGGAAACTGCCGCAAAAATGACATGCCTCGGCTTCTGGGGAATGACCCAGGTCGTTAAGAAACCCCACATCGTTAACGGTAGCTAGGTCATTGATTTCGGATGGCAGCGCCGCAGCAGTGAACTTCCCCTGGCCGGTGTCGGCAGGAACCAAAGGGTAAGGCGGCATGCTTTGTGCCTTTGTAGGGAACGCATCCTAAACGCGCCGAAAACAGGCCCCACGGCGCCGGCAGCACTGCCTAAAACGTTTGTCCCCAAAGAGCTGAATAGGCCCCTTTCAAGTGACCAGTCACAAAGGGAAAGGAAGGAGCACTCGAAGGATGGACCCTTCATTCTGTGGACATAGACAGAGGCATCAAGAGGTGCCGCCTCAAGTCCTTCAATATACCTGTCGTTTGCCTGCCGCCTTCAAGCAGCGAATTTGAGTTCATTTTTTTTTATGTATGTATGTCTGAGCCTGCCAACAAGCGCTCTTTGAAAACAATGTCCGGCGATCAATTAATCATAATTCCTTGCTTTCAAAAGCACCGATAATAAACATGCCTCCAGCCAGCCTCTATGTCAGCCGGGGCACAGAAAAAAGCAAAATTAAGAAATCCCACTGGCAAAGAGCGCCGGCTTTGCGCGCGAGAACGCGCCACCAACCCCCCTCGTCCTCACTCTCCTTCTCCCGCTCCGCGTGCACGCGCGGCTGAACGTAGCACGCGCTCCCGAGCGAGCGGGCTGCGCAGACTCCGCAGACAGCCACGCGCAGCGCGGGCGCGGATGCGCGTAGGTTTTGTAGTTCCTCTCCGCTCCGCTGGAAACCGAGCGCTGGCGTCGCGGAGCAAACTCCAGCTTTGGTTCCCTATAGGGAGATATGGGCTGGGCATCTTTTGAAGTACGGGAAGTTCAGAGTAAAATATTATATGAGGAACGCCTGAGGAAATTGAACAGTAACAGGTGGCAGCTAAAATATTTAAATACCTATACCTAAAAAGCGTTGACTCACACTGGAGGAAAAGAACTAGGCGAGAGAGAGAGAGAGAGAAAATAGAATAGAGAGGCAGGGAGGTTGACTAGGCGATGCCCAGTAGGCTACCCTACACGTGGGCAAAAAAAAAGAAAAGAAAAAGCGCCGAGGAAAGCAGTCTATAACATGCCCAGATCTGTAGTGAAATGGGGTAAAGAGCATTCAGTTAAAGTCTTGAACTCAACCCCGAATCCTTCAAAAACTAAAGGAGCGTCTTCACTGATTTCTTTGTGATGAAGGAGCCATCCAAGGGCCCAGAATCTTAGCTTCAGTAAGAGCGCGAGAGTCCAAGCGGCGGAGTGTATCAGCCAGGAAGGCACGCCCACGCTCAAACTGAGGGCAGTCACAAAGTATGTGCGCAATATTTTCAACACACCCGCACTGCTCACATGCTGAAGAGTCTGCCACGCTGATGAGATGGGAATATGCGTATGTAAATGCCACCCCTGGCCACAGGAGGCTTAACATTGTAGCATCACAGCGGGGGAGGCCGAATGGTACCTGCAGTTGAAGTAACTGGTCAAAGTGGTGCGAGCGGGACGTCCACCCTCCAGGCGCAGACCATGATTGTCTAGTCACGTTACGGACGATCATTCGAAACTGCCTTGCTGAACTAGAAAATAACCAGTAAGTATGCTGGTCACAAGGACGAAGAAATAGAGAGCGTTAAGCAACAGGTGAAAAACACAGAAGGTAAAAATTTAATAAATTCTATGGAAAAGTAACAGAGTGTAGAACTATACCGAAAGCGGAAAAGGCATATCAGGAAGGAAGCTTTCTTTGATAACTCAGGAGGCAGTGCCCTACTTTTTGAAGCTAGATCAAGGTGCCTTAGAACACGCAGCTACAAAAAGAAATTTAACCATGATGATGACACGTGTGCAGTACGTGGTAAATCCATAGAAGCAAGCGCAGTCACTCCTCCTGAGGCCCTATAGTTTAGAGATACCAGTGGTCGGGTGACTAACCCTGCGGTGGAAGCTAGCAAAAAACGGTTGGAAGATTGGTTGCTTAAAAGCAGAAAAGCGATATAATGTTAGTAATGTGGAAGCAAAAATTGAATAACTGGAACGATGGTATAGTTAATCGATCTAAAACAATAATTAAGATATAGAAAAAAACAACCATGATAGCAACTTCTACCACCCCGTTTCAAAGGGGACGCTCCTATATTCCATGAGGAGGGAGATTACGAATAAAAACGATTGATGATGATAGGCAATGAATAAAAGTTACAGACATCAATAGAGTTATTGACTAATGTTGATCACCAACAATGATGATTCAGAATGACTAAAATGACTTGTAACGATAGATATGTAAAACTACGACTTACAAATATGCTTAGCAATGAGTGGTAATGACTACAATGACTAGACATGACTCATCATGACTACGAACGACCAATATGTAAACGACGACTTGAAATAATCGTAACTCATTGGAAATGATTGAAAATGCTTAGCTATGAGTGGTAATGACTACTTTGACTAGGTATGACTCATTATGACTACGAAACTAGGCTTTTGCCATTCACTTAAAAGGCATATCTAGAGACCTTCAAATTTTTTTCGTAATCCTTTTTTCGTTTATGACGCCGAATACAGCGCTTATCCTCTACATTCAACTCAATGTCTCATCGGGGCATGGGAGGGGCCTATTAAACTAAGACAATCCCTCCCCTAATTTGAATTGGTGGAAAAACCTCTCCGTATAAACAGTATATCGCGTTCTAATCATAAAGAGACCACTCTCACCTCGAAAACGGAAACTACAGACCGGAAAAGGTCATATTGCCTCCACTGGCTGGTTTCGCAAATCAAGACTCATGCGTCGACACTGATTTTTTGGCGCGTAGTCTCTCTTCCAGAGGCTACGCTACAGTCTACAGAGCAATTTGCTTCAAAAAGGCGGCCACCACTTCTTTTCTATGAGGACTCAATCGGTTGGTAAGGAAATTATTCAATCATTTTTTTTTTTTCTTTTTGGTGATAAATTTGCCTTTGCCGCAGTGCAAACTTCAACTTACTCAGTATGAGCCAAAAAATCAAGCTTTGATGAACACAGTATACTCCACCGATGTGCTTACAGGGCGCTTTTAAGCTGTCACCCCCAGGTCCACATCATTTCTCAAGAATACGACGGCCTTGCTGATGGTAAAACGACACGTGTGCAACTTGCTGCGGACACACTTACATCGAGAAGTTTTTGAAGCAGTCAAAGTCAGCAACAGCGACAAGCTTTGTCGCATTTTCACAACTATAGATGATATTGATATTTATGATCAAAATTTCGTTGGGCCAAATTTCTGCAGAGGTTTAGCGAAATAAATAACACCAAACGTTGAAATAAAGGTTTGCTACCCTTCCACCGGTAGGCTTTGTCAAATTGACAGTTGCAGTTACGAGCCTATGTATGTAAAGGGTGTCCCAGCAAAATGTAATCAAATCATCAAAAAGAAAGAATGAGTGTCCTAGCACCATGAAACCCACTGAGGATTGTCGAGAGCTACTTGGCTTAATCTGCACTACTATTCTCGTTCTCCGAAGTTCATTTATTACCAAATACTAAATAGCTGACTTTTTGTTGACTGATTTCGAGAGGAAATGTCAGTTAAGGAGTTGTAGGTCGTTAAGAAAAGCAGGGGATTGGAAATATTTGCACCAAGCTGCCGTTTACGAAAAGTGGCTTTTTTTTCTGTCAGTGTTAAATAATATCTCCTAGAATTAAAAACTTTCCACTGGACAGCGGTGATACTTCAGCGTCCCAAAACCTCTCAGAGAACAAAATCCGAATTGCTTTTTTTTTTTTTTTTTTTTTTTTTTTTTTTTTTTTTTGTGCGCAAGCTCTCCTCGCGTGCAAAGCTCAACGTCATGTCGTTCCGCACCGGTGACCTTGAAAGCGTGTGCCTAACCGCATGTCACTCGCTCGGCAGGTGGGACAGGCGCTGCTCGGTGCTTCGCAGAGCCATGGAAGAACCGGTTGCAGGTACTAGCCGTTGGGCTGTGAACCGGACGCCATGCCGTATCTGACTACCCTGCAGATGTTCGCCGTTTTATATGTGGACAAATTAAAAATGGCGGAATAAAAAGGTGGTGTGACCTCGACCTAATAAATGTACGCGCCCACCTAAAAGTGAAACTGGTACAGCGCCTTCCTTTCCCCCAAAACTAGCTTGAAAAAAAAAAAAAAACATGAAAAAAAAACGCAGAATGAAAAGGCTGTGTGGCAGGGGCTAACGCGTTCACTGTCAAGACGAAGCTTGAGCGTCCCTCTAATTCAAACCGTCAAACCATGTACAGTCGTGAGCAAAAATGTTATACAACACGTAGCCGTTGGCGGAGCTCGGAAAAAGTACAACGTATACATAACGCCGCTGTGAACAGCCATCTGGGGTCGAGCCAATCGCGGCGACGCCCCATTTTATCGACATGCATGTGTCGCTGTCGCTGTAACTGCAGTTTTGTCGCTGGATGCAGTTTCCCAAGCTCCGCCATCGGCTACATTTTGCATACCACTTTTGCTGATGATTGTACATGCGCAGCCATGCTCGTATCACTATGTTCGAGCCATGCTTAAACTTCCACGCTTTTTTTTTTTTTCGCGTGCTATCACCAATAGGACTTTGTGGCAGCGTTTGGCGAGAGATATGCGTCACCAGGTGGTGCCGTGACAGCTTTCTTTAAGGCCAATAAAAAAGGTGAGTTAACGGTGCTTTTTTGTAAATGTTGCTGCTAGCTGGCTTCGAAGATTATATACTGCGTCTGAATTGATACTTTCTTTGCTCAATAATAAAGATTTAGCTCATCAAACTTTAGTGCTTATTACAAGGAAGAATGAAAAGCTATTGAGGAGGAGGCAGCATGACTTTCAATAATCTTTACTTGATTTCGCTGAGGTAGAAACGACGTTGTTCGGCAAAAGAACGGCTGTCTTGGTGGTCTCCTACTGGTCCAGAAGTTCAGGAGCGTGAGCTTCGCATATAGCGATTTCTGGCCAGCGGGTTGAGCGGTCCGCGAAGCAGCTTCTCGGGAGGAATGAATGGGAAGGGATATGGGGGACTGCCTGTAGAGGGAAGGGCATTCCCACAGGTAGTGGAAGAGTGTGGATTGCGGCACGTCACAGGTGTTACAATTTGTGCATGTGTGTGTGGGCGGGGAGGGAGGATGAGAGAAGAAAGTGGGGGTTAAACCAGGAGAGCAGGTCGGGTGCAACCCGTTTGAAGTTGTCGCCCTGTGGGCCTGAATTAGGGCAACAAGGTACACAGATTACTGTGTTTGTCTAAAGTGATGACTTAAGTCGGATTGCCTGGAGCCCTCGAAGAGAGCTTTTGGGCCGGCGCATGTTTTAAGACCCAGGATAGAGTTACCATTCGGTCGGCAGGGGGCTGTGGTGAGAATGCAATGGGTGGCCGGTAACGCCGCGCCCTGTAGGTATCATGCAGCCTGATAATCTGTGCGAATTTTGGAGATTTCTTCGTCAATGTTTAAGTGGGCCATGTAACACCAGTGCAATGGCGGCTCCCACTGCCTCTACCGGGCTATGAGTGTCTGTGTCCGTAGTGAATAGTCCTAGTTTGATCTGCTCTGTCGCCTTAACAGAGGATTTCGGGGCTGTTTCTGTCCCCTTAGCACACTTGAAACTACCATCTCCTCTGATTGACAGAGGGAGGGGTTCCTGCATGGTGTATAAGACTGGGTGAGCTATGCAAGGTACATATAGGAGTTGTGGGGAAAGGAATGCGTGGACTCTAACATTAGTCGTCATAGGCGCTGTGTCCAGGGTCCGTGCACGGCTCAGGTGTACCGGTTGAGTGGTTGGTGCGCGAGGCCTCTATTAGTGTGGTCACTGTGCGGTATGGAACTGGTGGCAAGGGGACGAGCCGTGCTAACCGAACGTGGAAGGAATCTGGCGGAAGTGACAGCCGTGTCCACTTGTTATGTTTGATGCTGAGCTAACAAACTTCGCCTTTTGAAACGGATGTTTACATTGCGGGACACCCTGTATAACTATAGCGAAACTCCTGACACTTCAAAGCCCTAAAATGCTTTAAGGAAAGATTTCGGACCGTCCTCTTCCTGAGAAAATATTCACATCAGTTTTCCGGGTAAGCCCAACCGTACGGTGCACCTTTGGTTAGGGCGCTCGACTATTGAGTCGGGAGATTGGGGTTCGATCCCGGCAGCATAGGCCGTGTTTAGATGGAGGTGAAAAGCGAATATCCCTTGTACTGTGCGGTGTCAGTGCACGTTAAAGAACCCCACGTGGTAAAAAATATCCGGATCCCTCCTTTGCGGCCTTCCTCAAAGCATGAGTTAAGCTTCACGAAACCAAACCAGATTTCTAGATAAGCTTGTATTAAATTGCAGGGGCACTGCTATAGGCTAAATAGAGATTAGGGGCCATACAGAACATGACGGGCGCACTGCAATCGGTGGCATGTGTTTAGGTGTGGGGGCCGCATTTCTCTGCTTGGAAATGAAATGCATTGTCGGCGTGCCGGGGAGAAGAAGACGCTGGAAGGAGAATGTGGAGGCGAATCGAAAAGAGAACACGATGGCGAACCGAAATGAAGTTCCCATGGGGCACTCTGTGCTGCCTATGCTGCGCTGCTGCTGGAAGGAGTCATGCGTCAACAAATGACTTCCTTCACTCTGCGCTGGCTTCGTGCCTAAAACTGACTTCTCGGTAGACACCACAAAAGCGGCGTCAACACGAAGGCGAACCTAAGCGAACTTTCCCAAAACTGAAATGGCATATAACTCTCACTTCTCGGTGGACACCTCAAGCATTCCGTCTGAGAGAACACGTGTCTAAGTGAAATGAGACGCCCTTGAGCTTGGTACGCCTTTCCTACAATTCATTTAATGCTTATACATCTACTCTCAACGGCGACATCAGCTGCGATTTTTTTTTATTCATAAGCATTAATGTTGAGTCTGGTGCATGGAGTAAGGTAACTGTGTAAACAGAAGCGCCCGCTCAAGCGCCCGCCAATAATCGCACGCTCATCATTTTGTTGTGCTCTCCCTCAATTGCTGTTGAGCAAAGTTTCTCGCTTTCCCAGTTATCCTCCTCTTAGACATAAATAGACCGGCATGACACCTGCACCAGTCGACATTCCTGAGAAGCGAAACGCATTGGTAAGCGAGGCGGTATGATGTTTACAAAGGCCTCCGCAGTGATTACGGATGCTCCACCCCAACAAAGCACTGGTCGAGTGCTCTCTCATCGGCATCACCACAGCCGGCTATCTTATGTTCTCTGTTTCTGACGCATGCTTTCGCACTTGCAGTTTACAGTTATGAACGAGTGGACTTTTTTTTTTCTTTTTTTTTTATAAAGGGTAAAAAAAAATAGTTCCACTCATGTAAGCAGTCACGCGGTATTTGGCGAGAAAGAGAATTTCAAACCAGCGCTTATGCACAAAGAGGAAACTACCTGAAGAGCGAAGTCGAGTATTCGAAACGCTGTTGCTCCTCTCCTCTCCTCCTCTTTTTTTTCTTCACACTGCAACAAGACGGTAAAATAAAGGTGTGAAAAGTAAAGGGTATATGGTGTCGTTAGAGATGGCAGCTCGCCTACAGACGCTTTTCAATTGAGGAAGTTTATACTAGCAAAGCGCACATCAAAGGGGTATACAATAAATCTGAACGAGGAGTGTCGCATAGCGCTCGACATAGCGGCCACCCCTTCCCTTCGTCACCCCCCTCAGCACGAAAGCGGGCGAGCAGAGGAGCGTTTACAGCGCGTTGGTAATAATCGTTCATAGCAGCGTCGCGGTGCCTGCGGCTATCACTGTCCAGCGTCGCGGTGCAACGCGGAACTCAGCGCCGACAAGCGGGGAACGGCGGCCCCGTTTCATTCATATTCGCTCCCCTGACAGGGCCGCCAAGATTTCCATTCCGTCGGCACCAACCCGGTAAAACGACTCCGTGTACCTCTCGAACTCTTACTGACGCCAACAAAGAAATGATCCTTTAAATGTCCATTGAGCGCAGGCTTCCCTTCACAAAGGACGCGCACGTTTGGGAGGCCGGAGAAAAAGAGAAGGCGTCGCGCGAGGAAGAAAGAGCCGAGAGGTCCGCGGGCGACGATTCATCGGCAACTTCGGGGGAACTGGGTTGTTGGCCCAAAACGAGCAAATGGACCGAAAAAAGAAACCGTCCAGAATGATTACCGGCGTAAGCAGCGCCAAAAGCGATGTTCGGGATGACTCGAAGCGGCAGGACGGCCATCTTTTGAAGCCGTAAAGCGCGCGGTCCATTTGTGCAGCGCGAGCGATAATGAAGCGCCGGCGGACAATGCGCGGCGGCCGACCGCGCATTCTGTATACACACGCCATTGTCCCGAGTCACGCTCGTTTTCGGAACATCGCGGCGGCGACACTTGAAGCGCGACCTTCTCTACGGCGGCCGAGAATGTCCTTCCGTGCGTTCGCGCCCCGGGTGGCAACCGAGATGGGCTGTTGTGGAAAAGCCAGAGCGGCTCGCCCATTGGTCCAGCGGTCTTCCTCCGCGCGGTCGCCGAACGCCTCGAAAGGATCCAGCGAGCCGGCCCTCGGCGATTGTGGCTTCGCTTCCTCCCAGCCACGCAGCCGGCGTAATAAAAATCGCCCACGAAGCGCATAAACTAGCACTGCCATATACGTGGGCAGGAGAGAACAAAGCAGCTGCTTCAGCTTGTGTAAACCAGTACAAATGCGAGGGCTCGCGTTTTCGCTCTATACGCGACGTCGTTCGCACCTTCCGTAAAGTTGGGCCAACCGCGGCTCGTCGCTTTATATTATGCCCCCATTGTCAGCGGCTAAGCGGGCGGCAACCGCTGCAACCAAGCATGGCCAAGAAATCACGCAGCTGTGGTACGGAGCGCAACAGGAGGCACAGAAGGTCGTCGCGAAGCGCCCCGCGAAGGCTCGATTTTCGGCTCCTTGCGGTTAACTCAGCCTGGCGCACGTGCCAGACGCAGCGGGAGGGCGACGCTAGCACGTAAACACCGACTTCCTCAGCTGACCTGCAAGATTCCCAGACCAACCGGCTGGAAAAAAATTTCGAAGGCAAGCCCCTCTGTGCGCCGCACTCCCTCGCTGCAGCCGCGGCCCATTTTCCTGCACAGCGCGTGGACGCCTGATGGCATGCAGCACTTCGTTACATATTTTGATCTTCTGCGGCGATTTATGACGAAAAGGTCGTGGCGTGTATATTATACACACGCCACAGGCACGCCACGTCACCCAACGCATTACGTGCTCCGCGAGGCGTTCGGTTCTTCTATGCGGCAAGCAAATGTGGAAAATTTAGCGCGCACGGTCAGCCGGCTGGCAGCTAGCTGCAGCAGCCGGGCGAAAACGCGCTTTCGACAGGCCTAAAGAATCGTCCTCTGGGGACTCTCTTGTGCAGTATCGAAGGCGTGGGTGTGCGACGCACTGTGCTTCGCGACCACCGGCGTGCGCCGGTGCGTCTAGAGGAAGGCACCTCGTGCATGTGTGTAATCACTTCGGCCACGTTCTTACTCAGTTATGTGCATATATGGATGCCTGCACGTACTCGTGAACAAGGATAAAAGCAATAGCTTCATATAGCGAGCGATAGCACAGCACTATAGGTGAACAAAAGGCGTCTGGGGGAAAAAGGGAGGGAGGGGGAGGGGGGTAAGCTCTGTAGCGCCTCTGCTTCAACAACGTTCATACATGTGATACACACCGTTGGTACATGTTCCATATATTCAGTCTGGAGGCCTTAAAGCGACCCGTGGGGCCCATTTTGGGCCTTACATTTGTGTCTCACACGCGCACTCGTACGTGTGTGCGTGCGTGTGTGTTTGTGGGGAAGGGGGGGGGAGGGGGTCTGCACAACAATGTGTATATTTCTTACGGGTAGAAAAGACCTTTGAGACGCCCCGGGGCGCCTGGCAGACCGAAAATCAATGTTCACTACACTGCGAGAAAGCGAAAAAAGAAGTAGAAATGAGTGACAAATGCCTTTTTTTTTTTTATGTTGTACAATGTAGAATTAGGTTATAAAACCAGCCTTTCTTGCCTGTTCAGCACAGCCGGGAAAAGAAGAGGTGCAAGGTGCAGGGGTGGTTGCGCCATTCTACGGGATGGGAAACAGCGAATACTCGCGATATATACAGTCTTATGAAGTAATAAGAGAAATATAGTAGCAAATAAATAAAAAAAAAGAATAGTATTTGTGATAAAGGGCCAAGGTCCACGATCGTGTATAACTCTGCTTCCCAGTGATGTTAGTTCTTTCATGCTAGACTGTATCAAACGTGCCGGACGCATTAAAACCATTGAGCTTACATTTTATTTGGTGGCTAGCCAAGGTAAAACAAAACAAAAATTACTGATGGTTCAATGCGGTTAGTAAAAATGCCAAATATGTGTGCTAGCACGTCACGTTTGACTTCTGTTTTGGTTTAAGGCTCGGTTTCCTTGGTCAACTCAGGCTTCAGACAAAGGCGGAGTCGGTGATCGGGGTGTTAGTGGTAGAGAAATATAAAATATTGAGGCCACTTAACCTATGCACTACAGCAATGCGATAGCGGTACGTTCTGCATTCACAGCGCTCGGACGGAAGTTGTTCAAGGCGGCCACAACAAAGCACTACGCTAGAGACTTGCAGTTAAACACGTGGGGTGTTCGGCTGCCGCGGTGGCATAGTGATTTACACCAATGGACAACAAAGTTCATTTGTTCACTCCGTCGCGATGCACTATAGCAATGCGTAGCGGTACGCTCTGGATTCACAGCGCTCGGACGGAAGTTGTTCAAGGCGGCCACAACAAAGCACTACGCTAGAGACTTGCAGTTAAACACGTGGGGTGTTCGGCTGCCGCGGTGGCATAGTAATTTACACCAATGGACAACAAAGTTGATTTGTTCACTCCGTCGCGATGCACTATAGCAATGCGTAGCGGTACGCTCTGGATTCACAGCGCTCGGACGGAAGTTGTTCAAGATGGCGACAACAAAGCACTACGCTAGAGACTGCAGTTAAACACGTCGGGTGTTCGGCTTCCGCGGTGGCATAGTGATTTACACCAATGGACAACGAAGTTGATTTGTTCACTCCGTCGCGGTATCGAGACCTACTCGCGGCTACCAAGTGTTACAATTTATGTCGAGATGTATGTTGAATGGACAAACATCGGCGAAATCAACTTAGTTCTGCCGCAAGGTAAATGGCTACCGTAAGCAGAAATAAAGACGTAATAAAATAAAAAAAAAAGATTGGGGGTGCTAGCGCTATAGAACTAAAACCAAGGAATCCTTGGTCGCGGTCACTGTATACTTAGACCTTCAGTTGTCTTGTAATAGAGCTTAGAGACATCTCTAGCGCTTCCCCATCTCTCACTAAACACTAAAGAGTCATTCCACTCATTTGTCCCCATGTAGGCTACATGACGATAGATGGCAGCACATTGCACAGCAGATTCCCCCCCCCCCCCCCCCCCTTTTTCAATACCCAATGTCTCTAATGGCTAAGGCCCAACCTTAACAATAGTTTCTTTCACACCAAATTCCAGTCGGCGATCCGGACTGCACTCCAAATCTGTGAAGAACAAGGCGTCTTGGAAGCCTATAGGCACCGTGCCGTCGCGGTCCAATCAGAGCTCAAGATCTCAATTCAGATCGCCCATTAGAACAGCGCTTCGGTTTTAGGGAGCAAGGAAGCTTGCTCAGGCCCGCCGACTGAGCTCCGCCATTGATGGCAGCTGAACGCTTACGAGTTTCGTAGAACTACAGAAACTTCGTCCAGGACGAATTTTTCTTCCACTATACGAAGTTTCTGAGAAAGCTTTATAGCTTTCATTTCTAGCCGTTGGCTGTACTTGGGTGGATGTCAATGAGTAATTACTCCCTTATTACTCCCCCTTGGGAGTTTCCCCTAAATATCGATTAGCTACATTTTATGTTATGCATTATATAAAGTTTTCCCGATGCTTATAAACGGGTTTTCTGCCTGTTGGCAGGGTTGATGATAGCCTAACATGGAATAAATTCACTATTTCTTCCAATTTCATTGGAGAACGCGTTTTCCTCCATGCTATATTTCTTTTTAATTGAGAGGTGCGGTGGTAATAAATCCAGTTCTTAATCATATATTTTTATTTCTTTGTTATGACAAAAATGAACAATAATATATTTTTGAAGACGTAATGTGCACTTAAGTACAATCATAAGCAAAACGCTTTGTGGCATGATAGCTTTGGTGAAAGTATATATTTCTTTAACAATAGCACGAATGAGCCGAGGTGATTATTCTTGAGCCATCTAGCCCAGAGAAAAGGCGAGCCAACACCTAACCTCCAAAAGCTTTGCAGGTTAGGCATATATATATATATATATATATATATATATATTTATGTGTAGTCACAAAACTCCACTAAGTACCAATTGCATTTTTCCATTTCTTATTCCAATGTTATTGCCTTTCCGCTTCTATACTTTTCCTTCCTTGACCCCTTCCTCCTGCCCCTTTTTGTCCACACTCTCTCTACTCGGTGGGAGTTATCACCCAGCACCCTCTGTCTCTCCTTCGTTTACCCTCTTCTTGGTGGGAACTGGCAGCAGTATGTATACGCCTTTCTTTGCACAAGCCTTCTAATGCATATACGCATTAAAATATAAGGATGTAATGCTAAAAAAGGTGAAGAGGATAGGCAGCGGAACGTGCCCCCTTACTGCTACTTAACAATGCAGATTACAAGGGGGATGAAATTGTCATGTAAGTGCACAGGCGCACAGGCCCGTTCATCAGGTTGCAACAATGAACACTCTTTTCACCTAGCAAAGCTTCACAGCCAGAGCGACCTATGCAAGAGCAACCAAAGTTCAACCCTAAATAAACCTGTGCTATTTTTTCTTTCCTATCTTGGCTGGGAAAAATCCGGAAGGAAATGGTACCGCTTCCAGGACGTCATGAAAGTGCACAAACGCAATCTTGGTTTTTATATGCAGGCCAGCTGACAGAACGAGCTTTTAACATCCAGAAGAGAGAAAACATTTGCAATGCTCAGAGCTGCGAATAACTCTTCAGGGGTTGGAACACGGTATTATCGCTTGACAGCTGCATTCTGGCTGGAGGTGCCCAAGCACGACCTTATGCGGCCATCATTATTTGTGGATCATGAGTACTGGATAAATCTACTTGGGGATCTGCCACGATTGTTATAACTTCGTATTCTTAGGGCTACTCGCAGATTATCAGCAGTGGGAACATTCTTACCAGACATGCGTGAATAGTCAGAGAAATATATACTTATATAGACCCACGCAGTCTTTGAATTGAACTTCATTCCCATTCATATAAATTCAACGAACTGCATAAAAAACGTGAGACGAAGTCGATGCATGAGTGGGGACATTCAGCAGGCAGCAGCTTCCCATCGATGCTGAATGTCAACTAAACAATACTCAGTTGGCGAAAAGTCATGCTTCTTGAAGCTTTTCGTCTTCAGCTGGCAACTGAAGCTAATATTGGGCATTGAATCTAATCACAAGTGTACAGCCGCAGCAAACGAGTATAGCCGCATGCACGGCAACATAGGTCATACGGAACGTGCTCGCTGACTTTTCTGAAGATGCCTTCCAAGGCATTCGGGCGAAATAAGAGTCGCCGACCAACGAACTGATCGGAGACCTTTGTTTAGTCCAGGGTAATGGGCAAATTGCTGCGTATGAAAGATATATATGTAGATAAAAAGGAAGAGGGAGGGTATATAGAGACGTTAACTAGAAGGGTGTTTCGGTTGGATACCCCGCATCCCTCTTTTCCAGTACAGGAAAAAAAGGATGAAAGTATGGTTAAGGAAAATAGAGAATTGGCGAATTAGAGCCCAGACACATTTGTCACACAAGCCAGTCGCTCTCGGAAGCAAACCAGTGCCTTGTAGTCCTTGAGGACAGTCGACTGCTATGGCCTCGGTCAGAGGACCTCTTCTGTTACAGGGCGAAGATCAAGACGGTCCAGAGAACAACTCTGCCTATGTCTTGTGGGCGATTCCTCTGCCCGAGGCATGCGCACGACAAACACACAGTGGGCCGTGTAACAAACATCCTTTATCTCACGTTAAGCGCGGGCGTCGTCGAGGCTGTCCAGGGTCGTCGTCCGGGTGGCTGTGGGTCGTTCTCGTGGATAGAGCCAGGGGAGAAGCAGGAGCGACGAGCCAGGGACCAAGAAGAGCGAGATGGCGGCGCGTGCCTTTTTTTATAGCCCCCTCGCGCGGGACCGGTTATCCCCGAGCGAGCGGGGAGAGGGAAACGGGCACCGCGCAGGGAGCATTGGGAAGTGGCGCGGCCTTCGAATGCGCGGCGCGCCACGAGCCCTACAGTCTTTCGGTCGGTAAAGTTTTGCACTCGCACAGGGAGTGTGTGATTGTTTCCTCACAGCCACATGTTTCAGAAGCAAGGCTGTCAATTATCCGAATCCAAAATATGTATTGCTTTCTAAAAGCAGCACTCCGCCATAGACGGTACAGGAATGTTGCTTCGTGAAAGTATAAAGGAAACGTTATAATGCAGCCAGGGTGACAGGCGTGCGAGTGAGTTCGTTTAGTTGTCATGATAGAACTGGAGATGATGAATTGTGCATTTTCTAAATTAAACAAATGATT
Organism: Amblyomma maculatum; assembly: GCF_055883805.1. Classification (NCBI taxonomy): domain Eukaryota; kingdom Metazoa; phylum Arthropoda; class Arachnida; order Ixodida; family Ixodidae; genus Amblyomma; species Amblyomma maculatum. The sequence continues at coordinate 201,775,716 of NC_139344.1, read as the reverse complement.
TTTGTCTGAAACAATGCATCCACACGATACCTGATGGAATGAAAGCCCCGGATGGTATTATTCTTCCGTGCAATCTTTGCATCCTGGCATGCAGAATTTATGGTGCCGTTGAGAGTGACAGGTTGGTGACCGGTATCTCGATACGGAGGAGGATGAGAAGCAAGGTCAGCCCCCCTCGAAAACAATTTCTGGCTACGTCACTGCAAAGGTCATAGCAATAAACGTTTTCCCAGAGCCTCTAAGGTACACCGTCGAAACCAACACCTAAGGCGTATTCCCAAGAAATTGTATTCGTCTGGAAACTAGACAGCGGGACGTGTATACTGCATGCGCAAACAATTCGCCGGATTCTATACGAGATAATCGACCCAAGCCCGCCACAACAGAAAGCATATAGAAACAGGTCCTTCTGGCCACATCCCGTCCAGCTCGTATCACTCGTCCAGGAATAAAGAGCGAGCTTTTTGCGCGTTATATAAGCAGCACATTGTATATTTAGGATGTCACAGTGTGCAACTTTTTTGAATTTCTTTAAAGGCCGCAGTTTTAAGTATGCGCACAACGGCAACGCCGCTTCTCTCCTCCGCACCATCTCTCCACAGTATACCTCTTGCTAGGCTAGTTGGTGGGACATTGTGTTAACAAAGGTAAAAACAGCGCTAAATTTTACACAAACCACACCGTCTTGCTCGTCTTTCTGTGTTGCGTAAAATTCAGCGCTGTTTTACCTTTGTTAACACAATCTCCGCAGTCTCCTCTTCTAATGTGGAACACCATTTATAGCAAGGCCTATGTAACATAAACCAAACTTTGCTGATGAAGAAACCTGAGTTTCATTTATGTTTTCAACTAGGCTGGCTCATGTCGTCAGTACCTTCCACAAGCCCAAACGGAAATGAAGTTGAAAAGAGTGAAGGTGGGGAGGTTATACGACAATGTGTACAGTCTAGTAATTAGTCCCTGTTGTCGCGCTCACACGGAACTGGCCAATTACCTATGAAGGGCGTTTCCGGTTTATTGGAACGGCACTTGACTACAAGCAAAAAAGCAATAACAGTCAGCACGGCTCACTTCGCCCATCGTGGCGCGGTACCAAGAGGGGGTTTTATACGTGAATCGCATATTTAATTTCGCTACTAGCTTGAAGCCTGACAATGCTTAGCAAGGACATGGGGAGAAATATCCGGCGCCAGGCCTTGTGCGATGATGATTCGTATGGCGGCTCTTATTACTTGTTTAACTTCAGCAGTAGGAGGGGCGACATATATAGGTGCTCTGGGCTAGCTTAGACCACTTGGGATCTTGAACGTGCACGCTGACATCGTCACACGGGCGCGTTTTCACCTTCACCAAAACGCGGTCGCCGCGCACGGGTTCGAACTCGGGTGTGGCTCAATGGCCGTGCTCGTAATCACTTAGCCACCACGATTGGGCAACAGTGAGAATAGGTAATAGCTGCCGAACATGGGAATAATTTTCGTCACTTGCTGCAGCATAGTTGAGAAAATTGTGACGTAAAGGAAAATACAACTGCTGGGTACCGCGCACAGCGGTTCTCATATTTTTGCCATAATTGTGTGGCGCTTCTTTGTTGTTCAATAACTTTTCTGACTAGGGGGGCACAACTTTACTGATTCGCACCGAAAAAGGCAAAATGAACAAAGTGTCGAATCGCTTTGAGAGTCTGCGGATATTCTCAGACTGCATTTGAAATGCGCGCAAAGTTAGGCTGTATGTGATATAAATACACGCGAAACTAGATGGCTGAACGGCCACCACCGTGTGCTGTACTGTACGAGGTATGCTGCTTTCTAACAAATAGCCTTTCAAACAAAAATTTGCTGTGGTTTAGCTCTGGTTAAACCTGGATGGACGCGGAAGCTTCTTCTGCCTGCTACATTGTTCATTTATCACGCCCTATCAGTGTAGGGCGCTAGATTATTGGGAACACTTAAGCTTAAGGTATGGAGAAGAACGGCTGATTGCGCGAGTTGGTGAACCATGACGAACAGTAACCATGCATGGTGAACCATGGTTAACCATGATGAACAGTAATCAGCGCCGTTGTTCCTCTACTCATCTTTGTCACGTTTTTGTTGCGCTCGTATATTACTGTTCGTTACGTGAGAGCGTAAGCTACCAGCCCACATATAAATTCCCGGTTTAACCAAGCCGTAGGGATGTGCCTGCGTGTCCTCGGGGTAAAGTGAATGCAAAGGGTTCTAGCAGGCTGATTCTGATATCACCCTCCGATATGAAAGGAGCGACCCGAGTTGGCAGCTCCTGCCAGTGGCATAGGGGCAACGTGAATTTAAATACCCCGGCAGGCTGATCATGTCACCCTCTCACGTGAAAGGAGACGCCCGAGTTGGCACTTTTTCAGGCATCCACCGACACTGACGCTGAAGGCTCGAGTTGGTGTCTGTAGTGAAGCTTCCGCTTCAAAAAATAAAAAAAGAATGACAGTACTAAATTTGTAAGGAGATGGGATGCGAGCAAACAGAAAAAAGCCTCCGCCGTCTACGTGCCCGACGCCATTTAGCACGACGCCGGAAGAGGAACTTTAAACGCACTTCCTGAAATGTTTGTGTGCTGCGATCCGGCGGCCTCGTGGCAAGGCTCCGCGGACGACTTGTTTGAAGCCCCTGGCAGCTTGCGTCAACTGATATTTTAACTATATTTCTATGTAACTAGCACTCATATTTGAACTTGATTATATTTATTTAGGCAACTTAAGCAAATTTACTTGAGAGAAATTAATCAGCGTCACAGCTGAGGCCGCCTCGCACGAGCCTCTCGTTTGTCCCCTGTACAGTGCATGTGAAAAGGCGCTTGACATAGGGGCTGAATGTAGAGACGCTTGTTTTAGCAAGAAATTTCAAGGGGGCAAGCGAAAGTACTTAATTAAACAGAAAACTGCGGACACAACGGAAAGGGGCCTGCCTCGCAGCCAAAATATTTGTTTCAGATGTGCCGCATCGGCCACGGCAGATATCTTTAAACAATTGTGGGAAGCGTAAATGCGACTCAGCAGTTTTTTTTTGCTGTTGTTTCTACTCTGTAGACGGCCGGATGTGGCTAGTTTTTGCAAACAGTGCCCAATGCGGCCTCTTTTCTGAGACAGTGTAGAATGCAGTGGTCTGTACGAAGAATATTCGCTTTCACGTTCCCTGAAAAGCGCCGTAAATATATTACAACGGGTCGTCACAACTGTACGGCTCGTAACTCCTTCATGCGTGAAAACGTTTAGAGTAGGTGTTTAATGTTTAATGCGAGGTACTACGTACCTTGTTGTGGCTATGAATGCGTCATCATAGCTGATGACACCGTTAGCGGTTGTCTGGGTAAAGGATAAGTTTTTTGAAGGATAAAGGCTGATGTTTTTTTGGAATTCAAGTCAACTTCAAACATAGGCAGAGCTGTGTTTCAAATTTTTTTCTCTAGAGTATTTTCCTGGTACCGACTCAATAAACAAAACAAACGTGTGTAATGGTCGGCGTGCGCGCAAAGCCACATATGAAAAAAAAAAAAAAAAAAAAAACAACGTGCCAGTAAGCACCAGGTCGGTTTTCTGACTCTGTAAGCATTCAGCGAAAAGCAACTCGGCTGCCTTCATACGAGGTGATAAATTAGTGTTGGAAGTTGACGAATTAATTGCCAGCTCGTTTCCTTTGTATATCGAGCGTAAAGCCGGAGCATACCACTTCAACCATCACGATTTGTGCTTCTGTTAAAAAAAAAAAAGGAAGAGAAGAGACGGCTCTCAGCCAGCACAGACAGTGACAGTGACATACAGTGACCGTTCACTGCTTCCTGCATTCTTATTTCTTCCCCCCCCCCCCTCCCCCTTTCTTTTTTGAACGCAGTGGCACACAAGCTGTCTCAACTCCAAACCGACGTGGTGTCCTTTTACAGCCTGTATCATGAAATAATCTAATAATCTCTTCATAAAACAGACCAGTAGCTGGATCAGTAATCTCACACTCCCCTCAAGCTGTTCAATTGACTTCGAACTGTTTGTGTACTTAACGGGCATGCCTATACAAAACACACCCCTTTCGTCAAGGTGCTCCAGGCGCCCAGGGTGTATAATAACGTAAGTCCAAACCTTTGCTCCTCGTAACTGTGCGTGTTTTCACCTCAAGAAATAAAAAACAACTCACAACAATGCTCAGAACTATGAAAAAGCACAGTAATGTGACCCCTACTTTGCGTTAAAATTTGCTGCTACCTAAGAATGTTTTATTTTATTTCAGTTAAAATCATTACGAACTTATAAACCTGTTTTAAGCGGTCCCTGCCTTTTGCGGCATTATATTGATTCCGTCGAGAAACTGTCACCTGTCTTCTTACGAAAAGATGTGGACAGCAGGCGCCTACACTCCTCCTCATGACACCTTGCACTTGGTGCGCCAAGCCTTGATAGATGCGCATTACTTCTCCCCTGTTGTCATGGTCCCATACTTGGGTATAAGCGAATAGGATACACCAGAACATATATAGATCTGAGACTACGCTAAAAAGTCTGTGCCGCCTGTATACGATCTGTCCATTTACTTCTAAAGTATAGAAACCTCATTTATATTCTAAATTGAAATTGTTTTATGTGCTGGTCTCTTGGTGTTGGTCGCCACTGTCAATCATGCACCACAGGCTCTCCGACTCTTACGACGCCTTGCTCCCCTATAGTTAATTCTGAGGATATTAGCCAGCTCAAGAGCTCACTACCACAAGCCAAGCTTGTCTGGACTCGTGAGGCCATGTTCTACAGGCTTCCATTTCCCATTTCGGATCCATTTGGTCTTCTGGCGTTGCTCACTGTTCACGGTCGGGTGGCAAAGCCGCGGCTTTCAAGCGTCTGTGGAAAGCGATCGGACCATTGGCTCATTAGCGATCTGTCGCGCCTTCTAAATGGCTACCAGATGAAGTTGATGGTTAGCCGATGATCCAGCGAATGGCAATGGCTATCGCCGGCGGCGGGACTCGCGATCTTGCGATTTCTGCGACTGGCCGCTCATTGCTTTCGTCTGATGCTTCCGTCATGCCGGAGACGCCAAATGAAAATGATTATGGAAGTAAGATGCTCTGATGGGCTAGTTGGTTCAGTTGAAGCGAACGAGTAAAACTGCGCGAAAGACAGGACTGAAGGAATACACAGGCACAAACAAGGCACAGGAAATTTGTGGAATACGGACCCTGAAAATCAGCAAGCTAATGCCGTTGCCTGAGCCTGAGTAAACCATGTGCCAGATACAACAGATCAATTCAATGCCCAAAGGTCGCAGCCCATCGCCAATCAATACTCCGAAATCCTCGCCCATCAGCAAGGTGAGGGGTTCAGTTCACTCCTGCACACAAGAGTGTGATGGGTAAGGAGGCCGTAACCTGGCGAACCTGGCGCCAACTTCAGTCCTACACATACAGACGCTTGCGTACTACATTGTTTCTTCCCTACACAGTACTTGGACACACCTCCACTCTGTTCAGTGTTTCCCTCCCCATACTGCTTAACTTGGGTCTACCAAGATCGCTCGTAACTTCCACCGATCACTTGCCACTCACCACTCACCTGGGAAACCTGGGAAGCTGCATGCTCAGCTCGTAACGATAGGAGACTAAGGTCCTGTAGTGGACACTGCAACTATTTCTGTACATCCACATCTTCACTACCCCCAACTCCGCCACCAAAAATAGACTCAGTTGGGCTTGGAAAAAAAAATAATTGGATAACCGAGATTAAAATGGCAAATATCGATCCTCCACAATTAGTTTCGTTGACTTGTTAGGGTCACATGGGCGCATTCTTACCAGGTTGTTACGTACGCAGGTTACGTACACTTTGCAGGTTAGATGGACGGTGGGTTCGCTCCGCGTTGGCTCGCCTTTTTTCTGGGCTACATGGCTCTGTGGGGAAAAATGCTCGTCATCTCGTCTCATTCGTGCTGCTGCACTAAGGAAATATAAAATTCCACTTAAACTACAATGCTGTAAAGCGTTTTGCTTACGATTGTAATTATGTGCACATTGAAAATGGTATTCAAGAATAGAGTATCAAAATTTTTGTCATAAATGAGAAAGTAAGTAATATAATTAAGAACTGGATTGGATAGCTCAGCACCTCGCAACCACAACAAAAAACACAGGATAAAAAAAAGTTCAACCGTCACTTGCGTTCTCCCATGAAATTTAGCGAATTTATTCTACTCTAGGCAATCATCCACTGCTAAAAAGCAGAAGATGACATTGTAAGCATTAGAAGAATTAGCAATTTACCTAAATTCAGCGAGTGCTTAAATCGAACTATCGACGCCTACCCCTTAAGAAAAATCGATAAGCACTTCGTGGTCTGAGTGAACGAAATGAGCTAAGGCCGTGACTAGACAGCCCATTCCCAGCGGTAGGCTGATATGCTGGCGATGGCTGCAGCGAGTGCGGTGAGCTCGCTGCAACTTGCACCGACACGTGCACCGACTGCCTGAAGCGGACGAAGAACCACCGCAGACATATCGGCCTGCAGCTGCAACGGAGTCCTGGAGTCAAGGCCGCAGCTGATTTCGTTCACTGAAACCACGGTTGAACGCAGCACAATCGTGACGCACGAATGCGCCAGTCACACGATATTTTTTGTAAATATTTCGCGGGCTTTCTTTAGAGCTTTGATAAATGAAAAACGTGAGGCTTTCTTTACCGGAAATGAATGGAATAGGAGTTTTAGAAGATGCTCTCCAACTTTACAAATCTATTTGGTGTCTGAAGACAATAGTTAGTAAATTAGAAAATTATCTTAATTACTGATAAAGTAATTGCAAAGCAAAAAAAATTCCTGTGGTGCGCCAGATGGCTGGCAGCTTTATACAAGTGGTTTCACTGGAATACCTCAAAGGCTGCATTTTCTTGACTAAAGTTAGCTTGGACCCCGTATACATACATACATACATACATGCATACATACATACATACATACATACATACATACATACATACATACATACATACATACATACATACATACATACATACATACATACATACATACATACATACATACATACATACATACATACATACATACATACATACATACATACATACATACATACATACATACATACATACATACATACATACATACCCGTTAGTGTGTGTGTGTGTGTGTGCGCGCGTGTGTGTGTGTGTGTGTGTGTGTGTGTGTGTGTGTGTGTGTGTGTGTGTGTGTGTGTGTGTGTGTGTGTGTGTGTGTGTGTGTGTGTGTGTGTGTGTGTGTGTGTGTGTGTGTGTGTGTGTGTGTGTGTGTGTGTGTGTGTGTGTGTGTGCGTTGATGGCAAACACGTTTATGTCCTTTGGATTTGAACATGGCCCCCGTTACACAACCAGAACATACATGGCAAAATTACTTTTGAAAAGGAATTAAATTACATTACTAATTACTTTGCTGAAGATCGCAGAAAAGTAATTAAATTACATTACTCATTACTGCTCCCCAAAAAGTAATGAAATCACATTACAATTACTTCTACTGAGTGATTCAATTACTTTGAAATTACTTTCTAGTTTCCATAGATGCAAAAACCAAGTAAAGCTATTAAACAAAACAACAACTTGTTCTCCAGAGTATTCTAGTTGACTATAGTTCTGCTCAATTCTGTCTCCTTTTGCCAATCCGTTACGCTGGCTTCGGATTGCAGTACGTCGTTCCTGCTTTCGCGCACTCTACTTCGTTGTCTGTTGAAGGAGTGATGGCGCACTTTAGTAAAAGTAATTTCAAGAGGAATTAATTACTTTGCTGCGAAATTACTACCAAAAAGTAATTCATTACATCACTAAATTACCAAACCGAAAAAGTAATTCCTTACATTACAAATTACCGAGAAAAGTAATTAAATTACAGTAATGAAATTACTGTAATCCAATTACTGCCATGTCTGAACCAGAAGGTATGCATGTGCACACTGTTGTGTACCTTTATGGTGAAGACTGCAAAATTTTTCCGCCGCAACTAATGGTTCGTTTGCGGTACAACTGCGCACGGAGCTTGTACACTTCGTCTGATACAGCAAGGAACTTACCTATTTTGGCCACGCGCGATTCAAACGTATTATTTTGCTCTAAAAGAAAATCACCATGGACGAAAAAGGCACCGAGGCGAGCATTGTATGGCTTGTGAGGCTCTGAGGCCCTGATCATCATCATCTTTATCATATCATCATTGGCAGCGACCCAGCGTTCGCAAATGTTTGGTTCTTTCATCTCGGCACAGACGATCACGTGTGTTTCTGTTATGCGAAAAACCAGGTAACTGCCATTGCCATACAAGACAAAAGTTCCTCAATACGCAAGGTCCATGGGCAGTTTCAGTGCAAATGAGCGAGATTTTGAGGCGGGGAAATTTTTGGTGGTTCTCAAAAGGTGTGCTGTGTTGGTTGACGTTTTTCGAGACAACCAAAGCCATAGGAAACATTTCTGCATGGCCTGTAGCCGTCAAAACCTATGCTGTCCCTTCAGATGCACTGCACTGTGGGTCACGAAACCATAATTCATTATTGAAGTGAGCCCCATCACAGACATAGGTTGTCTTGGTATACATGGGAGCTCTGTCCTCCAAGTGCGCCTTGGAGAGTCCCAATGCTGTTTTTGCAAAAATACTGAGCCCCACCAGGGTGGTTCAGTGGTAAGACGCCCGACTACTGTGCCAGAGTACCCGAGTTCAATCCCGACCTCGGCGGCCGTCTCGATGGAGGCGAAACGAAGAGGCGTTCGTGTGCTGTGCGATGTCAGCGCACGTTAAAGATCCTCAGGTGGTTAAAATTACTCCGTAGCCCTCTACTATGGCTGCTCTTTCTCTCTTTTCACTTTCACTCCCACCTTCCTCTCTTCCCGTACGGCGCGCGGTTCAGGTGCCCACAGAAACAAGTGTGATAGGTACTGCGCCTTTCCCTTCCTGTGAAACAATTATTATTATTATTATTATTATTATTATTATTATTATTATTATTATTATTATTATTATTATTATTATTATTATTATTATTATTATTATTATTATTATTATTATTATTATTAAATACTGATGGATACTCTGAAAAAAATATTTAGCAACGCTTTTAGCACCACAGGATGCGCACCGTAGAGACTGCGGTTATTTCGACCGCATGTTAAACGTAAGTTCGTGCAAAAAAAAATAAATAAATAAAAACCTTCGAAACTTGGGGCAACCGTTTTTCTTTTGCTGTTGTCTTTGCCATCAGAACAAAAAAAAAATGAAACGCAGTTTTTGGCATAGTGTCATCTTACTACGCACCTGAAAATAGTGTAAATTCTATGTTAAGCAGCCTGCTAAGTATCTAACGCCGTTCGCATGCCGGCAAGGTCTTTGTAGCTACGCGTACACGATGCGCCAAGTCAGTAACTCCGAATTTGCCCATCGTCTGCTTCATGTGAAAGGAGCTCGTCACAGTCCTACACTGCGATGTGCATACGAAGCTGTTTGAGGGGCTTGCGGGAGGGGGTGTGCAAAACTTTGTTGAAGTGCACTTCAACCTCAGCGTAAGAAAAGGTGCGCGAGAAAGCAGTTCCTAAATAAGCAGTGACGAGTCACACTATATGCAACGCTTTGCGTCAACTGCGCAATACGTCCCCACCTTTTGGTTGGTTTGGTTTGGTTTGATTCGTAGCGTTTAACATCCCAAAGCAAACATGTTACTGTGCATTACACTCATTTTCTAAGTTTATGGCTTTTATAAATAACTAGGTAAAACTTTTTTCTATGTATAAAAATTTGTTGTAAACTTTACATAGCTAAGGCAGTGCCACGTATGAGCTGCTATGCCGAGTATTCTTGTCGAGGGAGCTTTCTGTCGCATATAAAACGTGAGGCACAACAAAGTGAACCCGTCGTCCGCCTAGCCCGGAAAACATCACGCGAAAGCTGAGATCTGACCTCGGCCCTCCTCTATATACGCGCTCACTGGGTGAAAGGCCGTAGCTTAAACAGAGCCTTATTAGTACGAAAAAAAAAAAAAAAAGAGCCACCGGGTTTCCAAGAAAGAAGCACCCGGCCATCGTAATATGACACCAGTGGGTGCTGAAGTGTCCGTGCGGCGCCAACACACGTGGAGCTATTAAATTCAGGATCGTACCAATTAGCAGCTGCCCAGCATGGCTATTCGCTGTGCCGGGAGCATGCAGCTCATTAAAGAGATGTTCTTGTCTAAATAACCTACCATGAAACATATGACGCGGCTAAAACATATGATGAAAACGGCTGCCAACTGTATAGCTGACGTTGCCAGACAAGTGCAAGCTTTAGATGTCATATAGATAAAGAAGAGGAAGCTCATAAACTGGAGACATGACTACGATCACTGTGCCGTGTCAAAAGTATCCATATGAACAGTTTACGCGCGGTTGCTTTTTGTAAGAAGCAACCGTAATACAGTAAAATAAAAACACGAGCTCAATTTGGCATTCATTTTATGACGTTAAAACAATCTAATGAAACAATAGTACCTTATAATTATGTTGTACTGGGGATGGTTCTCGAATATTTTAAAAAAGATCGAAGATGATGTTTTATTTTTTCATTCAAGCTTTTCCACTCTCTGATCTATTTGAATTTTCTATTCAAATAGATCAGAGAGTGACATAGATCAGAGATCAGAGATCTGTTTGAAGGTTTCGAAGCGGCATATGGGAAAAACTTACCGGTCTAGGACTACAAATTTACCTCAAATGAAGAAAGTGACTTGCACAACGCCGAGAAAGAAAAAAATTCAGCGGCAATGCCTCTGTGCTTCTATTGCATCTATCGCGCAAATCTATACGACTGAAAATCAACGTTCTCGCTGAGCGGGGCACCTGGGACAAAGTTTGCAATTTTTTTCTAAAAGGAGAAAAACTGCGGGAGCAAACAAAAAAATGGCTGTGGCTAAACTTGGTTAAGCCGGGAAATTGCGAAAGCAATACCCATGGCTACGCCCTCGCTCACGTGATAGTCGTGCTGTTGTGGTGCTTGTGTGAAACTTGTTGTATACCTTGTGCTGCTGTGGTGATCACTTGGCTATTCTATGTACAACTAGTAGTGAAACTATAATCGCTGCGACTGTGAGGATATACTTTCGCTCTTCTGATGTTTCTTCAGCACGTCTTTTCCTCTTGCGTTCGTTATCCTTAATCCGCGATGGACGTTCCTTCTGAAGCCGCTCCTGTCGTTCTTCCTGGGTTTCATGGGCTCGTCGCAGCCGTTTAGTCAAGTTCCAACTTTCGTCACTGCTAAGACTACAGCTGGCTCCATCTTCACTGTCGACAACACTGAGCGAATCAGTCCCATCATCCACTGAAGAGCTCGCACGTTCTCGCCGAGCCACATACTGGGCACGTCGCTTAGCGAGTCTTGTTTCGCGCTCTTCCTCTGTCTCTGTAGCTCGCCGCTCTCTTTTACGCGCATTACGACGAGCTTCCCTAATGGTAGGCGGCATCGCCGCGAAGCAATGTTAAGCCGCTGGTGGTTGGCACCGCTACTGCTTTCTAGCGACGTGAGTCGAGCCTAATCTCTTCAGCGTAACGCCACAATCGCGCTCCTAGCGGAGAGCGCAGGAGTTAGGCGGTGGTGGTGGCACCGCCGCGGCTTCCGACGACGCGAGTTGGTCGCCCTTCTCTTCAGTGTGACGTCACAACACCTGTTGCGCTCCTAGCGGAGAGCGCAGGAGTTAGGCGCCGGTGGTGGCACCGCCGCGGCTTGCGACGGCGCGAGTCGGTCGCCCTTCTCTTCAGCGTGATGTCACACATGACGTCACACAGAGGTCAACTAAGGTCAATGGTGGCACCGCCGCGCCACGGCAAAGGCTGAAAGTGCAAGTAGTGTTGCTTTCGCAATAAAAGAGCTTTACAGCATTTCTACGCTATAAGTTCAATAGCCTTAATGAGTAAATACTAATGAGCAAAAAAAAAAAAAACTTCAATGGGCATGGAGCAGGGTTCCAAGTTTGCAACTTCATGAAATGGCGAAAACCACGATTTCCATGTCTTGTACTAGGCGATTTTCGAAGCGAAAGCTTCACTACGACAGGTTATTCTAACCGTCGAGTATGCACGGTTTTCCGTTGGGGAAGATTTAGGGGTCAAACTTCTGTGTTAAGCCTGGTGGTTGCCATATGACTTTGGGGCATAGTCACGTAGGCCACCAAGTGGCCTGTGAGCACTGTCAAGGTAAAGATCACGTGACCTTGTGGTCGCCATGTGACTATCGGGCATAGTCACGTAGGCCACTAATTTACCCGTGACCCCTGTCAAGATCAAGGTCACGTGAGGTGCCGTCGTATATTCGCGGTTTTCACCTTGAGAGAGATTTAGAGGTCAGCCTGGTGGTCGCCATGTGACTTTGGGGCACAGTCAAATTATATTCCATCAGAATATGCTGTGGAAGTGAGGAATCGATCTCAAGAATTAGACCTAGAAGACAGAGAGCCTAAAGAGATGTGGACTGATGTTCGTGATATAATACAAGAAGCTGCTACTAAGGTAGTTCCAAAGCAAAAAAAAATGCAAGAAAACAAACTGGTTATCTGAAGAGGCTTTGCAAATAGCTGAGGAAAGGAGGATGGCAAAAGTTATGGGGGAAAAGAAAGATACAAGGTTTTCAATTCGGATTTTCAGAAAATAGCAAGGAGAGATAAGAATGCCTTCCTGAACATACAGCGCCCAGCAGTTGAGAACAACAGCCAATTGAGGAACACAAGAGCTCTGTATAAGACAATCAAATATATCAAAGGAAGCTTCTGTGCTCAGCTAGGCGTGATAAAGGACAAACGAGGCAGGGACCTCACTGAGGCCTCAGAGATAAAAAAGAGGTGCCAGGAATACACAGAAGAACTGTACAAGAAGAACCAGGATGTGCAAACCCAATATAAGACGGTTGTGATTACTGATCTCGAGCCGGGCATCCTGAAGAGTGAAGTTGAATGGGCCTTAGCCAGCCTTGCTAAGAACAAAGCTAGCGTAATTGATGGCATTCCAGCTCAGTTGCTTCAAAACCTCAGCCATGACGCTGTTAACGTTCTGTATACATAATGTCAGCACATTTGGACAACCCTGCAGTGGCCACAGGATTGGAGGAGGTCAGTTTACATCCCCATTCCAAAGAAAGGCAGTGCCAAGATTGTTCCAACTACCGCACGATCGCGCTTATTTCGCATGCTAGCAAGGTGATGTTAAAATCTTCCAAGGTAGGCTGCAGCAGTATGTGGATCACGAGCTTCCGAACGTGCAAGCTGGGTTTCGCAAAGACAGAGGAACTAGAGACCAGATTGCCAACCTTCGCTGGATCATGGAAAAAGCAAGAAAGTTCCAGAAACCCATCTACTTCTGCTTTAATATTTATGCGAAAGCGTTTGACTGCGTAGATCTCAGCAGATCGTGGCAAGCTCTCCAAGAGATGGGAGTTCCAATTCACCTCATCTCTCTCCTCAGGAACCTGTATGAAGGGCAAGAGGCCACAGTCAGAACTGGGCATGCTCTTACTGATTGGTTTCCGATTGAGAAAGGAGTGAGACAAGGCTGCGTACTGTCGCCCTGCCTATTTAACCTATATGCCGAGTGCATCATGAGGAAGGCCGGTCTGGACGAGTCTTCAACTGGAGTGAAGATTGCTGGTAAACGTATCAACAACCTTAGGTATGCGGATGATACCACTTTAATGGCAGAAAGTGAAGTGGAACTCAATAGACTTCTGATGCGCATACAAGAAGAGAGTGAGAAGTTTGGGCTTAAACTGAACATTAAAAAGACAAATATCCTGGCGTCTTGTCCTATCAATTCCTGGAGCATCAAGGGACAAGAAGTGGAATCTATGACAGATTTTCTCTTCTTGGGCCCCAAGATTACCCCGGAAGGAGACTACAGTCATGAAATTAGGAGACGCCTGCTTCTGGGAAAGAGAGTCATGGCTAGCCTTGACCGCCTAGTAAGGAGCAGAGACATTAGTCTGCCAACCAAGATCCTTATAACTCGTGCTATGGTCTTTCCAGTTGTGATGTATGGATGCGAGAGTTGGACTGTGAAGGAGGCTGACCGCCGAAGAATCGACGCGTTTGAATTGTGATGCTGGCGGAGACTCTTGAGAGTTCCTTCGACTGCCAGAAGATCAAATCAGCCGATATTGTCGACTATAAACCCTGACTGGCCATTGGAGGGTCAAATTCTAAAGTTAAAGCTCAGCTACTTTGCTCATCTGATGAGAAGAGAGGAGTCGCTGGAGAAAGATTTGATGTTGGGAAAGGTTGAGGGTCGCCGGAGAAGGTGTAGGCAGCGAACGCGATGGTTAGATGGCATCCTCGCGGCACTGCAGATGAAGTTATGTGATATTAGGAAGATAGTGAGAGACCGGAAAGCGTGGCGTGATATGGTCCATAGGGTCACGAAGAGTCGGACACGACAGAACGACTGAACTGAACTGAACACGCAGACCACAAAGTGGCCCGTGACTACTGTCAAGGTCAAGGTCACGTGAGGTGATGTCGGGTATACACGATTTTCACCTTGTGGGAGATTTTTTTCCCTAGAAAACTACACTGTATCCTGCAAAACTACTCTTAATTGGTTTCTGTCGATAGATTTGCCTATTAAAAATATTAATTGAAAACAAAGATGCTCATGAGACCTCGATTACCGTCCTTATCTGAAAACACTCGTATACTGGTTGTGCAACGTAAATTGAGCCATTGTTATTAAAATGAAAGGCACATCGAACGCTAATGGAACCGAATGCGTAATGCTGACTCTAGTCGAGAGTTACCCAGGCTATTTTTATTTTCCGTTCACTAACCTAATAATTGTGTTCAATGGCTCAACTCTTTAAGGATTAAATGGAGACTCCAAGTTAGATACCGAAGTTGTAGAGCACCTCAGCAACTTCTCAATGAATTGTTTTCTACACACTGTTGGTTTCTCTTTTAGCGTTCCGAAAAAAATCTCGCGAAAATTAAAAAAAAAAAAATGAAAAGAAGTCCACGCGCTTATGTACTTGCACGCCGCTGTTCTGCTGCTCTTAAAAAACAATGGATGAATAAGGTGGGCTGCAGTGTGACTCTCGCCACAGAAATGCAACACAGCTTTGCTCCAGTAGTAACTGTCTCGTCCACCGGCTTTCATCGCATCACGGCGCAAATGTTTACGGTCGGCATGCAGTAGAATCAAAAAGCTGCTTTCTTTTCTTTCGCTTCCATGGTGCTCGGATCGTCTAAATCTAGTTTTAACTATATTTGCGCCGTTTGGCGGTAAATGCAACGCCGCGGTAGCTTTGAGGAGTCGGTATACGCTACAATTTTAGATTTCAAATGATCGAAAAGGGATTTCCCGGTATTACGAAATCTAAAATTCTAACGTAGGGGCCGCTAAGAGTGTCCGCACATTTGAAAAACCTGCGAGGATGGCCCGAATCACTTTTGTGTGAGATCTAGAAATGAAAAAGCACTCATCTTAGTGTTTTGAAGATAGCTGCGAATTTCATTTTCAGAGAAAAAATTCGTCATTTTCGCCTTCGTTCACTTCACCAGCAATGCGGGCGTACACACTTCGTAGCCCATAAGCGCTTTCAAAGTGTCCTCGGTTGCCTCGTGGGCCCCAGCAAACCTCTTCATGAGATCGACGGCATCTATCGCGTGGCCTGGAGGATGGGCACAGGAGCTTCGGCATCTTCCACACCGTCCACATGTTCCGACTGCTCTAGTGGGCCGGTAACGAATTAGGTGATATACCTACGCCTCCATTGTGTCTTCGTATGTTTTGGCATTTGCGTTGAGTAAGTATCGAGGGTCAAGTCCACAACCATGTCGTCCAGCTGATGAAGCTGTTATCAGGAACTGGACGGAGCTTCCTCGTGGCTGTGTTGGGGGCTCCAAGAGCCAGACACAGCAATTCGGCGATGAGTACATCGAACTCGGTGTATCTGAAGGAAGTGACGATGACCGAGCGCCTTTTTAATTGTTACCTTAAACAGTGATGCTACAATCTCCATTGCCATAAAATGTCAACCTTCATCTCTGGCTGCAGCTACAAGTTAAGCAGGAGCTTGTCTATCACAAGGCGCTTGTAGGTGCACTTAACACTGTTAATAACTTCTGAAACAAAATACGGTTATTAATTCCGGGTCCAGGGCTTGAATGACGGAAGTCTCCCCAGGGTAAAAGTAGCACAGCCTAACACTGTCCGACTGCACCGCCAAGACGTGGTGCTTCCCCCAGTTGTCCAGCAGAAGGCACACCTTTGCATATCATCGTCGAACTCCTTCAGCGAAGAGCGAGTAACCAAAATTTTGCTCTTCGAGGTGTAGTGCGCGGATGCGCGATGTATGTGGGATAAATAGGAAATGCAGGAAAAATTGTCTGCTTTCGGATTTGGTGGCCAAGTTTTTCGCTAATTTGGATGGATGGGAACATTTCACTCCGTGACCACTTCAGGACTGGCCAGAGAATAGAATACATTTTTTTGGGTTCATTAGAAGGGGACTTCGCGTACTACTGGGTTCCGTTGTTAGACAATGTTTTAAATATATATATATATATATATATATATATATATATATATATATATATATATATATATATATATATATATATATATATATATATATATATATATAAACGTAAAAGAGATGACGCAGGGCAGAAAAACAGTAAACTTTAATCCGACGTTTCGGCCAGGGTCAGGCCTTTTCCTGCTACACTCCTTGACAAAGGCCATTCGAGCTACATATACATATACGACTATGCATAGTACCTTTAAAGTCGTCTTTCCTGCGAAGGCTCCGCGTAGTTATCTCAACTAGCATCACGAGATGACGCCAGCTTACCGGCAGCACGGGCACCACTGCCGGCTTCGTGGCTGCGCGCGCGCGGAAATTTACTAAACTACCCAATGTAGTTTAGTAAATTTCCTGTTTAATGTCAGCACGTGTTCCTTTCTTTCCAAGAGCACAGCCCGTCGTGGTCGACGTGCTCTCGGTAGCATGCGCTATCACGGGGTGGGGTCGGTGGTTTGAACAGTCAGCCACGAAAAAGCGAAGAAACGCATCTATCTCCATATTATAGGCCCACATCTGGTACCCAACGTGGGGCCTGCTTTGGACGCCTGTTTGTTCGGTTCAATAAGAAACGTCCTTTGTCTAGATGTTACGAGTGCTAGGCCTAGCGTGAATTTCGATCTCTAGGCATACTATCTTGAGTGAGAGGTGCACCCCGCAAAAGCATGTTCGAACTTTTCGACACTCCCAGTGCATTTTTTCATGCTTTGTGAAGAACTTTCTTCGTAACAAGCGGTCCACATCGAGGGAGCGCGAGGCCCATCGCATGCGCAGCTGCCGAGCCTGAAGCAAGTGAGTACGGAAGCAGCGTGATGGTCCGAGCTTTTCCTATACATATTTTCTTGTCTGTTCGCTTGCATAGACCGTGAGTCGCGGAATTGGGAGCCGGGTGGCCTGGGCCCGGCTACGGGTGCCAGGAAGAGCTTGCTGGTATTTCTTCTCAGTCCTGGGCGATTCGACACCGCCCAATATGGTCAGCGCCGACTGCAAACCTTCGTGCGGTTGGAGGGGGATAGCAGCATCCCGTCGAGTTGATGCCTCCTTGCGGCTGCGTGCACGAGCCCTTTTACGGGTCTTTGTTTTGTACCGCGGTCGCTATCATAACCGTTGTTAGGTCTAAGGCTTTTCGTAGCTGCCTGCGCGATGTCAGAGAGAGAGAGAGGGGGAGGGGACATTTATTTGTTCCACAGGACTATCCCACGCTTCAGGGGTTATACCCCGAAGTTTGGAACAGTAGTCCTAGTTGCAAAAGACACGACCAGTTGGGCCGTACTATTTGAAATATGAAAAAACATTGCTGCCCACTTGTATTTGTAGCCTCGCACGATGTGAGCCCTCTTCTTCAACTCAGAAAAAGATTTTTCCACTTGAGATTGGTGTTTCTACAGCCGCGCAACAGGTTTTGCTAGCGAGTTTTTTTATTGAGCCAACAGGCCCATGCAGATGCTGTTGCCGCTCCTCCGTGACTTACGGAAAAGGCATGCGAAGAGCGTTCCGGCATTTATGCAGGGCGTAATTCCGTCTCCGCAACGGTAGGGTCCCGCAACTTCTTTCTCGTCACTGGTTGCCTCTCAGCGGGTTAAACGGCGATTGTTACCAAGACGTGTGTCTGAACGGAACCTAAAGGTAACATACACTCACTAAAAGCAGGAAATGATTATGTTGAAAATAATTAGTGTTAGCGTTGTCATGCTATTATCTCGTGGCTGTGTACACGGCTGGTTCTGTGGCTATTAAGAATTAAAAACATGCAACTTAAAGGGAACACCCTCCTGGAAAGATACTGGTAGCTTGTTTTAAAGTTGTAATTTAAAAATAATCAGAAAAAGAGTTACAAACACAGGATTCGAACATATATTTCATTGGCTAAGTGCGAAGGTGAGTAATGTTAATCTATCAGGCTTTAAATCCGCTCTTATTCATTTTTACAGTATTTCCGATATCTGTCGCCAGGTGACGCTGTTCAGAGGACCCTATCGTTGAGAGAACGGAATCACGCTTATGCAGGTTCATTGAACTCACACAAGCTTACTGACCTGTGCACATCATCTCGTTGCCCCGCCTGCTGCGAAGGAGGTGCCTGGATCTTGTACTGCACATTCACACGGGGCAGCCTTAGCGAGACCAGTCGGTAGTCACTTCTGGCTGCTGTTACACCGGCGAGAAGGCGCAAGCGTGCAGCCTTGCGCCCAACAAATGGATGATGCCGGCCTGCAGTTTGCAGTCAGTCTCACAGGCCCTGTGGACATGCGGTCCACTCTCTTCTATCACGGGTGCTGAGCAGTTACAAGCACTTGCCTCGGCTCGCTACTGGCATCTGGCGCAGTCTTCGTCTGAATTCCAGACAGAGCCTCCGCCCGGCCTAGACTCCCGGCCGCAGTACTCGACCGGGCTCCGCTGCCTGACCAACTTCCTGCCACGGGACCTCCGACACCCAGTCCGCATAGCCATCTATGCTGACGACATCGCCGTCTGGTGCCGGGGGCCCCGCCGTCAGAGGCCACAGGTTATCAGGGGCGTCCAGAAGGCCATAGATGGGCCATAGCACCTTCCTGCTCTCGGTCGGCCTGGCCCTGTCCCCCAGCAAGACAGAGGCCATGCTACTCAACACCAGACCGGGAGCCCGCTGGGGCACCACCTGCTTCTCTGTGGATGGTCGCCAACTCCCATGGAGCAGGGAGGTGCGCTACCTGGGCCTGCGGATCGACAACTTGGCGACCGGCGGTCCGCCACTTCCTGTCCCAGACTGCCAGGGTTCAGGGGCTATCCGGGCCCTCCTGGCAAGAGGGCGGGGCATCACCGCCAAACTGGACCTCCGGCTCTTCCAGGCCATGGCCGTGGCTCAGTTCCTGTATGCCCTCCCTCTGGTCCACTTCACCGTGGCCCAGCTGCTCACCATTGAAAGGCGGCAACGGGCGGTCATCAGGCTCTGCCTGGGGCTCCCCCGGAGCACTGCTATTGCGGCCACACTCGCCGAGGCCGTGTCCTGGCCTATAGAGCTCCAGGCTAGGAGGACAGCCCTCCACTACATCGAGCGCCTCCATAATACTCCTGATGGCCGCCCCCTCCTGCATTGCCTCCTGGGTTGCCCTCGCTCCCACATGAGCCACCTGGCGGGTGAGTTCAAACAGCTCGTGGGTGGCGCCGATGAGGACCATCCCCTCCCACCACGACCGGACCTAGGCCAGCCGTAGTGTGTCCAGCTGTCCCTGCCTGGGGCTGGGACCAGGCGGAACACGGCTGCTGCGTGCCTACAGCAGGAGTTGCCTGCCCCCTGGAGAAGGACCTCGCTGGGGCGGTCCAGGTCTTCACCGATGGCTCGGTCCTTCCTGGGCCCTGTCCGTCGGCTGCGGCGGCCTGCACTGTTCCAGCCCTCGGCATCTCCAGGCTGGCCAGGCTGCCATTAGTGGCCTCCTCCACCACTGCCGAGCTGGCTGCCCTCCACCTGGCGGCGGACATCCTAGCGGAGCGGGCGGACATCCGGAAGGCGGCCATCCTCACGGACTCCCACTCCGTCCTCCAGCTCCTGCAGAAACCAGATGGTGCCCCCCTATGGCGCGTAGTCTGGCGGCACGGCTCATCGCCATTGGACTTGGGGGCACCGCCCTGACCCTCTGCTGGGTGCCGGACCACTCTGGAGTGGCTGGCAACGAGGCAGCCGACTCCCTGGCGAGATCTGCCCATGATCCTGCCACCCCCACCAGCACCGCGGTGGGACCTCTGGATGTGGCGAGAGATACCATCCGTCGCCACCTGCTCCTGGACCACCCAGACTCCAGAGTTGCGGGCGGATCTCCCCTTCCCCCGTCCGCTCCCCACCAAGGGTCTTTCCTTTGCCGACCGGTCCTTCCTTCTGCGACTCCGAGTCGGCTCCGCTCGGACAGCCTCCCGTCTTCACCGGTTCGGCCTCAACCCCTCTCCGGCATGCCTGCGGTGCGGACACCCAGACGAAACACTCGAATATCTTCTGTATGAGTGTCCAGCCTTCGCGCTGCAGCATGCCGTCCTTTCCTCTGGCTATTGCTCCCTCTCCCTATCCTTTTCCACCTCAGAAGAGGTTCTCTTTCCTCGTGGGCCCATCTCCGACAAGCCCTTCCACCTGCTCCTCGTCCTCGGGCAGCAACCGGCCTTGCCGACCTCCTCTAGACGCTCTGGGGGGCATGACTGCGTGACTGCATGACCCCTCCCCCTTCTCCAACTATCTGCACCTCGGCAGTGGCGGTGTCGACACCGTCGGCATCAACCGGCCAGTGCACTCCCCCATCATCTTCATAACAACCACCACCACCAATCCCCTCCCGGAGTTCCACGGGCCATGCGTCATCCCCGCGGAGCTACTTTCGCGCACTGTGGAAGTCTGCGTGATGCCATTAGCATGACCTTCACGCAAGTCCTGCTTTAAGCTCATGAAGACCTCTCCTGGGACCTCTCCATCCCCGTACTTGCAGGCGCGTGGGTCAATTTAGGTTGGGGGATTTGGGGACAGACTCGCATCATCTCCTTTAAAGTCGTCTTTCCCCGAAAGGTTTCGCGGTGGATACTATAAGTGGCGCCAGCGTCGCGTCAGCATAGAGAATGTACATGTTGCGAGGGCGGCCGGCTTAGGTTGGTGACATACCATGGCAGGGTTGCCTATTTTGGCCAAAAATGGCAGTCAAGCTTGGTGAGCCGCCATCTTGGTCCCCAGATTACGAATGGCACGCTTGTGCATATGTAGAACCAGGCTGAGGTGAAAGGAGAATTTGGCCGCATTGGCTGATTAGGAACATTAGGGGCTTTTTAGGGGAATATCACAGCTGTGTAATTAGCAGGAAATATTGTTCACCGATGCATTGTTTTAATGCGTAGCGTAGCATTACTCGGCTAATAAGCGTCGCGTACATAGAGATGTGAAGGCCTGTAAAAAACACTAAAATGTCTTTGGGGAAAACCTTTTTTTTATTTTTTCTTAGACGAGAAAAAAGCGAAAAACATTGAAAAATCGAAAATTTCACAAAGCAGTTTCAAGTTTTTATGATTGCCTGCTTTTAGCTTAGGTTTTTTTCGTTTTTTTTTTTTTTTTTTTTTGCTTTGAAAACTCCTACAGCGTGCATCAGTCGTCATCGCCGGTGCCAGGTAGTGCTTTTCAAACGTTCGTGATACGAGCACGCGGGTTTAAGGCCAGGTCACATAGATGATCCGTGCTTGATTTAAAACACATATTTAATATTCGAACTCACGGCTGAAGTAGAACAAAATGGCTGAAAATTCTACAGGGCGGCACACACGGCACAAAATAACATTGGCTGCTGTGCACGTAAGCGGCTTTAGCCAAATACAAGCCTAGCTTATTGGCGACAGAGATTTGGTAGGACGGCTATACAGTAACACCAGGAACCCTGGTAACACTAAGTGAGATCAGCGGACTCGCACTGCCATCTAATTTATCTTCTCGGTGCAAAAGAACAAAAAGTACGTTTCACAATATGACATTCATAACTGCATAATCCACTGAACTTTGGAGCATTATATTGATCGTTGTGCTATTGCAAATAAATCTGTTTTTTTGCTACGTTTTGCAAAATTTCCAATTTTTCATGAAAAAAAGCCTGAAATACAAACGTTTTTTTTTTTTTTTTCAAGCATTCAAACTTTACTGAAATTTTACATCTCTACGCGTACAGCATCTGTTACAGAGTGGCCGCAATAGCTGTGTGGCCGTGTTTTGTTTTAGCTGCAATACCACAATTCTTCTATCAATGAAAAGCTTATGTCCATTGTAATTGATTAATGTTATTTTAGGTACTAACTGAATAGTTAATTAATTGATTATGATTAAAAATTGAACTGCAGGCTATAGCATGAAGTCATATATTGTTGGATAGCTTACGTCTAGTACAGTTGTGCTGGACTATGTGGAAGTATTAATTGCCAATATTTATTTAACCATGAATAAAAATTGAACTTCTGGCTATAGCATCAAGTCATATATCATTGGATAGCTTATATCTAGCATGATTACGAAACACTAATTGGCGGTCTTTGTTAATTTCCGTTAATTAATTAATTGTGATTAACCCTAGAACTTTAGGCTACAACGTTAAGCCATATACCGCAGGATAACTCATATCTAGTATGATTACAATACACTATTTTCCTGTCTTTGCCAGTAGCTGCCGATTAGTTAACTGTGATTAATAATTGAACTTTAAGCTACAATATGAATTCGATATGTCACGGAATAGCTTATAGCCCAATTGCAATACACTAATATCCGGTCTTCGTTAATAGGCGTTGATTAGTTAATCGTGATTAACACTTGAACATTAGCCTACACCATCAAGTCATATATGACGGGATGGCTTATGTCGAGTACGATTCCAGTACACTAATTGCGGGTCTTAGTTAATGGCCGTTAATCAGGTAATTGTGATTAACATTTTAAACTTTAGGCTACATTAAGTCATATCACGGAATAGCCTATATCGAGTGCGATTGCAACATTCATGGCCGGCCGTTGTCTATAACCTGAATCAGCTAAATGTGATTAACAAAAAATGCGAGTCATAAGTCATGCTTATGACTAGTCATGATTACACAATGTTTCGATCCCTCTCGTTACAGTATTCTACTTTGTTAAGTGTTGAGTCACGATATTTGCATGTGACTAAGAGTCATGAATTATGATTATATGACTACCAGTCATGATTGCAGATAATAGTTTTGCAGACTTCACATCTTGCAGTATGCTACTGTGTGAAATGCTCAGTCATGCTACCTTGCATTATGACTGGGAGTCACGATTCAATATGACTCTGAATTCCCCTTTAATAATAATATTGTTACGGGGGTAGTTCAGCTTGAGGTTTCAAAGAGCGGAGACGGGAGACAGGCCTTTCACACAACAGGCGTTTCCTGCAGGCACCAGCCGACACTGCTTGAACGTCGTCGTCGTCTTCGCCAAAACTACCGAGATTCTTCTTTTTCCTTCTTATGCGCAAATCAGTGCATGCCCCGCCTAACATAACAATCTGTCACACTTGCTCTGTGGACACCTGAACCGCGCCGTAAGGTAAGGGAGGAAGGTGGGAGTGAAAGTGGAAAGAGAGAAAGGGGAGCCGTAGTGGAGGGCTACGGCGGAATTTCGACCACCTGGGGATCTTTAACTTGCGCTGACATCGCACAGCACATGGACGCCACTTCGTTTCGCCTCCATCGAAACGCAGCCGCCGTGGTCGGGTTCGAACCCGGGAACTCCGGCACAGTAGTCGGGTGTCCTGCCACTCCACCACCCCAGCCCCTTTATCGAAGTTTTCATTTTTCCGGTTATTTCAATTAATTGATCAATTGCACTCTAAATTTATTAATGAGTGTCATCAAGCATCCGCTTTTCATCCTGAGTGCTTGAAACCTTTGAAACCCCACTACCAATTTTCATTTTTCAAATATTTCAATTACTTAATTGATCAATAACATATACTAAATTTTCTTAATTAGCCTCATCAAGCAGTGTCTTTTCATTCTGAGCATTTTGACACCTTGGAACCCTATTTTTTCAATTTTTCATTTCAGTTAATTTTATTAATTTATCAATTATTTATATGCTCTAAATTTTCTTAATTAGCATCGTCGAGATTTCATTCAAATGAGCATTCTGAGCATTTTGATGCACTGGAACCTCTCTTTCCCATTTTTCATTTCCTTAATTATTTCAATTATTTAATTGACAAATTACACTCTCAAAACTTTTGTAATTAGCACCACCAAGCGTTGCCTTTACATTATGGACAGTTTAACACCTTTGAATTCCTTTTTTTATTTTTATTTTTTCATTTCGTTAAATAATCATTTAATTTAAGTTTCTTAACTCGTCATTGCCTATGACCACCAGTCAGTCATGAATCACTAGGACCACAAGTTACCATGATACGATTTTTTATAAAGCCCTCGATTATTTCCGATACGCGGTGTAGACGACTTCTACTACTGACAGTATATTGCGCCGACGGCTTTTCGTCAGAACGAGCTATCGTCAGCATAAGCAGTCACTTAATATTCCCCGCAGCGCGCAACTAACATTTCACGCTGTGAGCAACGAAGAAAAAATTAGCTGGGGATTTAGCTTAGTTAAACCCGGTAGGTTGCGTAAGCAAAGCCAAAGTAGCTTCTCTTTCTATTCTATTCTTTCTTCTTCTTTGGCGCGGCGTGGCTACCGACCGTTTTACCCGACGGCTTGAAGAGGGGCCCCATCTGCGGTCGCTCTAAAGGTCAAACGTGGCTACCGGTCGGGTTTACGCGATGGGCTGAAACCTGGCGTAGTATTGCTTACGCAAAGGCTACGCCGCAATGTGCGAGCGCCAACTCTCCTGTTTGCAGAGCGCCCGGGCGCGCCGGTTCAGTTGGGGACCAAAATGGCGCCGCTAGCTCAACTGGAAACTCTGGTCTTTAGCTAGGCGACGGCAAGTGCCCCTTTAAAAGCTGGTACCACCCTAAGCCGGGCGCCGCGGAGCAACATGTAGGCTCCCTAGTCAGCACTATCGTCACAGCTTTGAGGCTGCGAGCACGGTGGAGACACCATCTTAGGCGTCGGGAACCCGAACACCCGGCCGGGTCCCTATCGCCATTCTGCCCACATCACTTCGGCGCCTCTTTGTGAATTTTCTCACCCTCTTCAGAGGCAGAGCAGAACATTCGTGTAGATGAGTCCCGGGACCGTTGCCACTTTAAAAGGAGCCCGCGACACTTCCTACTGAAGGCCCACAGTGCTTGCCAGACCAACAGCCCTGTGATGTGGGCCGCCTTAATCCTCAACTCGCGCTCACGTGGAGGCAGGTAGTTTGCCGCAGCTCTGCGACTCAAAGCAATGTACTTCGTTGTCTCAACAACCCGGACTGTACCCTCATCCTCATCCTCCGCCCTGTATTGCCCAGTCTGTTCGCGCAAGCTCCCTGCCCACTCCCCATGCCACAATCACGCTCTTAGCTTGGTTGAACCGCAGCCTTAGTCTCGCCATTAATATAAACAGCGCGAACACGAAGACAAGAAACAAGAAAGCCACAGTACATGCGCTGACTCACAACTAAGCCTAAGCCGTTCACTCCAGGGCCCAGAAAAACAAACATGAAGAAAACGAAACAGTCACGTGAAACAACCCCTGGGTTCACCTGCTGCATAAAAAATTACTTTAAAAAATCACTTAAAAAAGACACCTCTTTGCTTGAAAGAGCAAGAGAAGTCTTGCTGACACACTTATTGTCCGTTGAAATAAAATACGATTCTACTATCTCTCTCGTTATCTTCTCTTTGTGGCGATATAAAATCTTAACACTGTCAAACTTAGGAGTGCACTTCTTCTTCTCCTTCTTCCTTATTTCACATGACTGGCAATGGGATACCAGAAACGTTTTGTCCTTTCCAATTTCCAAGTGTGTCAGCAAGACGTCTCTTGCTCTTTCAAGCAAAGAGGTGTCTTTTTTAAGTGATTTTTTAAAGTAATTTTTTATGCAGCAGGTGAACCCAGGGAATGTTTCACGTGACTGTTTCGTTTTCTTCATGTTTGTTTTTCTGGGCCTTGGAGTAAACGGCTTAGGCTTAGTTGTGAGTCAGCGCATGTACTGTGGCTTTCTTGTTTCTTGTCCCTTGTCTTCGTGTTCGCGCTGTTTATATTAATAATGAATAAGTACCAACTCGCCCAACAAAGTATCTTGGTAAGCTTAGTCTCGCCATCTCTGTGAACAGCCGCTTCTATACAGCCGCATCTAGCAGTGAACAGCAGCAGCTGTGCAGGGAGTTTGCCAGCACCACAAAATCATCAGCATACCCAAGGGCCGGTATTCTCCTCACAACAGCCTTTCCCTCCTCGTGCTGACCGAGTGAGCCAAAGCTTGACATTTCCACTTGCTGAGTCAACCCGGCCACGGACAGCATAAGTAACCTCGGAGATAGTGGGCAGCCCTGTCGACGTCCGCACGATAAGACGACAGTTGCTGTCACATGGCCATCCCTCTCCACTTGTACTATCCTCGTCGGGTAGAGCGCTTCAAGGAGGTTGACTTCAGCAGTCTCGAGACCAAAGTTTTGCAGAGCCCCGTTCAGTTGGGCAATCTCAATATATTGAATGAGGATGAACATTATCCTTAATGCGTCGCCCTGACCGGAAACCTACCTCCACCTTCCCCAGCACGCCCTTTGCCTCGGATCATCCCTGCGGCCTAGATTTCACAACCTGAGTCCTCATGCACGTGACACGGCAAGGAAGGGGAGAGGGGGAGGGGGGGGGCGGGGGAATTCCCATTTTCTGTCTTGTCGCCGAAAACCTTGATTCTGTTACGTTTTTCAGTTAGCCTGATGACTGCAGTCTACAGCAGCATCCTCGTCAACAGAGCCTCCATCTGCGAGCTTTTACTGTGGTCCAAGTACATCTGTCAGACTCCCAGGAATCTCATAAAATCTGCCCGTTTTGTTACCCGCTCCAATTCTCACTGTAATAGTGCCCTCTGTGTTGTGCTGCCACATCATTTTCTTCTATGATCATATATGTGTGAGCTGCTCATGGCATCATCTTGGTTCCCCGCGCCAAGTGTAGCCTTTTGATTCCTCTGCATCCCCTCAACCAGTCCTCCAATAATGGTAAGAATCCCACTGCCTCGACCACCGAAGCATCTGGTACTCCGCAGAATGAGGGCTGTTGTTTCGTTGGCAGAATCCCTATGGCGCTTGCTGACCAGTCGCCTTTAACATCTGCATGAAACCGCTGTTTAGTCGGTGTATCTGGTCCGGTTATAGCAACGGTCGAATGTTGTGACCCGAAGGAACGTATGCCCGTTTATGGAGCTCAGCAACACAAAATAACGTACTAATTAAAAAAATCATTTCAGTAAGACGGGACATTCAAACCACAGTCTGAAATAAACAGTGTGCAGCTGGGCTAGTATACGCGGACGTGGTGAAAATAGCGCGCCTACAAGGAAGAGACGACACACAAGCAAAGTATCTTCCTTGTCCTCTTTCCAACCGGTGTTTTTCACCTCGACACCAGGGACGCTGAGGCTACAAAACTGGCTATGAGTGTGGTAAATAGGTGAAATACGCGTCTACTCATTCAACTGTAGTTTAAACCACTACAGCTTACTTAAACAATCTGCCATTGAAACACGACTGCTGATAGACATCACACATACGGAGAATGTATTTTTGCGGAGTGGAGAAGTGCCGCGATCGGCAGCGCAGCTGCTAACATTTCATGAGTGGCGCATACGCATGCCCTGTTATTCCCGTCCTCTTCCAATAAAAAGGCAGGATGAACAACACGACTACGACTGGTCTACGACCGGTTGCTTAAATAAAAAAAAAAGGGTGGATTCGTTCAACGTTTTACCAAAAGCTCTAGGAAACATACAAAATTTTGAGCTTTTCGTTATTTGTGCCAACTGGAAAAAACAAAGTCTCTGGAAGAGGATGAACAGGCCGGCAGAAATACAGTAAATCGAGTGCCATAAAAGCGAGTATGAAACCTCTGCCGCCTGAAAGGTGGACATTTGGCTGGACATGCTATGTAGCCCCATCACCGTTGTTGCTTACGTGGAAAGGAGGTGGGAATGCTCCTCTGTGCACAGGAAGTTACGATGTTGAACACAGCTCGAAATTTCTGTCGATGCCTCTAGCCACTGTCACCTTCTGCATCTGCGCGGTACGTCAGCAGCCAACTGAGGCCGTTTTCCCACCTCCCATAGCGCGAGAGCCGGGAAAGGGATGCCGCATCAGCTGCCATATGCAGAGTGGCTACTCAACACACTGCAGACGGTGGAGATGCCTCTCAAATAAGCGGACTTTTCGCTCGTTCCCGCCTATCGGGATACGGTTGAGGTAGATGGAAATAGTCGGGGCTTAACAGGCCGAGTAGAACAAGTGACTTCTTGCTGTAGGAGCAGCACACTGATGCGATCGCACAGCCCATAGATGGCCTGTATGTTGCCCAGCGTCGCCTACAGCCACTCCTGATATAAAAGAGAGGAACAAAAATGTCGACTGTGCTTTTGTATTTCAACAAATGTTGCAGGCACCACATGTGCTAATGGCCGAAGCGCCCGCTATGCGAGCTTTTATTTCGCGTATTACGGGGAGATGGCGATGGATGGATCAGTGGAACGATAGCCCATTCAGAAGGCAACTATGTGCTGCCTTTCATATGCCGCATATTTGGTGCTTTCATACTGGGTTATGTTTCCAGTGATATCCAAAGTATGTGACCATTCACTTTAAGTGTAAATAGATACGCACTACTGTCCCGGACACCTGAACTACTGCTAGCAACGTTGCGACTGTAAAACAGAATCTTTGCGTATAGCCACATATTTATCGCCAAATGTAGTTGACGGACTCATTGCACTCTCGACCGATTACGCTAATTCTTTGTCGTTCTGTGGTCCTCTATGTGAGGCAAAGAGCATCGAAGAGTACCCCTCGCGAGCTCTCCGTTGGTTTTTGTCAACTACGAGAAGGAAGCACGGTAACAAAAAAATAAAGAGATTATAAGGGCGCTTAAATACCTTGTGATGACAATGCGGTAGCATTAATGCATCTTCTTGCCCTTACCTGCCTCTCTTATACAGTGTATATTCTACTATTTTCTTTTATGCTTTGTTATGTATTTCTTTGCTCATCAAGTTTCTCTATAGTGGACTCTACTGAGAAACTTTGTTGCGTTCCTTACTGAGTCATTCTTATAGTCATCATTGGCGATTATTGTCTTTACAAAGTCATTTCCTTAATAGCAATTGGGGGGGTTCTCTTCCTTGGCAGCCACCTTCTCGCTTCTCTCTCCTTTCGATTTACTCTGGCATCGGCTTTTGCTCTCGGCAGGACTTCTAAAGCTAATCCATTAAAAATCCACAGCCCGCGGCTATATAAGAAACCCCTACGTAATGGCGGGACGGGTCAGTTCCGTTTGCCTGGCGCCTCTCTACAAGCACAAACTCGCTTTCTGCAGTGGATTCCGCTTGTTTCTCAATCTTTGCGTTAGCTCCTCTTCGGAGGATGGAGCACTGTTCGAAATACTGCGAGGTATGCGTAACTCTTTGTTTTAACCCTGGAACTCTGGTGCGTATATGGTGTGCCTATTTAAGCATCGCGGAAAAAAATGTGAGATGCAACTTGCCCCCCCCCCCCCCCCCCCCCCCTCCACTCGCATCTCTTGAGCCTGTACACCCGTCCATCCATTTCTTCGAGCCGCGGTCCGCTGGCGTTTTTCTGCATCCTTTTCGCTTTGCAACCCGAGTAAACAGCAAATAGTAGGTTTACGTTTCGTTTCTCGAGGCTCCGTCGCAGCGGAAACTCGCGAATGTACCCTGATAACGCCCACACATCTTTCTAAGCGAAACGCCGAAGGCGGAATATACGTTTTCTTCTATATTGTTACAATATAAATAAGTTATAAAATGTTTGACCCGGCGTTTTTTTTTTTGTCTGTTTGTTTGTTTGCAGCGGTAAAAAGCGCTTCAATGTGAGTTGTGTTACTATGCGTGCGCTGAATCCGAGACAGTCGTCACTTACCGGTTACTATATGCAAGTAACTAAAAGTATTCCGGACATACTGGGTTGTAAAGGTGATGCGCGTTTGGTCTCTATAGTTCAGCTAATATGGTTTTGAACAGGCGCAACTGCGGTCTCAAAGTCCTGCTCGACTTCATCCGGGCCCTGCATGGAACCTATGCCACCATGCTATATATGTCTCTTTGTCACTTACCGCCGTCAGATGGGAATAGAACTTGGCACTTGAAAGAGTCTGGTCCCAGAGTCACGCATAACTTATCGACCCATCACCATCATACGTAAAAGGTTTCACAGGATCTGTGTATTGGATGAATGGCGTACCACGCGCTTGATGCTGCTAGTCTTGTTCCTTTCAAAGGGTACATAAAAAAGTGCACAGGGTCGACATTTCACTTCTTTTCTTCAGAAGTTTGCATGTATTTTATCGGGGTGGCTTTCTCAACAGCCTATATACAGCATGAATCAGCGGTGACAAGTGAGACAATTCTTCATTATCTTGCTTCCCGCTTGCAATTTCTTCTAGCAGGTTACACATGAAGTAAATTATCGGACTTCATTGCTCGTCACGTGGAGGAGAGAGGACAGTGCGAAATCGAAAAAGCAGCTCGGCGTGAACATCTTTCTGCCGTTGCAGGCAATGAATTTGCGTTCGATCCGCTGATTACGTACGCACTTTCGGGTCGATGCGTGTGTATAAGCGGGCTGCATATGCATTTGTATTCCGCAAACACATTGAGCACCATCCCTTACTTTATCTCTTTTTCGAGAACTGCTCTGCTGCATTCATATGCGAGTTTCGCGGTATTACTGGACATACTATATACTAAACACATCATGCGTTTTACACACAGATGGCGCCACGTAACTTGTGCGCCGCCTGTTCTATCTCTCACTGTGCAGCAAACATCGTCGTGCCTAGGCACGAGAGAACTACTATATATATATATATATATATATATATATATATATATATATATAGAAAAAGTCTGACGCTGTGCTTTAGGTGATATCACTTGCGACAGTAGCAATGTCATCTATCTGCTCCAGTGCTCTGTGTGCGGACTCCAATACATTGGACAGACTGAACTGCCGTTCAGGTTACGATTCAACAACCACAGATCACATGCTAAAAGCTTGCCTAACCTTCCGCTTTCCAAACATGTCGCGATTCCGGGCCATTCTTTTGACAACATTACAGCCACAATACTGGAATCTGGTTTTAAATCTCATCATGAACGAGAAGTTCGAGAATCCTTATTTATCTACAAATTCAATGCAGTTACTTCTGGTCTCAATGAAAACCTAGGAAAAATATCTTTTTTTTCCCAAGATGCGTGATTAGTATTGAAGTGAAGGTGCATGACATGCTATCTTTACGTTTACATGTATTTGCCTTTAATACAAAAGAGTGCTCCAGTAAACTTGATTTGAACTTTCTACATGTCAGCATATAAAATATCTTTCTCTGTTTTTTTTCACTAGCGACTGCTCCTCGTGTGTTGGATTTTTGCATTTATTTTGTGCGCAAAAGATGATTACATATCTTGCGTATGATTCTTAGTAATATCTTAAAAGATGCATACGCATTAATCATTACCTTGTGCGCATGTGAGCGGACATTGTGTGTCGAATTGTTATGTATCTGCATGCCACGCCGAAAATGTACTGCATGAGCGCCACACGCGCCATTATGAAATGATATAACCTCTTTGACAATGTATTATTTGTAGTTTTACGCGCATTTTATTCTATTGTCATTACAGTGTCACTACTTGTCACATGTCCTTCGATTGCGCGTGTATTTAAGCGGAAAGCATAGGCTGCTCTGCGCATTCCTTGACGAAGGCCGGGCCCCGGCCGAAACGTCGGAAATGAACCTTTGTTTTTGTTTGTGCGCCCCTACCTCATCTGATACATATTTCTGGATCCTGGAAGACTTTTATGAAACACACACACACACACATATATATATATATATATATATATATATATATATATATATATATATATATATATATATATATATATATATATATAATATCTGTGTGTGTGTACAGACAGACCGACAGACAGACAAGTGGGTATTTATTGCATTGATGGACAGACGTCGCAAGAGGCCGAAAGACAGCAATGCCACAACTCGTGGGACATTCCAGTGTCTCCGCTGGTCCTTTAAACGTTAGTATTTCTGTGTGAAAACAACGTATAAACTTTGTCTATAAGGCATCAAGGATGCATGAGGGTGAAGAATTCCACGTAAATTTCGTAAGTAAACTACGCGCGTCGACAACCAATTTTGATGTGAACAGCAGCACAGCACTTTTTCCTCAGCTATTCACTTTAAAATGGCTGAAATCAGTGCTCGGTTCGAATCAAGTGGTTTGAATAAAGTAGTGGAAAAACTTTAATTCCGTAGCCTTAAGAAATCTTGCTGCCGAACAAATATGTTAACACATCTATAAAGAGTCAGGGAATCAATGTTTACTGCAGACAATAATTCGATGGCATTGTCCACAGTATCCCTTAAGGGACCAGTAAATGCCGTTCGCTAAAGTAAAGCTAGCTAGCAATAGATATTTCTCTGCTCGTCACTAAACCTCAAGAATTTTCGGGCTAGCTTCATTTGTATAGGAGATATCGGCGATTAAAATGAGCTTCTTCTGTCATGCCTCAACTCATAAACTCCAAGTCACAGCAACAAATAAAGAAAATATCCTGGGGACATCGCCCGTGCTTAAGACATCATCAGTAATTGGATTTTTCATTCTTTTTGTCTGCAATAACAGACCTGGAACTCGAAGCGTGGCAGCTACCGAAAGAAAGATACGGACAGAGATAACTCGGAACCTTGTGCGCTTCGCTCGCGCACTCCCGAGGGACACGGTACATATACGACTTGCGCAGCCTGCCTGCTACGCTATGGGGTCCGTAGCTGCGGCCATTGGCCGCCTCTGGTGGCATGTCGCTCACAATGGCATCACCATGGTCGTGACATAGCTTGTTGGTAAATAGTTCCAAAAGCCGCCACTACGTGGTAACGAATCGACCCGCGAATAAAAAAAAAAAAAAAGGCGGTTTCTTAAAAATGATAATAAATCGCTGGCGGCATAACAAGAAGTTATAAGAAAATGCTCGAAAGCATTCGTTCTATACATTGAATAAATTTAGCAGTACTTTGTGCACTGCTTTTCTAATTCATCTAACTCTTATTGGACAATGGTAAAAAATTGGCATTTTTTTTTTGTTATTTCTTCCATTATTTTTACTCGAAAAATGGGTTGTTTACATTGCCACGCAACAAAAAAGAAAGTGAAACTAGGTAAATATTTTATTTATAACACAAAATTTAAAATGGAACTACTCCCCGCTGTGGTGGTGCAGTGGTTAGAACACTCGACCCCAGTGCCTAAGGATGAGAGATCGAATTTCGGCCAGGGCGGCCGCTTTTCGAAAGAGGTGAAAAGCAAGGTGCCCGTGTGCTGTGCGAGGTCAGTGCACGTTAAAGGACCCCAGGTGAGCGAAATCTCCGGAGCCCTCCACTACGGCATCTCTCATAGCCTGAGTCGCCTTGGGACGTCACCCCATAACCAAACCAAACTAAACCAAATGGAACTGCAGTCGTACCTCGTTAATAGGGACACTTTGGTTTCCGAGAGAATTTGTCCATCGAACGATTTATCCGCAGTAAAGAAACACGGTCAAAAATAAATTCAGAAAAAAAAAATATCACGCGGTGATTGGAATCTTCTGTGCATAGTGGTGGCCAATGAAGTTGAAATTAGGCTAAATTTCGGCAGCTCCAAGCTCACTATCATGGTTGCCGTTATGCTTGAAACAACGTGATGCAGCTTCGCACGTCTTTTTATCTAGGATACGCTGGGTGGCGTCTCATAGCTAGGTCACCTAAACTACCCGCTGCTCACCCCCCCCCCCCCCCTCCCTACCCAGTTACTGACAGCAGCTAAATTTGGCTTTGTCTGAAGAATAAACAGCACATAGAGTGTTCTTCATAGGCATTCGTGCAATACTGCAAACGGCAAGTGGCATCGACTTGACAACTTTGCACTTCAATATAATTAATTAACCTTCAAAGGAAAGGACCACCACGCACTTTTACGCTTCACTTCTCTGACGTGCTGTGCTCGAAAGCAAGAAATGAAACATTTGACTGGGGAAATAAAGATTTGGCTCTCATTGCCGTCTTTTTTAACACGACGGAAATGTACGGCCGTCAAAGGACTCTCTGCATTTTTCTTCCAGTCTATTGAGCGGACAATGTGCTTCCACATTAACGAAGTCAATTCGAGTAGTCCATATAGCGGGGTCATATTAACGAGTCACTACTGTATTTGGCAGTGGTATGAAAGTTGCTTCCGAAACTGAAACTTGCGGAAAATATGGGAAATATTTATGAATTTAAACTTGAACGCGAAAAGAAAAATTCAGAAACGCAAAAAATGTTGCTTGTTTTACTGCACAGAGCACCTCGAAGTTCCAATGCTTGGCCTGACAAGTCTCTCGATCGATCGATAAAAGACTTTTGCTTTCGAAGGTTGGAGGTGGGGGGGGGGGGGGGGGGGGGGGGGGGAGGGGGGAGGGGGGAGGGGGGTTGTTACTCTATTATATAATACGCTTGAAACTGAATCATTTACGCTAAAAGAACAGATTTGGAATCGTAATTATAGCATTAGAGAGATTTGAAATTATTATTAAAAATAGCGGGGCAGGTGAATGGACTTGTTACGAAACGGTGGTTTTCATGGTTCTCTAACTGCCTCCGTAATAGGGGCGGAGAGAAGGCGACACGCACCGAAGTGGACACCGTCGCTCTCGAGGGTAAGCGGGCGCCAGCCGGTGCGGCAATGGTTCGGTCCGATGCTGAAAGAGGGCGCCAGCTGGCCTATCTTTCTTTAGATCTCCAATACGCGCGTGGTTCCTAGCCCGCGGAAGAAACGCCGTTGCGAGGCAGCGATTCGACGCATGGTTCGACTTCCGGCGGCAAATTGAATTGCCCCAGCCAAGGTTCTTTCGTTCTCTCTTCTATTCTTCTGATCCTGAAAACAATTACGAGGTCGACGTTTCATTTATTCGTGATTCATTTTATCTCCTTATCTATGCAACGGCATGACACAGCACAGGCGACCGGTTCGCGAGCCGCGCTTTATCGTGAAGAGTTATGCAGCGTTCAATTCATCCGCGCCTTGACTCCGCTCATTGCTTGTGAAACCGTTTCATCGAATCGAGACATCACAGCCCTGCCCTTGGGGCTTCCTGCCTCTCGGACGCAATTACGGGCGATAATGAGCTTTTCTTGGATCACCTCGACGGCAGGCTGTTGTGAAACGCACTCCGCGGCCAACGACGAGGCTCTAAGCGCGTGCTCTGTTCCAAGAAGAGTCAAAGCAGAAGAGGGCGATGATACAACGGTAGCTCCACGTGGCAGTGAGACGAGAAAACGCGCACGTCTATCCATCGTACATGCTTTCATAAACTCGAATCAAAGATCAGAGCAGCCGCGGCCATGAGAAGTACCGCCTGCCCGCCGGTCAAGTGTAGTGCACCCTGATTACGGAACCTTCCCTCCGTTCACCAGTTGAGAACCTCGGCACTGTTTACCGCTAGCCTGAATTACGTATTCAAAATATTCCACGCGTGCATGAGAATACACGCACACATCAAACGCTGGTTTCTTGCGACCCATCCATTCAGGAGAGAAGACCGCGAATTATGCATGGCTCATGAGAATAAAAAAAAAAATGGCAACGTTCACACTCGCTCCGCAGGTGCCGGCTCATCAATAGCTTGCGTAAACATTGTCGCTTGTTCTAAATCTCTACGCCTTTCAACCCTTTATAAATTTCATTCATACACGAAACGGTTAAGCTTCCCCCGTGAACACAGTGAGAGGGATATACCGCTCTTATATTTCTTTGTTACTATATTCATAACCCTATAACCCTTATGCGGATGTGAACTATACCTGCGGCGCTTCGCCAGAGCGAGGGCGCTCGTGCCTCAAACTGTACATGCTATGAAGGATTCTCCAACAAAAAGGTAAGAAAAAACGGCTCAAGAGATGATCAACGTCAACTTCAGTAACCAAAACGTGTCATTAGTCTCTTAGTTTGCACACGCGTTCTCTGCGCTTGTGCTGCCGATAGCTTTGGCAGGGTTGCGAAGAGATTTCATACAGCTACAGCTATGAAAGGGTAAATGTGCATGAAGTTTATTTCCTCCCAACGTGTGCGTGGCGCTCCGTAGAGCTTCCTAAGTCGGACCGGAACTCTCAAAAGCGACCATGAAACGGTGTTTATTAAGGCTAGGAAAAGCACACCAATGACCGGTATTTCGTCGCTCGTCACCTCACGGCAGAAATTTTCATCCCAGCTTGACTAGCACCGGATATATCGGTGATCATAAACGATGCTCCTCTCTCCTCTTCCCTATTCTCCATTCAAAACGCGCCAACGCGCAAGAAGAAGAAGAAGAAGAAAAAACAACAACTATGGAGGCGATAAGTTCACCTTACTTGAATGCAATAGTATTGCAATATTGTTGCAATATGTAGGTTTCTTTTAGTGCGGCCTAGCGTGTTATTTGTAGTTGTTGTTTTTTTCGCACGTATTGTAGGTTGATGAGCCAACCTTGTATACCTACGCCGCTCTGAGCCATATACCTCATGACCAGTGCACTTCCCAGCTCCAAACTGATAGAGCGCGCCTGCAAACTTGGCTTGTGATGTGGTCTCATGACATCAACTCCTCGGCAAACAATCACTGCTCACCTATGTCACCTACCCATTGCCCCCTGCTAGAGTATTGGCCACGTCTGAAAGACGACGCTCATTTTCGCCCGCGTAGACATTTTTAGTGCTGAAGCGTTAATAAATTAACGAAGGAATAAAATTAATAAATCCCGACTGCGCCCCGCCGCGCCACGTCAAATTCACGTCACCAGATGAGGAAGCTCGCCCATATCTCCCCCAGAAACTATACGTCAATGGGGCAGGGACAGCTGAAATGCACTCTCAAGTAAGTACAGGGGTATGTCAAAAGCCCAGGTCAGAGGTTCTGCTTGGCCAGCATATTCTAGTACTTGAGATCCTATTAAAGCTATCAATTATCCCTGAGGTTAGTACAATGCTTCTTCTCTACAGATATTTTCAGATTTTGGGGCATTGTAGCTGCTTATATATATATATATATATATATATATATATATATATATATATATATATATAATGCTCAGAAGCAGACCCTGGGGCTAGGAATGTTTTTACTACCCCTGTACGTGTTTTCCAAATTGATAGTGGGGGTCAATGTGCAAAAATTATTTGCCCACAAAACTAATCTAGCTCCGCTTCACGCCATTGAGCCCGATTCCTTTTCGGCGTGGTGGAAATTTTGTGGCGAGAAGGCAGACTTATAGCACATGGGATGGACTTGTCAGAAAAATAGCAGTATTCACCTAATAAATCAGCCTATGTGGGAAGGCTGGCAGGAGGCCGTGTCCAGCTCGGACCTCGAATACAGTGCTCTATATTTTGGAGCACTGTACCTCGACAAACAACGAGGCCTCGTCGAAAGAGCACGGACAGCAACTTCCACCAACGGTGTCCCAGACTTAGGACGCCATCAGCTTTCACCTTGTCTAAACTGTTGTGGCTCTAAATAAACGTTTTTACCACCACCCATACCATCATCACCCACGCCAAGCTTCGAAATTTGACTTGAACTCTTACAAAAATACCACCGTCGCGGATCTACATGCAATAGCATATGAATTTTCAATCGTTTCAGGGTCCCTTTAATCTGAAAAGGATCCAGGTAGCAGAAGTATTGTAATACAGTTTACCTTCAGCCGTTCCAGCTATATTTTCATGGGTGTTCCTCTCTCGACAATGAACAGACGATACACGTGCTCAATATATTATGCCTTCGTTCTTTTTCTTTTCTGTGAGGGGCCCACAATTTGTTCTGGCACACTA
Source organism: Amblyomma maculatum (assembly GCF_055883805.1). Taxonomy (NCBI): domain Eukaryota; kingdom Metazoa; phylum Arthropoda; class Arachnida; order Ixodida; family Ixodidae; genus Amblyomma; species Amblyomma maculatum. The sequence goes on along the minus strand of NC_139344.1, from coordinate 201,737,626 downwards.
ATGAAAAACAAGCACAGGTTTATTCAACTTTTTACTGGACACTTTTCCATTTTACGATCACCCCGTTCTTTTCCGAAACTCAGGTGGTTGTCCGATTTGCTCTATTTCAAACATTCATCCCTCACAGAAGGTATAGCTTAAGTGTCCGTTTTATCTGTGCAGTTTTAATTTCTTTGCAAACAGCTTTCGCGGCGTATACCATGAGGCAATAAAGGTTTTGCTATATGTATTTGAGAGAATTCAACTTGTGGACGCTGTACCTGGGTGCCGTTAAATAGATGCGGTGACAATAGTACCAAATATACACCTCTGACTTTTTTGACATTTTAATAGCCCCTGATATAATGTAGGTACGTGTTCCATCCCTGAATCCCCGTGCAGTGTTGTGTGAGAGTTAAGCGAGAGTAGGTAGCCTTTCTCTGCACCATAGCTTGATCGCAGAAATTTCAATATATATTGAAAGGATCTCAGAAGCAACTATGAATTCCAAACATTATGTTAGCTACAGCCACTAAGTCCTGCATGAATCGATTCCCGCACATGCAACAGGGCATATTTATGGACAACTCTTTGATAGGGCGGTTGGAGGTGGAATAAGATGGTTGATTGCACAAGGAATCGATTGTGTAAGCACAATCAATGTCTTGTGCATTCTTTGTCTAAAAAATGATGGGTGGAGGTGGATTTAAGGGGGCGAAAAGTTTTCCCCTTTGCCCCGTTCAAGAGCGAAATATTACAAAGGAAAACAATGCCACCCCCCCCCCCCTCCCTCTCTTATGTTTTTTTGTTAGACGAAATATGTCTAGAAATTACGGAGTCCGAAAGGGACCGCATCTCTCCCCTTCTCTCGCTCCAAAAATAGAGGACATGGCAGTTTCTTTGAGGAAAATTTCTGGCTTGGCAGAAGTATATGAACGCTCTTCGGGAGGCAATTACGCAAAGCAGAAGAAACGGGACAAGCGCTCTAGAAAAGGCATACAAACGAATCTACTCGAACTGTACTGTATCAACGCTAGTAATCGGGTACGTTGATGAGGTTATCTTTATCTCTCTCTCTCTCTCTCTCTCTCTCTCTCTCTCTCTCTCTCTCTCTCTCTCTCTCTCTCTCTCTCTCTCTCTTTTTTTTTTTTTTTTTTTTAGCAGCACACATTAGCAGTTATCTAGTTTCTTTTTGTTTGTCTATCGTTTGTTCTCATGCTTTTTTGTAAAAAAATGGTGGGGATGGGGCGAGGCATGTGACAGTTGCCTCTTCGTTTCTCTCTTTCCTTTTCCTAAATCCACCCCTCTAGTGCTCGGTAAACATGCGCTGTCTTGCACATGAATCTGAAGGTTTGTTGCACGGGACTACTGTCTCGGTCGCCTAAGGCAAAGACGTCGCGCGGGAAGTTTTGGCAAGAACAAAGGTTATGCAAGTATAGATAGTCTGATCGTTCTGGGCCAGTGGAGGACATTCGTTAATGTTCCTTCACGCGACTTGTGATCTAAGAGCAGTGCATTGTGCTTCACTGCACGACTACTTGTAGCCTAGCGGAAGCCATCTGCGCAGGCGCGAGACGACAACCTAGAGATGAGAGCGAGTAGCACGCATGAATGTCACGTTATCGACCGAAGCGTAAGACTATGAGATAGACAGAGAGCGGGAAATAGTTTTATAGTGTCATACACCTGATTGATAGAGGCGATATGATCTTGGAGATGCGGTGACGAGAGGCATGTATAACAGGAGACGGCTGAATGAAAACGAAAGTTGGGAGTGCGTGCACGAGGTGAGAGGGCCGTATACCGGGACTGCATTCAATGCATTCACAGACACTGCCGAGAAAACGCCTTCCTAAAGCTAAAGTGCATCTGGACACTGCGAATTTTGTTTTCAAATTGAGTACAAGTACGTACCCTACGTCGTACAATTTTGTTCCTTGGATAGAGCGCAGTTATCTTCGCAACTATAGGTTTTTGGGAAAGTATACGACATCGTGCAGGATGCCGAGCCCCGCTTCACGCGCGCGCCACAGCTTACATGGGAGAGGTTACGAGGCTGTTCGTACGTTATTCAACTAAATATTGTAACAGTAGAGATCAATGACCCAATAAAAATAATGCATCATATAATTTCGTCATGAAACATCACAAAACGGCGACTTTTGGAGGACAGTTATGGCTGTCGTAGCGTTCATCAATGTTTGCCGAAACTGACCCTATATAATTAGCGATGCACCGCTACAAGCGACTGGGTTGACACACCATCTGGCATAGATTTCAGCGAACGCTTTTGAAAGTTATTAAATATAGTGAGCTCCAAACAACAACAAATATATCTTCGAAAACACTGCACTCCGCGGCGGGCGTAATTTGGCGAAAATCCTCAATCTGCATTAAAAAAAATAAACTAAATTTCATTAATTACACTCTTTCATGGACCCATTCTAAGGGATGGGGGAAAGGAGGGGGAATGTATTGCCAAGTTACCCTTCACATTGGCACTCTACTCCTCAAGTGCCCATGAATACATTGGACAATGTGAGGCCATGCCAGTTTTTGAAACGAAGAACTCGTTTTCAAAAGCTCCGGAGCGCAAAGAAACCTGGCGCATTTTTTTCGCACATCAAAAGAGAAACTGGCCGCATTAGACGCGCAGAAAGTTCAGGGACGACGCTGCATCTACTGTTGACGTGTGGCAGCGGCTAGGGCGCCAAACGTGAACTTCATTCTGAACTAGCCGTGTTTACATGAATGCGACAGCTAACGCATCGCATCGCATCGCACCCGGTATACTATAGCGCATCGCATTCATGTAAACATGGGTAATGCGCTAGGAACGCCCATCGCATTAATGTGCCAGGCAGGGCCGGATTGAGAGGGGTAAGTCGACTTTATCCGTGCATGTAAATCCGGTCGCATCGTAATAAGGACAACATGGCGGCGTCCGTCCGGCGAAGCGGCGCGGATGCTCGCCTCACCACCAGTTCGTAACTGCCGCTCCACTGTGTCTCGCGTTCGCTGCAAACGAGTGGTGAACGAAGCTTTTTATTTGTCTTAAGATGCCTGCACCACGCAATTCTGGCTACAAAACGCCTCAAATTTTAAGGTAGCTGCTGGAATCGGGCAGGTGATAGTTTAGTCAGCGTTGTTGGGCGCAGTGGACAGAAATCGCGGAATATTCAAATGCTTTCGAGTTGGACAAACATAGAAGTATTTAATTTCGCTTTATACGCTGTTTTGGTATTTATTAAAGCTTTACTTTTATTCTGGTATGTATAAAATAAATATTAAACTAATTTGAAAATTTTACAACCTGGTGCCACCAACACTTTCGATATGCGACACCGCGTGCCGCCACCACCGCGGTAGAGATGATGCGCCACATGTAAACGCTGTCGCATCGCATTACCGTGAGGCGCTACGAAATGAGATGCGATGCGATGCGCTACTGTCGCCTTCACGTAAACGTGCCCTGTCACGAACGTTGGTTTGTTGCGTCGCTTGGTGCAAGGAGTATGACAGTCATCGCCGACTGCATTTTTGAGAGAAAAGAGCAAAAAAAAAAAAAAAAACAAACAAAAAAAAGCGCATGATACTGCACAGTAGAAAAACAGTTCAAATGTGGCGCTCTAATCACTGCTATACGTCATCAGTGGACGTCAGGTCACGTTCCCGGCAAGTTGCCTGCATGAGCTAAGTTTCAGTTTTATGCGGGAAAATGCGCCTGATACATCCGCGCTCAAAGGTTTAGAGAATGTCTTTTTCTTCGTTTTAAAACCTGATATGACATCCTCTTTCTCGAGCTTTTGTATTTCGGGCTTGCTCTAATAACCCAACTCAGTTAAAGAAAAAATAATTAAGTAATTTCGGTTAAATGGTCTCATAATTTGACTATTTTTTTACAGCAAACGACGCCCTGGGCGGTAGAGGGTATTTTCATTTGTGAACTGGGGCGTCGGTGTGCTAGAGAGTCCAATACTATTCGACGAAGTGGGACTGCGTCCAAGGCAGCAGATGAGGCTCAAGAATTTTCTTCAGGTATGTACATGTCTGTGTAAATCTTCGCTCCTTTTGGCAAAAACAAAAACAAACAAACAAAAAGTGTGTGTCCAGTTTGTATCAGCAGCGCGCACACAACCTGGAAAAAAAGAGGAGATAGGACAGAGAGCTGAACTTTCAACTTTATTTCAAGAAAGACTGAAACCTGCACTTATATACAGATGCCGGGTAAAAAGCCACCAAGAGAATAATCAAAGTGACGGTGAGGACGCGCAATCAAACTGGTAATCACACGTTTTCTTTTCGGATAACAAAAGATGCACCATCGCTAAAAACCACAAGACAGTGAATTCCATGACGCACAGCACAAATGTCCAAAGGATGGAAAAACAGGGCTGAGATGCGCAAGGATGACAAATGCAAAAAAAAAAAAAAAAAAAAAAAAGGTTGAGGGCGCAATGATGTTAGAAGATGGCACGGTGAGAAGACGGTGAAAAGATTAGCGGAACGAGGGATGAGCGCCAACAATTACACGGATAGAACGAAAAAAGAGCACCATATGAAGGGGGCCTCTAAATACCAGTCCAGTGGCGGATACCCTGCCCAAACCATCACAGATGTCAGATGGGAGTTTCGCGAAATTTTGCGACCAGCTGCATCAGCAAGTTGTGGCGTCGAACCAAGTACACGTGAGTTCTGGGTGTTTTGATGTGCCTTTGCCGTGAAAATTTTCGCATTGGTGAAGACTATGGCCCGCACCAACAGCAGCCGGCATTTTTTTTTTTTTTTTTTAGCCTTCCCTCTCTCTGTGCTTCCGCAAGACCATGTCTTTTCTGCAGCTTGTAGGGGACCATTTTTAGGTCATTCAGCGCTTGGGCCAGTCTTCTTGTGCTCCTCCGTGGGTGCCGCTCAATTTTTTTTTTTTTTTTTTATTGCGAGGAGTGGTTACCGTGACAGTACGACCACTGCGGGGTCGGTCCTGAAGTGTGCGGCGGTGCAAATTCCCGATGAGCAATCTTGCGCTGAATTTTGAGAAGTTTGACTAACTCAGAAAGCGTGTGTCCCGCATCCCACAGCGACAAGATTGCGGGTCGATGCTGGCTAGGGCTTGCTATGATTTGAAAAATGTGAACACGATCATAAAAAAAAAAAAAGCACTCGAAATTGTGTAAATGAATATTACTAAGAACGATGTGAAAAAAATGTTTATATTAGGAGGAACAGTTGTGGATCGGATCAAAGTGTGTGACAGTAATTATGCCTGATCCGGTAAGCATATCTGCCCTTTTTTGGGGAGAGGATGTAATATTTTGGGAATATATTGGCCATTCAAATGAATATCCGATCCCAATGCCCAGAAGCTTTGGACACACTCTGTGAAAGAGTTTTTTAGCGTAACGTTTCTTTTTTATTTTTTAATATATTCACCAACTGCCCCGAAACAAATAACATATCCGGAGGTCCACCCTCGACTGGTTCGTTCTTTAAAAAATAATAAAAAAAAACGCCCTCTATTGTTGCTGTTCTTTTATCTAAGTGTTAATTATACTGGTGAGCGCAGGAGGAAATTTATACGCAAAACTTTTTATAGGAAGCTTAGACCTTTCATATCAATACGCTCATAAAAGTATCTTAAAATACTCACTGCCTGACAGTTATTTTAAAAAACGCAGCCTTTTGGCTTTTATACGTCAGCTCTACTTACACTGTTATATATATATATATATATATATATATATATATATATATATATATATATATATATATATATATATATATATATATATATATATATATATATATATACTTATATAAAATCTAAATATACAGCTCATCTGTGGGCTGCTGCACAGAAACATTGGAAAGAGTAGTTTAGGAGTGCAGCCATGCAAAATGTGATGTCACAAATTCTATAAGGATGTAATTAGGGATAGGAAATCGCCTGCAGATATCAGGGGCTCCACACTCGTACCAGCCATTCCCCTACGTTTTAAGGTAGTATATCCTTTTCTTTTTTTGCAGAATTGCATAATGGTGCAAATTCTTTTTTTTTTTTTTTCTCCGTGTCTTTCCGTCCTAGCGGCTTTTTGCAATCGCTTCGCAGGGTGATAAAGAGTGGGGCTCACCAAGTGCATGAACATTAGTATTGAAGAAGCGTGCGCATTAGCGGTCATCAGCATGTATACGACGATAACAGTTCCTGCATTGTATGCTCTTAATTTGGCACTCATGCGCGCTTCATTAAAAGAAAAGGTTCCTGCCCCTCCACCACACATACAAATTCCCGTTCATGGCCTTTGCAACGTTAGTTTCGCCACTAAGTGATATTCGTGACCTGCGAATAGTACAAGCGATGATGTCAGTTAGCATTCGATGCACATGCCGTGCTGCCATCAATTTTAGATTACGCCCCAAGAAATTAAACATGAGAATGAAAGCGCAGTTCTTCGGAAGCTACAATGTTACCAGCTGAGATTATCAGCTTTTTTTCTTTTTCTGATGTTTACTTTTACATCTGCTCTTTCCTCGTGCATAGATTTGAGGTAGGTTTAAGAGGTATATTGGGGTCCAATTTATATCCCCCTTCCCGCTTCACGTTTCCTTGAAGAACCTTGAAAAAAATAAAATAAGGGAGGGGGGGGGGGGGGGGGGAATCGGAGTAAGACGATCAGTGTTGCTTTAATTGATGCAAAACCAGGAATAAATTTTATAACTATAGACAGCGTCGATCACAGCACAGCTCGAAATTTAAACCATGCTTATAAAGACGAGTTCGCCCTAAGGAATGGGAAAGACGTCTAAACAAAGCCCCTGGGGAGCTCGATTTTATCAAACTTGTACGAATGAACTGTCGAAACTCAACATTCCACAGAGCACGCACACATATATAAAGCCAAGCGCCCTGAACGCTTGGTGTATATAATAGCAAAAAACAAAAACAAAAAAATCTAGTACTTGTCTTGTTGCATTCAAAGAGGAGAAACAAGTACGATGTGCAACGCGAAGATTATTTGCCCTTGTATGACCACAAAGCTAAACATAAAGACCTGAAATATCTTAACATTTCAGCGGGGATTTAGCGTGAGGGCTGTGATTCTGTAACTATATAGGAATGGAATTTTTTTAATAGTTTGTAGAAGCAATAAATTTTTAAATGCATGTATATAGTAAAGAAAGCTCCTGACAGCTTTTATGAATAAATTTAGCAGCCTCTTTGCCAAATAAATAAATAAATTCAGTCGATGGGGATCAAAAAATGCTAAGAGGTCAAAAAAAAAAAAAAAAGCATGCTCCTGCATTCAGCATGGACCATGGCTACACTACTCAGCGCTATAAAATATAAGGCTATATATGTAAATAATGCAGTTTGCATTTCGCTTGGCGGAAAGTGACACAGAATGCTATATATGGGGAGCGGCAAAGTTTTCGCTCATGACAAATGACAACGATCGCCTCATTTGCCCAACAAAATGTTTCATGCAGAGCTATGGTGATTTTATAACAATTTGTTATAAAACAAACAGATAACACAAGTTATAATAATTAGCAGTGGCAATAAGTGGCTCCAGAATTGGAAGGACGCCATGCTCACTGCTTTGTAGATTTCATCAAAATTCCGTGTTTCTCCTTTTTTTTCTTTTTTTTTTTTGCATCTTATCCTATGACGAAATATTCTCATCCTCCAGATGTGATTGAATAGCTATGGAGGAGGAAGAGGATAAAAACTGCTTCGATTTACGAACCAAGAAGAGATCGGGATGGGCCGCGACTAACCCCCGCCAAGTCCGAGTTTACTATAGAAGCACTCGAAGAGGTGGGGAGAACGTATATGCTATAAGGATTCCTGCTACTAAGCATATATCTCAGGCTAGATTCTCGTTTAAGGAAACATCATTTAGGTGAAGGCGAGGAGAAAGCGCCTTTGTGAATACTCACATTTACCGGTACATTAAAAAAAAAAAAAAAAAAAAAAGAAGAAGAAGAAGACAACTTATGACGGAAATTCATATGCCGCCCGTCCAAAACGCTTGTTTCCTCTATAGCTCAGCTTTGGCACAAATCAATGATAAATATAGTGTTTACACCGGAGCCCTATTTGTTTCGCGAACTCTATATAGCCTGCCGCACGTCAAGCGTTTTGGAGTTATCATTGTTGAACGGCGGATTATAGGAATAAAATCTTTCAAGAAGTTTTCTCTGCACATTAAAAATCACCACATAAAAAATGGTGCATGCTTTTTGGATTCCTCTTTCCTGACATCGCGCTGAAAGAGCGCCAGATCGAACTCTGCTCCTATACCAACGCACACTGCAGTGACGCAGCAGTGACTAACCGCTATCTATTTGCTGTTTATAATAGCACTTGACCTCCAATTTGCCATGTTGTTTGAGGTGTATACTATACGCTACGGCTGCGTCATGATCCTGCGTGTGAATGCAAGAAGCTGCGTTCTGAGCATGCCAGGTTGATTTTCTTTTACTAAAAAAAAAAAAAAAAAAAAAAAAAAAAAGAGCGTGAATAACTCGTGCGAATAATTCTACTTTAAAAAGCGCCATTGGTAGCGTGCAAACGGAAACCAGCCGTTCTACCACAGATCGATAAAGAGATTTATTTTCAAATAGATATTTTATAAACGCCGGTTTACTGAGCACGAAGCGGTTCAGACATTTCCGAGGTAACGGCGGCATACACGAAACGCATATGATAGTATTATTAAGGTGTCCAAAAGTTAGCGATGCGGCTTGTGCGCAGATCAGAAGCACTGGCTTTTTCTTAGTCGACTGCAGAGCGATAAAAATTAAGCACTAAAAATTAGGCTCGTGGTTAAGCCTGAACTGCAGCTATATTCTCTCAGAGCAGTGTGACACAGAAGCATCAGATGGGTCAAGTTAGACTACCCTATTTTGAACCCTGCCCTCCCCCGCGGTAGAGAGCTATGGAATGGAAAATGATAGGCGCAACGTTAAAGGATAGGAAGCGTGCATGAGTGGGTCAGAGAAATAACTAAAGTTAATGACATTTTAGTGAAATCAAGAAGACGAAATGGGCATGTGCAGGGCATGTAGCGTGAAGAGAGGATAACCAATAGCCGAAAAGGGTAACCAGTTGGATACCAAGGGAAGGAAAGCATAGCAGGGGCGGCCGAAAGTCAGGTGCGTTGATGAGGTTAAGCTCGCAGGGGTTAAGTGGAAGCTTCTAAAGCACAGGACCGGGTTAATTGGAGGAATGTGGGAGAGGTCTTCGCCAGGCAGTGGGTACAGTCCCGCTGCTGATGCTGATGATGATAATGAGAATGCCCTACTTAGTTTTCTCCTCTGAGAGGAGATGCTAGCGTGTAGATCGCTATGGACAAGCGCACGTCAGAGACGACACCTTTTCGACTGGTTGGCACTTCTAACACGAATATAGCGTCAAATGGAAGCAAAAAAAAAAAAATAATAACGAATAAATTCACCGTGCATATGTCACTCCGTAAGCCGAACGCTAAACGAAAGGCCCTGGAAACGAGAGCAGAGGTAGCAATTGATTAGGGACTGCACTTCCATGCGAGGTGCGCATGCAAAAAGACCACGGCTCAGCATCTGGCTAGCGGGTTCGCGAAAACGATGAGCAGAAAGCCAAAAAAAGCCTGCCGACATCGGTCCCAGGCTGCAGCGGTTGGCGAGTACACACGGCGGACGGGTAGACGAGCCGAGTTATCTTGGCTTTGTTGGAGGAGAGGCTCGCAGCGGCCGCATGTACCGAGGGGACCAGGGAGCACACAAAAGCGGTATTTGCGCAAGTTGCCAGCCGCACATGTGCGGACAGGGATAAACAGGGTGACGGAACCGGGGGAGCAAAACCCCAGGACAGGGGCTAGCCACCGGGAAAAAAATGAAAGCCCCTTTGTGCACGACAGCCCCCGAACACAGGTCGTCGTGGAGACGCGGATGCCCTCTCGGCGGTTGGTGGCGCATGATGTTTAACCGGGGAGGCAGCAACAAAAAGGAACCTCCGAGGAGGAGGACAGCCAGGATCGGTTTTTGACAACTGGGTACCGATGTTGGCGCGGCTTGTCGACAGCCATGCTAATTTGTCGCCCTCTCTCGTGGACCCCTCCGCCGGCGGGGCTGCTCCGGGGCCGGCCCCTTGTATTATTATTACTTGCCAGACTAGTGCCCGGGATAATAGTTACACCGCGGCCGGCGCCAACTGCGCGTCGGCGGGCGGGCGTGGAGGCCAAGGCGGAGTTGCGCACAAAGCGCGGGCCGGGGCCGCCGGCAAGGCGGAGTTGAGCGGCGCGGAGGCCTGCGCCGCTGGCCGTGCCTGGTGGCCGCGCGCTGCCATTGGCCGCTGCCGCACCGCGCCGCCGCCCCGCGGCTCGGCTGGGAACTGGCCGCAGGGGAGAGGGAGCGCCAGACGAGATCGGGAGACTGCTCAGCGCGCCCAGCGGCCGCGTTTCTCTGCCGACGTGCGCGTGCGTGTGGCGTGTGCACGCGTGTGCCAGACCGACCCCTACGACAGCCATGGCCTTCCCTGGATTGCCCGCCGCCTAAACCAGCGCCTGCGGCGCGGACCAGCGTCGACGGAACTGCAAGGTAGGCCTGGAGCCACCGCCCCTCCACGTGGCCAGCGCAGCCTGCACGCTGCTATTTCGGTCGCCAAAATAGCAGTGCGTATGCAGCCGCCGCCTGTGTGTCTCGCCGCGACAACGTGCGATCAAGTGCCCGCTCGGCCCCGTTTGCTCAGCCCCTCGGGCGCTTGTCGACCGTTGTCGCGAACGCGCCGTTGGAACGCGCCAGCTGTGGCCGCGGTGTAAACAGCGCGGCCGTGCTCGCGAAGAGACCCTGGTTATTTCGAGCAGCTCGCTGCCGCGGCACGACACAGCTATGCAACAAATCTTGTCTTTCGTGAATGCCGACTTCACAAGCGATATATTACCTTGTGTCTGTGACTGATTCTGTCTGTTATGGAAACTCGGCAAGTGTGACCTCTAAGCGGTTAGAGAGCGCTGGAATGCGGATCGACTGCCACATTCCCGTGGCAGTCGTGCAGCAAAGAATCCCCTGATCTTGTTTGCCTTGTTGGTGCGCACGGATTCCTCACGAGCGTCGCTAGGTCCAGCCACAAATGTTTCGCAGTCATGTGTCAAGATGCGCGTGCCGTTGGTGAACATGATGTGACCACCCGTATCGTGTCAGCATGTCCACCCCAGAGAAAGTCTGTGTTAGAGTTTTGTACGTTAGACTACATTTATAACCAGCCTAAGTGATCCGTGTGACCTGGCGTGCATGCGCCCACTTCTCATTTCTCAGATTTTTGGGCTGTCAACTCTTGGTGCAGCAATGACGTTCTACCTTATTTCAACTCTTTATGCTTGCTTGGATACGCCCACTTGGCACTGTACATCAGGAGAAAGGTAGTCGCAGCCCTGAGCTTTATTCGTCAACCAGATGCTGTGTAACGAATGACGCTTTTAACTGACTTCACGTTTATAGAAAGCTCGTCAACTACGTTATGTAGTACATTCACCTGACGTGTTGAGCCTGTTCTGTACATGTACAGCCAACCGTTAGCTATCACATGCTGACGTGGACGCACTGTGCACGAGCAGATTACTGTATGAAAGGAAATACTAATGTCAGTTGCACTGCAGTGTTAACGGAGACATGTGGTGCACTGTATGTGATACCGGGACGGGCGAACAGCAACACTGTCATTTTCTCAGCTATCATATGCAGAGCGGCATCCGAGCGATTGACAGGACGACGATCCGGTCTGTGCGTTCACACACAGCGGATGGCGTCCTTCTCGGCTGGTGACAGGTGCTTGATGATGGAGAGATAACGTTTGAGGCATGCGGTTTGCCCATTTCAACAGTTGTAGAAATCAATGTCGACGATTCCCCTCTCCTTCAGCGCCGTCACAGTGGGATCCTGCAGTCAGGCTTGACATATTTACATGTACCGTAAGGCAAGCAGTGACTAAGTGACACTGACTGGCTTGTGGTTTAAGCTATATATGTTTCAAATTTGTTTTAAGATATTCACAAAAAAATGTAACCTGTATCCTCGATGTGTTTCATATGCTCATTTTCGGCGCATTAATGTGCTTGTCTGACTGCTGCTGCGCGTGGAGATAAGCACCTTAAACTAAGACCATAGGAGTAATTCGTTCGCAGCCAAACTATATGCGTGTACATGAGGACGCGACTGCGATATCACTGGTACACTATGACGAACTCATATTACGCACAAAGTAATTGCACTTTTTTTGAGCTTATGCTGTCCGCTGGCTCGACTGCTTTCGAAATGGCGTAGATGCTTTCCTTGAATTCCGAATTAGACAAAGTGAGATTTGTAGTTAGCCAGCAGCTCTGCACATGACCATGTACGCTGTAACGTTTAGTGCGAGGTTCTGTTTTGTTATTAATGACATGAGATAGCGATAAAACTTCACTTTGAGACAGGGTTTCTGTCGTGGATGCGCTTTCAATATCTCGTAACGAACAAGCGACGAAAACGAAACGTTTCAAGGACAGTTACTTATATGCTAATCGAAACAAATGTAATACAAGTTAACCTGCAGCCCACATTAAATAGCGCTAACAACTTCAGCTTATGGCAAGTACACGATGAACTCTTAACACACGTATACGCCAGCGACGTCGTAAATATTGACCTCTGTGTGACATTTCTAGGTTTTTTTGGCGATAATAAACATTTTGCTGCCACCAAAAATAAAGAGAAAAGAGCATTTAGTTCGAAGCACCTGCATGCACAAAAACCTTGGGCATTTTAAGGAGGATGGGAGAGAGATTTTCGAATGTATATATATATATATATTTTTTTTTTTTTTTTCAGATTTTCTACATCTTTTGTTATACATTTTATGCTATTAAATGTTAAGAACGCGCGCCGCTGGTTTTCTATCTCAGCCTGACTTATTTGTTGTTATCGCAGGTCAAATTTGACCAGAAAACGTCTGATCCGCATCGAAACCATAGACCATTATACCAATGCGTTCATAATAAGCATCTTACGCTTTTCCACAGTGGTCTCACAACTATTTTCAAGAATGCATCCTATTGGTTTTCCTATCGAAGCTTTCACTATTCGCTGAGAGCGCAGAAAGAGCCAGTAAAGAAAGCACTTTTTTGTTTTTTTACACGCATCGCAAACTTAGGCCACTCCCATCATCATGTGCACTACAGTGCCTTATAATGGTCTACAGTTGTCTCACATTTAAAGGATGTCCCAAAATCGTGGACTTTAATCCATTCGTATGCAGACTACAGCCGCCGCAGTTTCAAACAGCGTTTATTCTGAGTTCAATATGACTCGCGCACTTGATGCACGAACAACGATAGTGCATTACGAAGCATGCTCAAAGTGTCCTGACATTTGACCAGCAGGTTTGTTGAACACTTTTGAGCGAAAATGAAGTTCAGCTCTTTCGCAGATGGCGAAAGTATACCCGCATGGCATCATATTTAGATGAGAGCGATATGCACTCTCTCTATATATATATATATACTTGCGCTAAGAGTCTGCATGCGAACGCAAGAGTTCTCAGCGGACGGCGTCCGAGGCGCTGGCGGTCCTGCCTATATCTATAGCAACTTTGCGATAGTTGAAAAAGGTTCACCGTTGCACGCGTAACTGCGATGGGGTTTGTGAAGTATGCGGAATACGCGTTGACACTGTCTCCGATTAGACGAATAATGATGCTCATGCAGGACGCTGAACTGCATGCGCTTCCTTGCATTTCCTTGACGGCTTTCGCTATTACACGCTATTATATGATCAGGCACGTTTTCAGTTTGCAACTCATACACGGAACAAACTTTGCCCAAGTGAGCTCATCATGCCTCTCCATGGTGCTTGGGTATTGGTGACCATGCGGCGTTAAGCAAAAAAAGAAGACATAAGAAAAAAGAATAACACGCTGGTCTTTAAAGGACAGGAACCTGATGCACAAACCTGATCGTATAGCAATACCATCTCATGATTGGCTACCATGATGGCCAACGATACATTAGCTGAAGGTCCGGCCGAATATGAACCCCATTCTCGTGAGGATAGCATGTTATTCACTCTCAGACTATATTCAATCCCGTTGTTAATAAAAACTGAGTATTTCATTTTCTCTTACCCTTCTATACCATCAAGGTAAAAAGAGAAAAAGTGAGTGGTGGATTGAGGGTTGTGGGGAGCGGTTTAGAGGGAACTGCAGCAAGATTAACCTTGTCGCAAACTCGTTCCGCACTATTTAATTTGCTCCCGAGCTCCCCAAGGTATATACCGAGATCACGAAGGCGTATGATTACTCGTGTACGCTTTGACGAGCTGTGCATTGCTGCGCTGATATCGAGCCCTTTTTTTTCCTATTCCTGGACTGTAATTCTCGTATGCCCATACTAGTGTGGAAATTAATGTTGTTCGCGATGTACCTACCTGTATGAACGACATGCGTAAGTAAATGCTAGCAGCTGTTATTACGTCTGCACCAACGTTTGTGGTACATACACGCTGATACAAAACCCACCTGGCGCAGGCCTTGTGCCGAATAGAAGGCAGATGTATTTCTACATTGCCAACGTGGAATTTGACTCTTTGGTTAAAAAGTAAGTTATAAAAGAAATGCTCTGTCCTCTCTAGTCATTATTACATTAACGGGTTCCATGGAGAGTTCTTAGTTTTGAGACTAAACCTATTTTTGGTCAAATGTTTGCCGGCGTATTTCGACTCAAACGATATGGTCAAAGACCATGCATGTGCGACCGGCTTCAGCGTGTAGAAAAGGCAGATATTTATGTTTTTATTTTAGTAAATGGGATGGCACAGAAAAAAAAGTCGTTTGCAAATGTTAACTTGAGCATACGGTTGTCCAGCAAGAAGGCCTTGGTAGGACACTGAAAATGTAGCGAATCGAATAGCATAAGATAAAAGTGTTTGGAAAGAGAAGGAAAAAATGTTTACAGTTATAATGCGATATTGGATGCATGACCAACAATTGTATGTATACGCACACGGGTGTAAGCATTCATATATATTGATGCTGATGTTAACAGCTAGTGTCTATGTGTAAACTGAAAGAGGGAATGTTTATGGCTACTATGTAGTACATATTAGATAATGCGGCGGAAGTTAGAACAAAAGACAACATGCAAAGCCGTGCCGTCTATACCAATGAAACTAAACGATGACGGCCATGCTCTGATATGTCTTCATATCCATATGTAAGTTAACGTTGAGTGTTAGTGGCGTAGCCAGAAATGTTGGGGGAGGGGGGTTATAAGCTGTCGGGTGAGAAAAAGGCTGAAATTAGATGAAGATGGTGGGACACGGAGGTCGGAAAATTTCGGGGGTGATCTGACACCGAACTGTCTTCTGACGGTCCCCACAATAAATGAACGAGCGAATAATTGCTCTTTTGGCTTTTAGCACGTGCATGTGAGAGGCTATCACCGGCTCTTGTTCCGGGACGAAAAATCATCCGATGCACTGTTGAGAGCTTCTCTGCTACCCACGCAATTTGGCAAGAAACGTTTATCCATGTTTGAAGTGCGCTTAGGACTTCAGTGTGGCGAATGCACGAAAGGCGCCGAATTTATAAGTGGCAGCTTTCGTGACATCATGTACACAACCGAACAGCCTCGATATGAAAAGGAATTAAGGGGGGCTAATAAACACGCTCTCCAACACCTGGCACGCGTGTCGAAGCGTCACTGCAAAATGTTTCCGGTGAGGAGAAGTGCGGAAACTGCACAGATAAGCGGCCTTCGGCCTCATGGCGCTTTCTTTCGTTTTTTCTTCTCGGTGGCATCTCGTGCGACATGTTTTGACGTTTGTCAGCCGAGCGGGAAACGCTCCATCATTGGCATGAATGTGTACGGGAAGGCATAAGCTTTTGTTATTTCTCATTTTTAAAATTCATCTACTGTCCCGGCTATACATGGTGGGAAACTCAGCTTACTTCATAGACAGATGCATGTAGCGATAAGCCCGCTTCGCGGCTGTCTACTGAACCGGCTCAAATGCTCGTTAGTGAAGTGAAGCGCACGTCGGGGGTGGGGGGGGGGGGGGGGGGGGGGGGGACGTCGTGGTCGGCAGCTGAAAACATGCCGCAAATATCTGCCAGAGCACAAATGTGACCTTTTTCTGAACGCCAATTGTGCTGCGACAAGAAATATTACCACATTGTTTTTTTTTTCTTTTTTTTTTTTTAAATGCAGTCATTGTATCGTCTGCTGTATCTTCGTCCCCGCTAACGGGAAATGGAAATGAATAGGATGAAATGGTCGGCGCAGGTCCATCTGACGATTTGTGTCAGTACGTGCAATAAGCTATAAGCTTTAATGTGCGTGTCTACAGGACTTCATAAAAGAAATGTAGGGGCGTATGCACAGGCTGGCAGTGCAAAAAGTTATGGCCGCGCATTCATGTGCACACTCACAGAACGTCCTTGCTCAGGCACAAAGGCCGCCCAAGACGAATAAAACGTGGACAACAGCTAATAAAGCCAATCACTGCAGGAACCAAAATCGAAGCGACCTGATTAGTGATATTGGTCGTGAGCACACTTCCTGCTCATTTGCTGGGCAATTATGAGAGTTACATGCCGAGTCTTGCAGGAATACACGAAGCTTCGATCCGTGTACTTTTTCCATTGTCTACTTTGCACCTCAAATTTGGTCGAGTTATGACACGGTTGCATGTGTCCAATGAAATACAGGTCTAAATTTGAAATTCACTGAGCTTTAATTGTTCCTGAAGGTAACAGAATTCGAAAAAGTAAGTAAACAACGACAAATGTGGCGACACACACACTCACTGAGGGACAGGCATTCCAGGGGAGATTAACCAGTATACGCCATCAGTCGCTCTTAATGTTTGATGCCATTTCCTCCACAGTCAGTTTATTAAGGCTCAGCAAGAGTGCCGGAACACTGTTCATTCCTCCGCGTGACGCCCCCTGTGCTCGCCTCGTGCTCTGTATATATGTCAGATACACATCCATGTCAGCGGACTGACGTTTAGCGAACAAGGGCTAAAAAGGAGCTGTACGGGGCAGCAATACAGGCTATAGCAATTTCAGCATGGACAACTGCTCAGAATCGAGCCGCTGTTGGGTTGTACTCTCGATGAAAATGACTTCAGAGCAAATGTTTGTTCAGCCATCGCCTGCGCTGTTACAAAGTATATACTTTAAGCCTGCTGCAAAAATGAAGTCGTCATTCTCTTTAAGAATAATGCTTTCTACAAGCACGACAACTACCCTGGAAGCTGCGGTATATATATATATATATATATATATATATATATATATATATATATATATATATATTTTTTTTCTGCGGCAAAACGGCATAATCAACTTTAGTGTGTTGTCAATCGCCTTTGTAAAGTACTCGCTTGTTACACACTAATATGGACTGAAAGGGGAAAAAGGTTAGTGCTATTGAGGACTACATTATTTGCCGACGCCATTCGTCATTTTCGAGGATAACAGCAAAAGCTTTAATTGCTGATACGCCCCCAATAAAATAGGTGGAACGGTTAGTCTCCGGAAGCAGCCAGAAAAACGTACGCAAACGAGGCGTGATTTCTGCTCTAATTCATTATGGTATAGTTTCAGACAGCAGTGCTCACACATACAACGATGAAGAAACAGGAATAAATATGTATTAATATAGCAGGGGACGGCAGAAAGTTAAATGGGCGGACGAGATATGGAGTTTGTGCGAGTATTTGATGGGTGCAGCTGGCACAGGACCATGGATAATTGGAGGAATAGGGGAGAGACGACCTGTGCAGGCCCTGCAGTGGGTTTAGTCAGGCTGATGATGATGATGATGATACCAGGACTCGCACTCACGACATTTGGATTCGGAACCAAGCATGGACGTAACTATATAGGCCATCACAGCTACTTTTCCCCTCCCTTCCCTTCAAAGCGCAGGAATATACAATATAATGTGAAACAAGTCACATGGCTATTCGTTAAACTGCAGCACTGACAGTAGGCCGCCACACCAGGCAGACCACAGAGAGAGAAAAAAAAAGTTTTATTATGAAAGTTTTATTGATTCCTTCGGCTTACCGCTCCCATTTTCCTTCTTTCTTTCTTTCTTTCTTTCTTTCTTTCTTTCTTTCTTTCTTTCTTTCTTTCTTCCTTCCTTTCTTTCTTTCTTTCTTTTTCTTTCTTTTTCTTTCTTTCTTTCTTTCTTTCTTTTTTTTTTTTTTGCCGAAAATATTGCTATTCAGAGCAAAACGCGGTAACTTCGCTGTCGTATCTAAGCTTTAGTAAGCCTTCAAGAGTGAGGAGAGGTGTCTGAATAATGTTTTTAGCCAAAATATAAGTACCAAGAAGCGTATGCATTACGCGCGGTACTTTACAACCACGAATATTATATCTTTTCACGGTTATAGGTTAGTTTTAACTGCAGTATGTCAGAGGCATGCGGAGGACATTGCGGCCTGTAGAAATCAAAGATGGAAGCATGTGCACGGTTTTTCGTTACTGCATTGGTAACGGAAAATTGACTAATTGCTACTATCACGGTTTCGTTTAGTGTGGCCGATGCTCACACAGCATCACGTAAGCACAAAAGATAAACGGCAGGGAACAGAAATTACGTGTATTATCTTAAGGTTGACTATTACAACTCACATTCGACACGTACCGAAGCGCGTCGTATATATGTTTATGCACGTTCTCAGCTGCCGATTGGTTCGATATTTCAGGAAGCTTTTTTCTTTTCTCATGCAGAATACTCTGTCCGCTATGGCAGCGGCATGGCCTCACTTCCATTATATATATGGCATCCTTCGCTTCGAAGAACCGAGTACTGATGTATGCAGTGCACTCTAAGAAAAAAAAAAAATCAGGCTGAAGGGGGAGTAACGGGAGTTGCTATAATTCTGCGTTTCGTCGCCATGTTAGTCTCCTCGATGGTATATACACCCACGACGCGCGTTTGTGACAAGAGGCGTGCTATACGCAATCTAATGGTCTAGCAGCCTGTTCTGAAAACTGCATTTGGCTTTATTTCCACCATGAGCTAGTTTCTTTGTTCTTTTTCTTATAGTGAAATGGGGGGGGGGGGGGGGGGGGGGTACGTAGCTCCGTCAGCACCTTACTGTACTCAGACAAATACAACAAAGTTGACAATAACACGTCGCTGCGTGTATGCTGTCTGTACTTAGCGACCTCGCTCAAAGGGTTTTATGCCCGTTCGTGCGGTTGCGATAAGTGGCTTGTACAGTTCTGCACTTCAACAAGTATCGAGAAAATTCCAGGGTCGTATCTGATAGGTTTAACTAGACAATTGAATGTTTCAAATTTCTGATATCCACCAGTTGTTCCCTTGCGCTAACATACGCCAGATTGTTTCCGCCGTACTGTCTATATATGAATGGAACATGAATATTTTTGATGAACAAAGCTACGAAAGTTGACGGTTTGGCGCGCGCATCCCTCACTCTTGCCTGACCAGGAAAGTATACTGTTATTGCTGAGACAAATGTGCTCCATATCTTTGCGAGCTTATAATGCTCGAGTAAGGCATGCCTATACGTAAGTCTATGTATACGGTTTGAAAGAATACACAGACCACCAGACTTATTTCATGGTGTGCGCATCATGACTCGGCGTGAACTGCAGCGCTCCAAGTTCTCGAGGTTGACCGCAACTCTGGTCCTAACCTATGAGGGTTGCCAGACGCCACAGAAACCTCACGTGTCCTGCAGCAAGCCCCATGGCCTGCATGTTTTCGATGAAAGCTCTACATACATTCATAAGCTCGCATCGCCTTCGTGACAATCTTTTGGATTTTTCGTGCCCAAGCGGGTTCTGTAGGGTATCAGTCATCTAGCATTAAGCCGTTAGGTTCCCATTTAATTGGACGTAGCGCAAAGATCTCGCCTGCGTATCACGGATGCACGTTGGGGTATACGGGTATATAGCGGTGCGGGTAATATATATAGTGTTCGGATGCAGCACAAATGAAACTGGTATTTCGAAGAAATCATTATGACAGCGCAAAAAGAAAGCAGTAGGCAGCTGCTTTGTGACAAATAAAAAACGAGTATTAATAGTAATAATAAATTTCAAAACCACAGGAGACTTAAGGATCGGAGCAGCAGAGTGCTGCTTCGCGCACATTTTTTGGGGTGTTTGTTTCTTTCGTGTCAATCAGACGATTTTACGGCAACTCGACTTCCTCTTGTGGGTTACCCGCTTGTTACAGCACACGCGTGAGGGTATAATAGGCATGCGGGCGACTGGATAGTTGATTTTAGTACACAGCAGCGATACCACTTAACCTATACCGTCGTCTGGCTTTTTGCGCACGTATCCATATATACTGTGCTTATTACTCGCTCGCTCGCCTTTGCATATGCATCGTAACGACTTCTCAATCAATCAATTAATCAATCAATCAATCTTTATTTCAGTTTGTACACGCAAACTGGGGATGGTGAGAAAAAAGCAGTGAATTATACACCGCTTGACGGGCCTCACCACTTCTCACTTATTTCTCAAGCAAGCGTTTGTGATATTGTCCTCTGTTCTGATATCAGAATAATTTTGCATCGAACCCGCTGCAGTGGAAGGTAGCATCTATGAAGAATTTACATGGTGTCGAGGGCAGCAGCGCACGGATTGTCGGGATTGGAAGACAGGAACTCATCTCCACTCGGTTGCAGGCCTCGATCTTCTGACCGGCTATACTGCGAGTACAGGTTTGTCTGGGGAGACAGAGACCCCAATGTCAGACTTCGCGGTGCTTTTCTGAGTGTTTAATTGATTGGAGCAGCCGATCAGCCCATTTAATTGAACTCTGCGGTGTCCGCCTAACCTCTAATCCTCCATAGAGTTGTTCGTATTATTGTGGGAAATGTGGCTGCATGCTTCTGTGTGCACCCTTCTCGATGCGAGTCTATAGTCTGCGTTTTTCTGATGTATATGCATTTATTTGTAGGTATACTGCCCAATCGACATTCTTCGTATTACTGGCTGATATATGGTTTTAGGCAACGCCGGCCCACAAAAACTGCAATACACAGCACCACTGGGGAATACGATGCGGCGTCTGTGGTGTCTGCCGGACGCGTTCGCCCGATTCCGCAGAAATGAGAGCTTATACAGTCATACCTGCGACGCCACATATAAGCTGCGTTGTTTGGAGGCTTATGACGAGGCGGCGGCGCCTGGTTAAATTTAAAGGAACGTCAGTTTATCTTATGGCTTGCGCCGTGCTGCAAGAAGAAAGATTTTTCGTCTTCAAAACTGAGCGAATAATACAAGGACATCGGAGACGAAACACACTCGAAGTGCAGTGTCTCCGCAGTCCCTGTGTTATTCGCGCAGTTTTGAGGATGAAATAATGTAACCAACTATCCCGCCAGAAGACTCTGCAACAAAGATTTCTGGAGGACAGAAAACTGGGCGAGTTGGTTTGCGTACTAATGAGACATAGTTTAACAGCGCGAAAAATAGGCAACACGGCGCTGACTAGCAACTGAATTTTTATTCAGGAAGGACCTGCTTTATATATATATATAAAAAAACATAATATTCATGGAAGAGAAAGAATAAACAGATGCAATTTATGTTTATCAAAGATTTCCTTAGCCACAGCAATCTACAACATGTGAACGCTGCAACATTCGCGCTGTGGAACCACGTCTCATCTGCAAGAAAGATTTATTTCCCTTATACTCGTATACAAAAATTCATTACAGTTAAGTTTTATTTTAATATGCATTTGCAATTGGTAGGCAAAGTACACTCATCGTAAGAGCTAGGAACACCGCCTTTTGTTAGTGTACTTCCAGAGTTTCTCTTCGGCACCCACCGAAGTCTTTGCTGTGATCCGTCCTGCATAAAATGGCAAAACTCGTTGTGATAAATTCCAGTTATGTGCGCCCCCATATATAAACACATGTGCACATACATTTTTCTTTTCTTCTTTTTTTTTTTTTTAGTAATATTTCTCCTTCTTCATTTGGGCATTCAAAAACATAAGTCAGAAATATTGCTTGCTGCCTTTTGTTCTGCGTGACTTCTTGCATCACGTAAAATGTTTTCTTTTCTTTTTTTTTTTCTTCACATTTGAAAGCCATCGCCGCTCTGCGTGGTAGCGATGTGGTATACTCTTTATGTTCAGCAGTGCACAGCTAAGTCCAGCGTTATGAGGCCACTGTGGGGCATTGTAAGATACTGTTATGCACATGTTGACGGGAATAATATAATGTTTTTATGGGTATCAAATTTGTCTTTACAGTTTTTCCATTTACAGTTTGCCTTGTAGTTAGTTCAGCCATATCGCGATTCATTTGACTGCGTTTTTTAATATTATTGTGAGGCAGCTGAGGAATATTCTAAGGTGCTTTTTTGTGAACATATAGAAAGGGTCTAAGCTTCTGATGTTCCAAAGTTTGCTTCCGAAGTTTGTCCTGCGCTCAAGAGTTCAGTTATGATCATGAAAAACGACTTAGGTGCGTTTTAGACAAGAAATTGAAAAAAAAAAAAAAAGATACTACTAGCCTTTTGAGGGATTGCCGGTGAATATATTGATTATTATAATGCAGTTTTCAATGTGTGAAAAAAAAAAAAAAGACGTTCAAAACCTTTCCCATAATTTGTGCAAAATGTCTGGGTATGAAGTTGCGCAAGTGAGAACATGAGCGAGTTCATGTTGATTCGTGTTATCTCCGTCGAACAAGTGGACCGCTAAACTGCCCTTGCCGACTAAGCGGTTCCTCGCCATCTACATATAGTTTTCTCGGGGCGCATGGAGATTCTCATGTGCACGTTACACTTCGAGAGCAGACCGTGCGACAGGCGTGATCAGTTTAGAGGGCAGGTAAATGTGAGTCTACACTTAGCTTCTTTAGCTTTGGTCTGCTGTTTATGCGAGGGAAAAGAAACGAGCACCAGGAGGTTGGTCTATAGCTCTCTAGTTATACCATATGCATACAGGATGTTAGAGCATGTTAGACACAAGCCCTTCATGCGCTTCAGTTTTTGTGGATTTCTCTCACTCGTCAGTCGGTTCTTGCCAAGGAGGATATATAAACAGAAAGGTGTGGTAAATGTTACTTTGGGTGGACATGGAACCGCTCTGGGAGAGGAGGAACTGGAAGAGAAGAGCGATATAGAGAGAGAATTACCAGTCAGACAACGCTTGTCGTGGCGCTTGCCAGAACGGGCGAACGAGTGCATTTTGCTAAGGCAAGCGAATCTTGATGAGAGAAGGATCTTTCATAAATTCTTTATGACATTACATACGTAAGTTTGTAATGCGCAGGAAACAGTTCTGCGTGCACGTCTTCGAATCTTTACAATAAAGTATACAGCTACTTTACGGACAACGTGCACAGTTCACAATGATTGAGGTAGGCAACTTGTCTTGAAGACAACCATGTGATGTTTCATGCAGTAACCGAAAATTCCCTCAACTGGGCCTAAGATTTCTATTTCTGGCGCGTTTTTCCTGCAGCTGATTGGAAATGCGTTCATTATATAAAAAAGTAAAAATTTCAGTTGTTATTGTTCCCTGAAAGAGCACGGAGATTCCTTTTCCGCCAAATATTACGCCTAAATTAGTGAAGAAGAGAAAATACTCAAAGCATTGCATTACGCATGCGCTGCTTGCAACGAAGTACTCTAGAAAATACGCATGCTTCATAAAGATTGCATGAAGTTATATATGTACTATAAACCGACAGATAAACGTTAGTCAGCGTGGATTGTTCAAATAAGTAGCAAGCTATACCACGGTAAATGCATTTTTAATCAGGACAAGGGAAGTCATGCTCACAACAATGCACGGCATGCATTCTATGATGCATGTAAGCGTATCCTATATAGAAGCGTTTTTATTTCGCGTTCGCATTGGACACGTACACCTTACAAACGGATTTGTCCTAATAAAACAAAGTCTATTTTCACGCAGAAAACAATAAAACAAAGTAAAAAGGTGTTGCCCGCATTTGTGATGATAAACACATTTCGTTTCACTCTCTATATAGATTATTCCTTGGAGAAAAGACACTCGCTGACATTGCATCGTTTTTACGTTGTTAAAGGAAGTGAAATAACAAGCTGGGATATTTTTTTATCCAGTTTGAACTTTCTTACACATTGGAGACGCATGTATTAATCTTGTGTTTGTCACATCACGGCCAATTAGTTTCTTATGCGTCGTAGAAGTATAATATAGAGCGAGGTGGGTGACGATCCGTCGCATGAACGTCGTGAAAGGCACGCGGTATGTGGTCATTTCTTCTGTGTTTGTGTTTCTCGTGCTGTTTGAGGCGATGAGCCGTGAGACCTATGCGCCATGATACGCAAGACAACGAACACGAAATGCCCCGAATGGAACATCACTGCAAATCAGCTGACAATATTTTGCGTGCCGAAATCTCTCGACCGCTTCCTCGAGCTCTTCTGAAATTTGAGTACCGAGTGTAGGCACACGCCACATGCTTAAGTCGTGGCTAATGCAACCATAATAAAAGGTGGTATCGCTCAAGAGGCGTTTTCGAACAGATACAGTGAAGTAAAACCGTTCAAGTAAATGATGCATCCAGCGCGGGATAAGGTTCTGACGATGTTTTTCCCTTTTCATGCACATGCCTCTGCTTGACTCTTTCCCTGCATGTGTTCAAATGCGTATAACAGTAAAAGAGCACTAGAGCACTCTCAGTCCCAGTCTTTATGAGTGATAGCATGAAGGAAACAGGACTCCTAAACCGCTTTGCACGTGTTGTGCGTGTTCTCTCGATGTCCATCTGTGCTGCTGGGCTATATTCTCATTGTTCTTCAACATTTGTATGCTTTTTCGTCCGCTCTGTTAATCATCCAGCAGGCTGCAGCTGCGCTGAGTGCGTGAGTTCCATGTGACACAGCCTCTCCCGAGCGTATTGTCTTGGCCGAAACAAGAACGCGCGGTGATATTGGAGTCAAGCGAGCTATCCTCCGCGTTCTCGACACCTGTAGGCGTGTTTATAAGTCTGTCTTGGGGAGGGGGGACAAAAATGATATGCGCGCGTATGTTGTATAACGCGGATCCGCCGTTCGCGTCTGGCTGCGGGCCAGCGAAGCCGCTGTCAAGCAGCCACTCGCGTCGCTGCCAGTCTTTTGTGTTACCCACGTTGCTCGCTTCTTTTTCGCCGCTGCCCGTCTTTTGTCTGTCGTTCGCTTCATGTCGCTCTTTTGTTTCATCACCCTTCCCCCGTATCCCCCCCCCCCCTTTTTTTTTTTTTTTTTTTATGCCAGTGCCTCCGTCGTTTCCCACCGATGCTATACCCTCTAACGAGCTCAATGTCGCCGTCCTCTTATCTCTCTCTCTCTCTTTCTCGCTTTTATTATTTTTTTCTTTCGCCCTCGTGGTTTCTTCCTAGAGCAGGGAGTGACGTTAACGAGCTATGTCACAGCGGCGCCCGAAATCGGCCCGCCTTCGCACGAACCGAAACGCCCATGTATTTTGGGGGCAGTCGGCGAGGCGCTCGGAAGCCGCGCTTTTACGCCTCGCGCGGCGCCTCTGTTGCCGCCGCCGCCGCCGTTGCTGCTGCTGCTGCTGCTGCTGCAGCTGCTGCTTCGGCCGCCGCGTGTTGGCGAAGCTGAACAGCGGACTTAACGCAGTTGCACTGACGGCACGGGAAAGGAGAAGAGAGGGGCGCCGACGGAGACGAACCGACGCTGCTCGCGCGTAGCATGCAGCCCCACGCCCGCCGGCGTCTTCGTGAACGGCGCGCTCGAGGGGCGTTATTCAATTATATCGAACACCTCAAGAACTCCCATGCGCAGTCTCCGAACAGTTCGCACGTCGTTGCTTTTCTATCTTTGTAACGGCGACACGAGAGGGAGATGTTAGGCACATAATAACAGCACTGATTGGCGGCGGTAAAAGACGTTTCGCCACTAAGCCTGGCTCAGGTGCGAACGTTGAATGCTCTCATCTTACGCTTACACAAGGTGTAAGAGGACGGCATGTTGTTCTGAGCATCTGTTTTGTTTCATGGTTTATTGAACCAAAGCCTCGCCGGTTGCCGCTGATATGCGTGCTGCGGTTTTTTAAGCGTCACTTCGCCGCTTTGTGTTTGGGTGCTTTTTTTTTTTTTGTCCCCACATGGGTAATGATGATTAATGTGCGAATCATGTCCCTTTTTTTTTTTTTTTTCTGAGTCGGGGCGGGGGGAGGCAGTTGGCAGAAGGGAGTCCAGCGTGTACAGTGATGACCTGGGGTTTTAGTGCATTTGTTTCTCGCATATCTATGAAACAGAACATGCGCGGATAATCCTAATCTTCGCAATGCCAAACTGAAAGAATTCGCCTTACATGCGTCGGAAGCCCACGTTAAAATTACGTTACATGGCTTTCTCGGTTACTCACGTGGGATCACGAACGAGCACGGCACGCACTTTGACTATGCCCAAAGTCGATCGTGGTGTGTCACTTTGCGACCGTATCGTCAAATAAAATCACGCTTTCTTTATTACCACTGCACGCTATAAATGGCTGATACAGCAAGCCGACAGACTTCACTTAGGCTATCCGTACTTGTGCGTATACATTTTGTACCCATTCTTGTTTGTATACTTGGTATATGAGAAGTGCTATAACCGCTGGGAGATACACGGCTAGCGCCTGCTTGCTTCTGAGTTTGCTTTCTGCGTAGAGCGTAGCGACGGCTGCAAATGCACCGCGCGGTCAACCATGCATGCTCGCGTCTTGCCGCAGAAGGGGAGTTCGGCGCGTGCAACGAACAGCGTTGGAGTGTAATGCGATTGTGTGCTTTACAATTCCAGAGCGCATTGTCCGTGGTAAAACAGCTCAAAACTCAACTATCCGTCATTAACGTTTGTAGTTAATTGTATCTTGAATTCGCGAGCATCGGCAAGTGTCCATAGAAAGCATCTCGTACATCATAAATAAGTGTGACAATCTCTAGGACAGTCAAGAAGCCTTCCTACACGCCGTGTTTTAGCCTGTGCCACGGTTATTGGAAAATTACCTTTTAGCTCGCTTATTGTCGCTTCAGGGTCCGATTTTTAGCCGCCTTCAGTGGGAATCAAATGCGGGGAGAGGTCGGGGGGGGGGGGGGGGGGGGGAATGAGTCGGTTGTGCGATCACATTGACGCAACGTGAGGGATAGTACGAAACATTCTAGCCTTAATAATTCGGTAGGATGGTTTCGCCCAGGAGGTGAGCAAATTATTTTAGAATTCTTCGCGGAGTGTGTGTGGCTGTAGTCATGACTGTATGAGTGAACTGTGCCTAGTGAAGATACGCTGCTTGAGTAAGAGTGCGTAAAGCTGTACCTATAGCACATAACGAAGTTTCCAAGACCTATAATTCAGGGTACGGCATACTGAAACTTCTGGCGCAGTCTTTATTGTTGCTTTAGAGCAAGGATCGTTAGGACTGTACAGTTTACGTCATCCCTGTATATATATATATATAGAACGGTCGAGCATTGTTTGCCGTGGAATAAATACTGAAATTTTAAAACAGCCCATACATTCTGAGCCAAGCGTTCCCACATTCTTTGCATGCCTGCCTAGATGCAGCGAGATTACGATATTTGTGCACGTAGGGGCCGCTGGATCGCTCTAAGCAAGAGTGACGCTGGCTGTATATAGTGGTAGTGACCTCTTGCGCGATTAAACGTCTGCTTCAGCAGGAGGGGGTCTTGCTTCTCCAAAATGTGCAGGTGTCCCGCCTCGCAAATAGCTACCTATTCACGAGGAACTGAACGAGGGTGCGCGGGCAACGCACGCAGCTGCACCCTTGCGCGGTGACGGTACCTGCGCCCTCTGGTGAGAGCGCGAAGCGTCGCATTGCTGTCAGTCGACGCACGATTCTAGCTGCTTTCACGCCTGCGTTGCTATAAGTATATTGAACCTGGAAGCGCAGTGCTGCTTGTCTTTTCAACTTGGGGCTTCGGGCCCCGAGGGATTTGTATGCGACGGAAAACGGTCGCCCTGCTTCGAATTAACCCGCATCCCTCGACCGCGGTGAATTTCATTGGGCAACTGCCACAGGGACGAAGAAGAAGCACGCGCACACTGGCGCTGGTCAGGCCATTAATACACCAATTTCTATTACATACGCACTCATTGTTTGCATGTGTCCTTCGGGTGCACAAAAATAAATACCGCGGCCTTAGGGAATAAATAATAGGGAATAACAGCTGCCCATGCTCCCACAAAGTGATGCTCTACTCCTCTCAACAATCAGAAAGCCTTGTGTCTCGTCTCTTGTCCTTAGTGGTCCTGTGTGTTTGCGCTCTTTCAAAGTTTTCCAGAAAGCCTAAAGTTGCCGTTTCAGCTTTGCGCTTCACAACAAGCCAGATGAATTCTTGCCAGTGCATGACGGTGCCAAGGGGAGGTGAAATGTGGCGGCCGTCGTTGCGAAAATTTGCTAGGTGCTTCTGTCAGTCAGTCGAGGAGTTGATTTTGTTCGCTAACACTTACCACCGTCTCACACCTTGCACACAATTGTAGTTGGGGAGGGTATGTATAGTATATATATATATACCCTATATATATATATAGGGTATATACAAAAGATACAAGGGTATATATATATATATATATATATATATATATATATATATATATATATATATATATATATATGTATATATATATATATATATATACACCCTTGTATCTTTTTTTCTTTCTGGAACTTTTTTTTTTGGTGGGGGGGGGGGGTGCAGTAGTCGGTGAAAATGTTTTTTATGCATTTACGGGCACGAATCGCATTACTGAACAAAAATTCAAGGAATTTGCCTATTTCCGAATTATTATTGTTTTCACTGGAAACAAGTGAATATTGCAGCCTGAAATTAGAAATGTCTGTTTGCGCTCAGTACTTAAGAGTCTAGAATTTGCAATTTGCCAAATAGCTATCCGTGCGCATCTGGCATTTCTCTCTCTCTTTGTGTGTGTGTGTGTGTGTGTGTGTGTGTGTGTGTGTGTGTGTGTGTGTGTGTGTGTGTGTGTGTGTGTGTGTGTGTGTGTGTGTGTGTGTGTGTGTGTGTGTGTGTGTGTGTGTGTGTGTGTGTGTGTGTGTGTGTGTGTGTGTGTGTATTTGCGCGCGCAAGCGCTTTTTACATTACATCACAGCAGAAATTGGGAACACCGAAGAGTATTAAACGAAACACAATACAGTAATACGAGTAAAACACCGCTTCAGAACTCTGTCCTGTACCTACGTAAGCTTATCCACAGACTGATCCATGCCGCGGAAAACACGCATCAAGGGAGCTGTAAAATCAACGAAGCGGAAAAGGTGCTCTGTAGAAGCTTAAGATAGCCACTATAGTTTCCTTGAATTACACTTCAGCTTTTTACCCTGGCATTCTTAATTTTTGGGTGGGAGTTGCAATAACGCGGCATTTAAAAATTAATTTCGGTGTGCATGCACTGAGGGAAATCTGGTTTTACGCAGAAACAAAAGACGCTCTGATAGTTAGAAGAAACACTGTTGACCTTGCCTTCTTTTCGCCGCCACGCCGCGGCCCTTGACTGCTGCGCTCTCTATTTTGACTTCTGATTAGCCTTCTTTGTTTCCTTTTTTATTTTAAAAGGAGAAACCGGACATTCGAAACGGATTAATTTTTTAGAGGTATAATGTGCGATGGTTGTGAACGTCGACGGAGTGTTATTGCATTCTTTAGATTGTGTACTACCGTAATTTATATAGTACATCAGGTTTAACGTTCCGAAGTCACGCTGGGACTACGCGTGGGACGCTCTCAAGCTCGTGACTATCGCTGTCAGCTCGTTTGCCCTTGTTTGATAATGGCTGCAAAAAGGTGCCAAAAGCGCTAATACGTGACGTGTGCTGCCCGTCACTCTATGGCGTCTCGTTCACCGTTTTAACTTCGCGTGCCGCTCGAGCTACTGCGATTTGTGGGAAAGCAGCGTTACGGAACGTTGTCGAGAACGGCTTGCACAGGTCTGCGGAACATTTTGTCCAGCCGTTACAACCCTTTTAACCTAGCGGAAGTAGTACGCGGACTGCGTCGGACGACTCCGTCCAAAAAAAAAAAAAGAAAAGTCGGAGCAAAATATTGGTCCGCCCCCATTCCGTGCTAGCCACGTAAAGCTAATAATCGTTTCGTGCAGCGCGTATATCGAGAAGAGCGGCGGAATCGCAAAGCTCGAAAGCGTAAACACAAGCCATGGCAGTAGAGGAGACACAGGGTCACGTTCTGGGCAGCGGAAAAATAGTGGGGGAGGGGGGCGAGGGGAAGCAAACGAGCAGCGCTTTATTGATATTACTTTATCACCACAGCAGCTGCCCGACTGTTATACGCCCAGGCCATGTCTGTCCTGGATCGGTCCGAAGACCGAGCTGCCTCTCATGGTCTTCGAGCTCCAGAGGTTCGTGCACGGCAGTATAAGATGCGTAGTCATCAGCAACGTAGCCCGCTGTGGCATGTGAGCGTCAGGGAGATGATCTAAATAAGGCTATGGGCGCACTGCAGCTAAATATAGCATTTGACAGGAAGACGTTAGGCATTTTGACAACGCTCCAAAAGAAAACGGGAGTAGCGAGTTTAGGAATTAACGAAAGTTCATTATATTTTCATATTTGATTGTAAATGTGCCAAAATAGAACGGAAATGGACTAGTCAGACAGTAAGTTCCCTCGTGATATTACACAGTTCAAAATTACTCTCGGTTGTGTACTTTGCAAAGCGTCGCATACCACAATAAACTTTTTTGCATTTCGCTTTTATTGAAATGCTGTCGTCGCGATGGGGGTTCTCATCCACGAATGCCTGCTGAGCAGAATCTTCTGAATCAAGACAGTTCTTGTAATGCACACAGCATGCGTCACTCGGTATAATGATGGAGGTACCAGGGAAAGTAATACCTGTGTCATACAGACAGATTTAACATCATTATTTGCTTTAAGTTTTGCTGGTGTTCGCGCAATGAGCCTTGTTGCCATTAGTAACTCATCAAATTCATCACAACTACTAATTCGACCAAGAAAAGTTTCCATTAGTCCCTGCACTTCTCACTTAGAGAATCATACTACATTGTCCGCCACGACCCCATGGATGTGCGTGCGTGCGTGTGTGTGTGTGTGTGTGTGTTTTAATCGGCGCACATATCCATTTGGTCGGCGCGATGTGAACGAAGCGCACGCGTGGCATCTGCGTAAAGCGTTCCAGAACATTGTAGGAATGTCTCCTTTCCTGCGATGCCTTGCGCGCATCGGCGTCACTCTCTCCTCATCACTCGGCGGCGACGGTGACTCACCCGCCGGCCGAGAAGGTTCTGGTCATCTCCAGAAAGTTCTGCCGCGCCTAAACCTATGACGACGCGCGGCTCGACGGGGAGAAGAGAAGACGCTTGCAGAGTAGAACTTACGTGTATGTGCCCGCTTGCCTTGGCGCGGCCTGATAGACAGACACGGCGTGCTCTATTTATTGAGGTCGCGTCGCATCGGCAGCCAGCCAGTCAGTGTTAGAGTCAGTGTTGCTGCTTGTTAGGAAGTGCTACTGCTCGGCTCTTGGGGTATACCCGCTGCTCGGCTCTCGGGGTATACCCGCTGCTCGGCAAGCCCGTTGATCTACGAGGAAACGGCGCTCGTTATGCAAGACGGCCGCATAGTGACTTTCCAGACGTCGGTTTGCGACAGTGCCCGGTGAACAATTTGATGTTTATTTGTTTATCTCTCTCGTGTATTATTCAGTGTTGTAAAGCCTGCGTGCTTATTGAAGGCCGCTTTAGTTGCATGCTTAGCATCGTCTTTCTGTGAACCTTTTGTCTGTGTATATTAAGTGCTAGTGTGAATTCAAATGTATCGTCTCTTTATGTGCATAAAATTTGTTTTGTTCATTAATTCTGACTCCGGCTCTTACTCTGGCTTGAACCAGCGAAAGTTGGGCACCAAATGGCCACCCCTTTCTGTCACTATATAGGTGGCTGGCTACCGGCTGATCTTGCCACGCAAGTCCTTTGAGTCTGCTTTGAGATCGGAACAGCTGCCCCTATACACTCTGTGAGTGTGCGCACCAATAGTGGCTCATCATTAATAATGTATGATATCAACGGGTCACAATATACCACAGCAAATGGTTTATTCAGAACTTTCATTCCGATGAAACGCCCATCCTACAGTTTCACCGGCATATCTGACTGACTCGTACACTCTCGGCTTGTGGGAACGACACGCGAGCTTATGGCTGCGTTTTAATTCGATATATCATCCAGCAACAGCGGCGTTTTCTGCGATACAATTATATTATTACATTTAGATAACATTGACAAAATTTTGTTCGCTTGATTAGGAAAAACTATGCTGTCTTGCAGGAATTGTCGTCATTATGACGTATACCTATAATGGAATAATTCTGAAACAATGTCCAGGATGTCCTGTCTGCAAGTCACAAGATCATGAGGCAGATATTCACTACTTGTTGTGGGTTTCCCCGGCACTGAAGCCGACGAGAATTCGGCACCTGACGGCAGTGGGCCTTTCGCCGAATAACTCATCTTTATACATTGCATGGACGCAAAGGCATCGCTCTCTCTTGAACTTTATTAGAACAGCCAATCTTTTTTCTTTCATATAATACCCCCTTTAATTTTTTACATGTGCCATTATGCACTGAGGCAATAAAAAACGTTATTAAAAAAAATTCTGAAACAACTCCGAAATTTATAGCAGTAACACATGCACTTGAAAATAAGAATTTATTTTCGCTTCTGGTGAGCGTGTGGCGCATTATAGTAAAACGCAGTCGAGGACTGGAGGACGGAGATGTTCGTGATGACTATGTATGTAGTTTTTTTGCACATCGGACTTAACCAGACTGCTGGTTATTGACGTCTTGTGTGTGTACTCTCCGACGTTCCATACAACTGAGGGTTAAATGATTAAATGGCAGATTTTTTCTAGCAGTTCTGTTGCGCTCATGTCATGTATATTTCACATCATCTGCTTCCTAAATGAATTTGGCAGCGTTAAGCTAACTTGTGATCATTAGGGACAAGTACAAAGCTTTTAACTTTAGTTGGATGAAATTAAATCCTTTAGTGAACATCCCTCCACACGAGGATGCTCTGCAACAAACAAATTGCTCGTTTTTGAGGTCTCGATAATTACCTAAAGAGAAAACTAATCACAAGACAAAATCATAGGCGCAATGACTGATGCCTCTGGCTACTATTGATTTCACTGTCAGGATGATCAATGGGGAAGTTCAGTAACCTGCGGGCCATGCTTTGATTTTAGAAACTATGACATATTTTGGTTTTATATACCCTATACTATAGACAATTTTAATGTTTTACGACGAACCGCTAGTGCGCTTTCCCATGAAAGCGAGCTATATTGTCGGAAGTGAACCGCCTCGCTCGCGGACGAACAGCGGAGTTGGCGGCGAGAATGTAATGTAATGAGGGAGTGCTTTCAACGAGAACGTCCTACGAGAGCTTTTCGAAACGCGGGCTTCTGCCGCCGGCATTTACGGGTTTAACGCGCTTCTTTAAGTGCGCGGAAAAAAGGTCTCGCAATAAATTTGCCTTCACAAAAATTATGCAGTTGCGGTTCTTTCTGACGACACTTCACCTCAAAATCAAAACTCTCTCGTGCGCTTTCAATGAGTTGGAAACTTATAATAGTCACAGCAAGGTTTCTTCTTTCTTTTTTTTTTATTTTTTCAGGGTTGGCGGACTTGCTTGTTTGTTTTTCTTTTTGTTCTTGTTTATCTGTAAAGGGGACTAGAAAATACATGCGCTCGGCGAGAACATGCCAGGAGGGGGGGGGGGGGGAGCAGATGTTTCTGCTGCCCTGGCTACGCGCCTGGTATGATGTGAAAAATATCTTGATTAGTCCAGGCGACCGCAACAGTGCTTCACATACCTGCAACATGCTTCTTCTCAAAATTCCTATAGCTCTCTACGCTGTGTACCGTGCACGCATATACGTGTGTGTACTGGCATGGGCTTGCATGGCTACATGTACGGAAAACAAGTAGATATTTGATTTTGATGGTGCAGTGTAGTGTTTCCTTTTTCCCCTTGGGACAGGTATACAGGGAGCGGAGGTGCGGATGTTATAAACACTATAATCCATATGAGTTGTTACCTGAGCCCACAGCATAAAATTAGGGCTATCTTCCTCTCTCTCTCTCTCTTTGCATGTTTTCGCATCGCACATTGCAGACCAAGCAATAGCCGCCAAACAAATCTACCCCTTTTGTTATATATCTAACACATGTCGTGCATCTGTGCATGCCCTTTGCACCTTGGCTCCACATGCTGCCGTGCACCGTATTATTACGTTCAGTTTCTTGTCAGAGCTTCAGGGCCTTTCTGGAAAGCTTTCTTTTTTCTTTTTACGATATGTTGCAGGCGGCTTTTTCCACGCAATGTTTTATTTTGCTACGCGCTTGGGCGCTCTATAACCTTTATTGTTACAGGCGGCGCCCTTCCCCTCTCATTTTATTATAATGCTTCGCGTTATTTGCGATGATAATTACCGCGGGTTAGTTTCGGTGCGTGGAATGCCTCGCTAGAGATGTGGCGCTTTTTCAATCATCTGGTTCTTTTTTTTTCTTTCCCTTTTGCTAAGTGCGGGTACGTTTTCTGCACAGTTTCGACACCCGTGGCTGTTTTGACGTCTGCACACTATGCCGACGTCTTTGGCTATTTTGACGTCCAACTTACTTTTTGGCTCTAATTAGCTAAGTAATTACTCCACATCGAAGAAATTTCCACACAGACACATTTTTTTTTCACCTATATACCCGATACAATCGTTCTTTTACTCATCAATCAATTCATTTCTCGACAATGACGGTGTGACACTCTCCGCGGACGCACAAATCCTGCGCACACCCATAAGCCCATAACGGTTTCACCTTCACGACACAGTTGAAGTGTCCACCGATAAGTGAGACAGTTTCTGAGCCTTTGCTTTCCCCAAAACAAGTGTTATTTTCGTGCACGTATATATGCGATAAATCGTCGCGTTCCATGTAATTGTATGGTCCTTTGATGCCAGGTGAACCGTTTATGTTCGGTATACTGTTAGAGGCATGAAGGAGCTCCGCGCAGTCCTAGCTGAGTAAAATAGGAAGCAGGAATGCATCACATATGGCCTTTGGAAATTTTAGAAGTTACGGTCGGTAACTACATGTATTGTGTTATCACGATCATTGTTTGCTTAGAAGGAACTAAAACGTAAAAGCGTTCGTTTTGCATCCGGGAACAGAAATAACTGCAACCGATGCGGTAAGGTTGCAAAATGTAACCGCTCCTGCAGATTTTAATTTAGCACTTCAATACTTTTGTTTTAACCAAAACTTCGGTGTATTAAAGCGAACATGTAAGTGCTTAAGATATACGTTGCGAACAATGGCAGCTTTTTATTCGAGTAGTAAGAATGACATAAGACGTTTCTGCATGTCCTTTTCTTTTCTTTTGGGCTAAGCCAGGATTGCTGCGGAAATATGAGTCAGCAGAAGCGAATTCCCTGCTGTCATATTCATTCCCAGCCCCCGGCAGCTGTACAGGCCAACTCCATCGCCTGCGCTACGCCCAATCCTTCTGTTCACGCACGCATTGTGCCGCACATCACGGCGCGCACGCCACCTGAATCGCATTCACGGCGAAGAAGCTCTTGTATACTAAGCTTCGGCTATCATTATTTCGCGCCGGCACTCGTTATCGTTTCGTTTCCTGCTATGCCTCTCGCATGAAACGGAAGGTTTGCTAGTTGGGCCGCGAGCGCTTCCGCTGTACGTACACGCCGGGAAAGGCGGCCCGTATCACATCGCGCATACAAGCGCAATCACACACGCGTCCAGAGACTTTGAGATTATTGCGCGAAACATTTTCTTTTTTTTTTTTTTCATGGCTGTTAAATTGGCGTGTGGGACGCGCCGTGGTGCAAGTTATACCATTGTCTGGCGCGTCGCGCGCGCGTGGAGAGGGCGCCGGACGCGTCTTTGACAATGACAGGCGTCCGGCTGTCGTACATGTGTCTTCTGCCTCTGTGGGCTGCATGATCGCGCGTCCTTGGCTGTCCGCGCGCGTCTCCTGCAGCGGAGGCAGCCGGAGCGGCCGCCGGTCTGGGCGACGAGGGGACTGCGCAATGCGCGCCGGCTGCCGGACATCGGAGGGGGCGCAGTGCACGCAGTCCCCTCTCGCGTCGTAATAGCGCCCGGCGCATTGTCTTCAACAGCTGCGCTTCCTCGTTGAAGGCGACCTGGTCTCAGAATGCCAGTTTCGGAGTCATGGGCACTTCGCCAGCATTACCGAATGATTAGCGACTGCCCAAAATAAACGCGCTAAGAATGCGTGACGTTGTTTGTACGCCAGCATGGACGAGGATAATGTTGACACCGACCAGTGTGTAAAATGCATCATTTTTAGAGTTAAACTAGGTTTATTGAGACAGCGCAGAACGATTGTGCGCAGTCCGTTGTCTTTTTCGACATGCCGGTCCATGCAGGCAACCGGTAGGAAAGAAGTTTATGTAAAAGTGGGGAGATTCGGCAACATGCGCTCATGACTAAGACAGTAGACGCCCAAGGAATGATTATCTATCTCTACCAGTATGGCAGATTGGCTAAGATTTTTTCTAGCACAATATGGGCCACATATGCATGGTATAAAAAAAGTGTAGGAAGAGTCGTAATCTCCGAAAACATTCAACCTCACCCGGCGATGTTTCAGCATTCAGAATTGCACAGATGGTGTTATGACGTATGTGTTATATATTATTAAAGGCATTTTTAAGCTTATGTACGGAGCAACACAAAAGTCTCACAAAAACGCCACTGGGCATGTCTGGTACCGAAGTTTTAAAACATGTGTCATCTGAGGCCTGTCGGAGGTTTTCGTCCACGGACGAACATCTGGGCATTGTGTAATGTATTTGACAGGCCTCTTAGCGATTCTGCCCGCTGCGATGTTCTAGTAATATTCATGTCTCTGCAGTGGCGGGTTTATGGGCAACTCTTGGATAGTGCTAGAGGGAAATAAAACGGGTTGAAAGAAGGCGAG
The DNA here is from genome assembly GCF_055883805.1 of Amblyomma maculatum. Lineage (NCBI taxonomy): Eukaryota > Metazoa > Arthropoda > Arachnida > Ixodida > Ixodidae > Amblyomma > Amblyomma maculatum. The sequence goes on along the minus strand of NC_139344.1, from coordinate 201,700,606 downwards.
GGAGGAGAGGGAGGAGAGAGCTAGTGATTCTATATGCGTTAAGTTCATCTTTCTTTTGATGAAAAAAAAATGAAGTTCGTGCAGCTTTTCATGGAGCATTTCTCGCTCAGCTCAGGGGTGGAATATTCGTCTCTCTATCCTGATCTTCGGTTTTTCAATCAATCAATCAATCAATCAATCAATCAATCAATCAATCAATCAATCAAAGTGATCTTTATTTGTATGAAACGAAATACATAAAGAATATTTGGATCGATAGCCGCGGGGCTAGTAGACGGTCCAGTACAGAATAAACTTGATCAGGCAGCCGTAATGGGCGCATACAAACACACACACACAAAAGACTAAAACAGACAAACAAAAAGAATCAACACTCACTGAGGAAAATACATTTCAGCAAACAATTCATAAGCAATTAATACAAAACGCAAGCGCACACAAAAAAAAAATGGGGGGGGGGGGGGCATAACGCCATGTTGATTTGTCTTTCGGTGAAAATGGCACGTTGTGTTCGAAAAAATGTTATATCTAAAGGATTGTAGCCCGCGTAATGACAGGTGTTAGTCCTTCCGTAAGCTCTTTGTCGCATGTCAGTGAAAGGTATGAGCTTCGCAAGGGTCACAGTGGCTATAGTGACTGATAACCTTCACGCAGCTGGACGGATCCTACTGCAACAGGTTCGCTATGTAACACCTGACGAATTGCAGAAAATTTACGGATAGAAATGCAGAGAGGCGTTGGCGGCGCATCCACTGCTGAAAAATTAACATAGAGAGCGAAACTACTATCAAGCATGGCATAGCCTTACGCACTCTGAGATCCTGCTCCCGAATTGACTTGCGAAATAATGTCAAAAACCTGCGGCTATAGGCTGCGCGACGTAAAGCAGACCCCAGACTGTTCCCTCTTCAGCGGACCACGTGAGATAAAAGTCCAGAAGAACAAAAAGCGCAGATACAAAAGCCTGAAAAGCCCGTCGGTTTTCCAGCGAATTACAACAAATGTAATATAAGAACCATACAATAATCACGACATAACAAGTAACAATGTGTTTGCTTCCGTTAATTGTTTGCCGTCGTAGACAACTCCTGTACATATTCTAGGAAAATTGCTATACGTACTGGCGCGCATGCTGCAAGAAGTGCAAATTCGCTGCCGTGAGCCAATAAGCTATATAGTTAATACTTCGCATTTAGGTGTGTAATACTACACGGTGCGTATGGTTCTCCCTCCCTTATTGGTATGGTATGGCATGGTATGGTATGGTATGGTATGGTATGGTATGGTATGGTATGGTATGGTATGGTATGGTATGGTATGGTATGGTATGGCGGGTTTGACGTTCCAAAGCGACTCAGGCTACAAGCCATCGTGGTGGGTCCTTTTCTCTCATCGATCTATTTACACTCATGTGGTTGTCACCCATTGAAGGAGAGTGTGTGCCTGCTCTTGAAACCGCTCTGTAGATACATGCCTGCACTTTTCTTCTGGCACTGACGAGCTGAACGTCGTCACAGGAGCTAAGTTTTTGTATCCAGTGGCAACGAAGTGCATCGCGGGCTGGTTTCATTGGAGCAACCTTTTTCCCTGAGAACTGGGGCAGTAGCAGCTGTATTTCTCAGCCCAGATGCCGAGATCAACGTTCACGATGATATGGTAAAAAGTACCCTCCCTTCCCAAAACGAGTGCCAAGAGCTCCCCCTCGCACTTCAAGACGTTTGTCGCGCACACGCAAAGGAAGAGTCCACTTGCAAACGTTCGCGCGCTTTCCCGAAGCGCGCTTTCTTTTCTTGTCGCGCCCGGACCGTGATAGCGTGTTGCCTGCTGGATTCGCACCTTCTTTTATAGCGGCTAAGCGTCGAAGGCACGCGCGATTAGGGCTTGCGGCGGCGCTGATGCAATGACATCGCAGCCTGTAGATGTCGGCGCGCCAAAACAACCTGTAAATCTCGCGACGATAAGTTATTTGGGGTCGATAGCTTTCGCATGCAGGGTGCGTGGAAGGGCTGGTGCTGAAGCCCGCGTGCTGCAGGGGGCCGGCGCTTGGAGGCTGGTTAAGCATAGACGAACACGGCGCGAGAAAAAAAACATGCAGCCTGGACACAGAGCCGAAAACTTGCTTCTTTGTCTCGCTTTTCGAGGAAACACGTTCGCGTCCTTGCCGGCCCGATCGCGGCTGCGATCTTGGGCGAGCCGGGTAAACGGTGCGGACTCGGAAGAGGCCCGCTTGCTTTGCTCGCCGCTCGAGCATCGAAAGTGGCCCAAGCGCGGAGTCGCCGAAACCTCGGCGATCGCCTTTTCCCGCCGCCGAACAAGTATGTGGCGATAAAGACGCGCGCTGCAGACCAAGAGGATAGGGATCCCGCGCAACCGCGGTGCCTGTATCGTGGCCAGACATCTCAGCTTCTGCCGAGCAGGAAAAATGGCCGAAATCGGAGCCAGGGAGCGAGAAACAAAGCTTGTCTGTACAATAAGGGCGAGCAGCACGCGATGAGCGATGCGTATTGGGTGCCACCCCCCTCTTTTTTTTTTTTTTTTTTTTACTGCCTCTACTCTCGTCTGGCGGCGGCTTGCGCGATTGATATTCAGCCGCGCGCTACCTTCTCTTGAACGATAGGCTTATTTCTTGTTAGGTACATGTGTCCCTCAATCTTGGCCTCCGTGAATCTATAGGAAAGCAGAAGACGAGCAGAAAATGCAGGCGCACAGACTCAGGTAGAGCCGTTTTATTTGAGAGCGTATATCATATGCGCCTCTCATACTTGTGTACCATGCGGGGTCCTCATTCAGGAAGGGTCTTGAGTTGCCACGCTCTGGAGAATTATACTCTCCAAACCAGTTTCAAAGCGGCTAGATGAACGTGAGTAGTAAATATAATCACAAAATATAGTTTTCGTTTTTCATTGTTTTTGTACGGTATAGTTTTAGTTTCCTTTCGCCCCCTCCCCCAGAGAACATGACTCGGTTCCATTTGCTGGTTCTTTTCTTCTCTGTGCGTGTGGTGGTTATCAGCGTTTTATTCACTCTAGTTCCAGAGGTAGGACTATATATGAGTACTTTTCTGGTCCTCATGGCATATATATGACTGGAAGCGATTATAAGCTGGCAATAATGCCTGCTTATTTCAACTATTCATACCACGCTTTATTAAAGCATCAGGACATTTCGGGAAGCTTTCAGTGTTTGTTTACGCTGTATTTCCTTTTCCTGGCTGAATGTTTCTGGTAATTTTCTCGTGCAACCCTTCACCGCATGCTAACCGTGTGAAGGTCGGGTCAGTCTGTGGTCCACCGTAATCGCGCATGCACTGCAAAGGAACACGAACGCAGAACGGGACGGAGCGCGAAATTATATCTGCTTCACTGTGCGTTGGTATATATTCCCTTCTATCTGCCCTAAAAAATATTTCTGATTGTCATCCGCCGCCAATACCGAAGTAGTTCTCCCAAGCTCGAAGCTGGTTGCCTTCGCGTAACACATGGATTGGCCATTGTCGGGTGCCTTACTTATAGGGCCTTTGCCACAATCACGTTTTAGATCACAGTAGCACGGAGAAATAGTATTGTGGGCTTAACGCGCTGTGAATCGCCCAAGGACAGCTGGATATATACTGACAATGGCCACGGTTGGTGCACGCGTTTCGCTTGTAAACAATAGTGTGTATATTCCTCTGATCGAGATATGGCTCCGTTTGCCGGCTTTCGTGTCAGTCTGCACGCCCCATTTACGCAGTGACGGACAGCTCGGCTGTATGCACAAGGCGTATCGGGCGAGGCCTCATCGAAAGTGTTTGCCTTGGCTGGTGCTTGAGATCTCTAGTATTCCAGGAAACTCGGGGTCACTTACTGATATTAGAAGGTACTGCATTCTTTAAGTTTTGCTTGCATGCTTTTCGGTCATAGATTAGCGCCTTCCGAAATGCTTTGTGCGCGTACCGTAACTTGGAAAATGTTGCTGGGGTGCCGCCTTATCGCAGATGTCCTGTCTTGGTGGCCTGGATCTTTAGACAGTAAACATTTTAGGGTATTGTTTTTAAACGAAACTGCACTGATTTCTCTTTCCATCCTCAATCAGGAATTGATAATTCATCGGATTTATGGAGCTGGTCACAGGAAAAAAAAAAAAAAACAAAAAAAAAAAAGTAAGCGGCTTTGTTTTAGATGCCTACATTACATCACTTTGTTGACGTGATAATGTTTAGAATGCATATATACAACCTTGCTCAAAAGTCTTAAGGCCTGATAGCTTCCCTTTGTGGCGTAGGGGGGACAACTTATGGCACCCTGCAAACATCAAAATACCATTTAAAGCGAAGGTGGAGGTCCTCTTTGTCTTACTGGGTTTCAGAGCTTCTAAATGCGCTTAGTAGAGGGCATAAAAATAGTGCAAAGTAGGTTCGAAGTCAAAGACATTTGTGTAGGTTGCTGAAACACGCTTGAAAAACTTGTTTCCCGAACAAATCCTATCTCTTGGGGCGCATTTCTCAAATATTGCTGACGTATGAGAGGCTCTTCTGTTTTATATTTCACAAATTTTCTTTCTTAGCTTTTCACTGCGTTTTAACTATATCTGGCGATAGATATCCTGTGCTTAGTACGAATATTATTTGTATCTTCATATTTGAGGTTTTCTGACAGGAGGGCACTAGAAAATTTGAACATTTCACTCTTTATACGCTTGGTTAACCCTGTGTAGTTGTGTTCATCCGAGAGTTCTTTTATATATGGACCAAGATAAATTACTGTTCATTAAATGTGCAGTGTTTTATTGTAGACTATCTATAGCATCGGCTGTACAGCGCTGCTAAAATTGGGCATTGCAAGCGAAGCTGAGTATTTGCTCTGATCTCTACGAAGATATATCGTAACTGATGCCAGAAATATCACTTTGCCTTTTATATGCGTTCAAAGACGGACTTTGAATGTCGCGTCTGCGAAAATGTGCGACAAACAGTTGTTAAAACTGCAAAAGACGTGCTTAAGTCGTTGTTACATAATTAGAATTGCACGAACTAAATTTGTAGTAATTTTCGTAATTTTTCGTTGGCTTTTAGTGTAGCACACACCTTTATTAATCCGAAACTAATATCATGAAATGTAGAAAAAAGCAGGCAGTTATAAATCAGCCGTATCTCCGTAAAAAGCACATTGCCCATACTTAGAATCAACACACGATACCACAACACGTTAGTTGAAGGCGCGCTGTTTGGGCGGCGAAATCGCGGACATGTGTATCCCCAGAGATTTATGAATCTGCTGCGTTGCTTGCCATCTTCTATCTAAACTTGCGTGAAGTACCACTTAGCAATGTGTGCAGGCGTAATGTTCCGAAGTTTGGACCTTACAATACCCCTCCTCTCGCTTCCGCCTCGCACAACCGCAGATTTGGCGTACTCGAGGAGTAGTGCGTCCCTTCAGACGTGTGCCGAAGGGAGATAGCGTTGTCAGCGAAGGGGCGCAGGTAATAGTTCTGGGAACAGAGGCCCTCCTCGACGCGGAAGATGGCCGGCCGCGAATCGCGAGATTGACCCGCTGTGGGGTGGACGGCGAGTAACGGGACCGCACGCGTGCCTCTTGACCGGTGCCGATAAATCAGCGGCCGATCCGTTGGGCGTTTTGTTCCGTTCATGCGACCGCAAGCAGAGCGCTTCTTGAGCCTTCTTCACCCTATCGCGGCGACGACGACGACGCGCTGAATATTCATGGGCCGGGGGTTGCCGAGGGTCGCATTCTGCGGGCAATAAGCTGCAGCCTGGAGCCGGCTGAACATCCCCAACGGACACGCTAGGTGGCGGCAGACAGTCGCGCTTGATAGCGGCGGCGCGCGGAGGCACGTCGCTCTGCTTCCGCTTTGGGTAAACAAAACCTCGCGCCGAGGGGTCGCCGCACAATGAGCGCCGCATAATACCGTTATAACAATGCCCGAATCCAGAAAAGAAAAGAGTTTCTCGCCTTCAACACCTCGCGTTTCATCGATCGCTCCTCCTCGCTCCGCAGCCCTGAGCGGCGCGCCGCGTGTGAGCCGGAAAGCAATTAATTTGCGACCCCGGCCGCCCCTCACTTTAGGGCCCACATTATTCTAGAGAGCGCGGCTGACTTTCTTGGCGCGGGGAAAGTCAGACCGCAACCTCGAGAGGCTTTCATGCATCCTCCCGCATCTCCTCGGGGGCCGCGCCCGGGGTGCCTCTGGCCGTCACATTACTCTTCTCCTGCAAGTGGCGCCCAAGGAGCGCTGCCGCTTCCAGTACGTCAGTATGTAGCTCAGAGAAACTGCACTCGACTCACTCCGCCTCCTCCTCGTTCCCAGACGTCATCTCTTCCTAGGTGCCCCTTCTGTACCGCTGTGTTCGCCGAAAAAGGAACACGGGATCGTGTGGCCGACGTCTGTTTCGCCACAATGACAGCACGAATCGACTTCTGCCTCTGCATATGTCGCAGTTATGACCGCATCCATATGGTCAAGCCTAAAGGCAAAACCTGCGTAAAGCGCATGATAGTATCATAATTTGAGCCCCCTATATTCAGAGCTGAAAACTATATCCTTCAGAGCATGAATATTTTCCGCCCTTTCCTTTCAGTATTGTACCACACTGCACGTGTATACAGGCTCAAGCGCAGCCTTCCGTAAGCATTGGACACCCAGGGAGTGCGGAAAGTCACAGGCCCGGAAGTATTCGGGCTACACCGACGAATTTTCCGACACGGCATACGCGTCGAAAGCTGGCGCCGTATGTAAACACTGTTATCAACTTCGAGAAGAGAATGCGCGCACAATCCTGTTACTGTACGCACGTGTGGCCGCGCGAGTCCAGTCAACGCACCTTCTTCGAGAGGCAGGCTTTCCGCCGGGCATTTCCCTTCCACCGGCATTGTTCGCGCTCCGTGCGCCGGTTGAATATGTGCATATGTGCGTATTACTGGCGGCGCTGCATGCGTAACATGATCTCATTTGCAATTCAGCTCCCACTCCCGGTGTGCACGCCACTGAGGCGAAGAAAAAAAGAACACGCCAGTGCTCGATATTTGCCCCCCGCCAGAGACTGCCTGCCGTCGGATTGTTAGCGGGTTGCAACGTTCGCGCTATTCTTTCAACAGTCATCTTGTCCTATGTACCAAGCACAACGCATAGGTTCGAGTCGAAGCAGTTAGTTAGAGCAGCCAATTAACGGTCCTGCAACGGCTCTAGCGCTTTCGCCCATTCTCGACAAAGTGCATCAAGCCTTCCCTGCTAGCCCAGAGAATATTTGTGTGGTCTTTGACACGCATACAACGGCTAAAACGCTTTCCCGGGCCATATAACGTCTGACTGTCTGATTGTATTCAGATTTTGCCTCCTCCTCAAAGACATAAGCTAACGAACTCCCTTCTGCCGCATATGCAATGCATCTCGGCACACTTCCTGCCTGGCTCATGCGAGCGCCTTCAAGAACAAGGGTATTCTTTTGTCAAGAGGCTCATGCAAAGTGCCTATGCAGCCTCGCAAAAAGAACTCTGCGGAAACAAGCGCGCTTGTTTTGCACACGCCGACGCTGATCTTTCCACCAGCTAGAGCTGGGAACAAATTGCGAACAAAGGCACTTTTCTGTGTGCTCTGGCTTACAGCATGGAGGCGACCACCGAGCTCCGCGGAGGAGGAGAACGTGCGAACAGTGCACAATGGCCGAAGAAGAAGCTGGATGCTTTGGCGCCCCTGGGCTCAGGGTACACGCTGTGCTCTCCGATAGTCGTAGCGAAGCACTTAGTGGACATTTAAGTACCTCCAGAGGGCGCCTCAGCCCTCAACTAGAGCCAGCCACAAAAACATGTACTACGAGCTGTCTTTACGACTGCGGGCCTGGGGGCACAATGCTGGGCCGAGCTCGCCAAAGCCGTGAGAAAGTCACTCAAGTTTACGACAATTTCGAGGTGGATTTGTTTTGAGAAGCGCTGGCTGACGCCCATGTTTCGAGCATCTCGCATTGCGCGCCCCCCGCGCCTATGGTGTAAACTGCGCCTCCACAGCAGCAGCTGCTGCCGCGGGTGCCCCGTCCCTGGGATGGCACGTCGAGAACAGCGTCGGTGGCGCCTCGCGGACGCCTCAGCTGGTCGCGTTGTCATTGGCCGGCCGGCGCTACTTTCGAGCCTCGCCATTGGAAGAGATCGCGCAGCGCGAGCTCGCGATTTATTGCCAGCGCGTGCAACCAGCAGCGCAATCATGCCCCCGATGGCTGTTACTGTGAAGACGCGGTTGCGATCCCTCGCCCATCTCAAGTGGTCGCCGCCGTTGCTTCCTGCAAAGCGCGTAATATTTCATGCACGTGCCCTTTTCCACGACGGGGAAAACGCGCAGAATCACTGGTGCGATGGCAGCGTGCTTTGCCTATAGTCAGCGCACTGTAAATAAACACGACCGGTATATCAATACTGGCACTATGGAGGAGGAAGGGCGCGCATCAGCCCTTGCATCCGACACAAAGCACGACACGCATTCGAAGTGGGCATGCATATCTTGCAATCTTCCCATTGAAGCAGGTAGTGTCGTGTGCATTTTGAAGGTAGCTACCTTGTGTAGCACTTACAACTCCTAAACAATAATCGGACCTGCCGCTGTAAGCATTTAAAGGGGACAATGCGCACAAAGTTTCGCTTTTACATGCAAGAAATGACAAAGAAAAAAAAAAGGGAACGAAGATATCGCCAGCAGGGGCCGATTTAGATGGCAAACCGTGATACATCGACAGCATTCTTTTTTGTTTTTTCTTTACGGTCTAAGAGGTTACAGCTTTATAGGATATACACCATCATTCATTTCAGAGCAGCGACTATTACGGAGTATTTTTCGGTCTGTCCCAAATAAAGTTGATTTCTAGGGCAGATATTTATTACTTGCTTAAGCTCTTCACTCATAATTATAGCGAGCATGCTTCATGCCGTTCCGCCTGCGGCGATTGTCCGTTTCTTCCTCGTTTTCAGCTTATATGACTGGAACAGAGGGGTCCCGCAGTGCTTCATCTTGAGCAATGCCTATTATTCCCGATCAGTCGTTAAAATCTACTTCAAGGGAACCAATGCTTATGCGATCCAAAGCGGCCTTGTAGTATTGTGATCATTTCTTTTTTTCTTCTAGTCACGTCTGTGCCGAGTGCATAGTAGGAATTGGCGAATTGCAAGAACTCTTTTGAGGGAAGTTCAGTTGTACGAGTTGGTATAGGTTCATGGTTGAAAAAAAAAAGCAGCGTTCAGCGCTTGTCATGTGTCTGTCTTTTATCTGGTCGCTATTCTTTTGTGCGCTGTTTTCCAACTGCGAAGAATTCTTCATTGTTGTGCGTGTACTAAAACCACCAAAAAATTATGAAGGTATAGGCAAGGCAAAGCGTGCTTGAGTCGCCAGGCATAACCTCTGGCCAAATTTTGTTACAAGCTGCGTATAGCCATTGTGCAACGCTCTTATTATTAAATTTCTATGTAAACTATGGTCATAACGTGACGCCGACGGGCAAGATTTCACGATAGCGGGGCTCTAGTGTTCGCGCACTGAAAGAGACGCGCTTAGTATACAAATGCTGCTTCTGAAAAGGTGACAAAGCACGAAGCAAAGGTTACGATGAATTATAGTTGAGGCGTTTGAATTCTCAACTGATTGTGCAACTAGACCTAATAGTGACTGTATTCTGTGGCGTGCTCGCGCTGGTTACTAAATCCGAATCGGCGAAGGAATTGAATATAGGTTTTCGTTTTTCTCACTGCCATCTTTTTTCTTTTTGCTGTCAGAGGTTACAGTGCTCTTCCATCGTGCAGTAACACGAGCTATCCGGAGAATTTGAGCAGAACGAACTTCGAGAAAATATTTATAAATTGTTGACACCTACCCATTTCAACATAGTGCATTTTTTAAAATCATCGATCGCCTCAGATCAGATCAGATCGGCTATGAGGAGCTGTATACGAATAAATTTCATGTGGAAACATAGTGCATAGTGTAATTGTATAACTGCCATATTTAACCAATAATACGTTTATTTTATATTTAATGTTCATGCGTGTACCCGCCCCTTATTTAATACCCCCGAACTGGCGGTCTTTAAAGTTGTAAAGCGATGTGATTCATTTTTCGTGAAATCAACGCTAATTGCACATCGCCTCTTGGTAGCTCCGGCCGTCCTAGGCTAAAAGGCCCATCGTTTATGCATTGGGACAAGAAAAGACAGCGTTCACGAGAAGCCATGGCTTTTCTTACGGTATAGCCTAGTGAGCTGCTGCACAAATTGTTTTCCACGATGATAGTCATACGTGACGATGATTCGTAGATCGGCTACGTAGAGCTGTACGAATAAAGTTCATGTGGCAACTTTCTTTTGACTCTATCGTATGTACTGTGATACATGCACAAAGAACATGCGCATGCAGGAACATGCGCCGGCTTTCAAGAGTGTATATGCACCTGGAAATCTTTGCGTGTTAACCTCTTCCTGGTTCGCTGCTGGGCGGCATTCAGGCAGCCTGTGTTTATAAATTAGTTACAGTCTACACGGATCAGGCTTCGATGCATTTCTGTGCCAAATGAAAAACAAAAAACAAAAATCCTGAATAATTCAGCGAGAACTCCTTCTCGAATGTGTTTGTATTGCATGCTCCTTCCCTGATTCAGGAGAGTGAAAGAAATATTCAATCAATCAATCAAACAACAGAGAACAGGCTTAGCTACTTCCGACTTGTCACGAGTAAGAGCGTGCGTATGCATAAATATTCACCTTTTTTTTTTTTTCAAATTTCCGGGGGAAACGTTGATTTATGTAGCAGATGAGAATGTGAGATTGGACATTTCGCAAAAAAAAAAAAAAAAAAAGATACAATGGAAAGCCATAGTACCGGCAGATACAACTGAGGACAAGCTCTGAAAAGGCACAGATAACACTGTAGGGCATATATGCATGCTCGATGTAGTCGACCAAGAGATAACACGACCTTGGCCAGAGCAACGTCTTTGAAAAAGTAGCTTGCCTTTTGATACTTAGTTTAAGGCTCCTAGTTCTCAGAATCAGGGATTCATATTCAAGCGTCGGCTATTTGAATTATTTTCCTTTAAAATGTTGGTGAAGATAAACAGGTCGCGTGTGCTTTTCGTGCTGTTATTTTACCAATCCTCCAGTCTACACACTCCTGTAACTCAACGAGTTTCCTTCCTTTTCTATTTTTTTCTTTTCTGCTTTCTCTAATTCTGAAGGCATCGTGATCTGCACCTGCTTATGCATGGATGCTGCGGCATCCCACGAAACAAATTGTTTCCCTGTATATACCATGTCTATATGCTACGCATGAATAGTGTCCTTCGAAAAATTTCTTCTCACTGCTCAACTTTCTGTCACAGCCTGACCTGCCTTTACAAAGGTCAGTGCCTTTCGTGTTACCACGAAACATTGCTTTCGATTCCATTCTTCGCTCTTCCACTCAGGTCTATATCCGCGCCAGATCGTATTCTGTGCCGGGAAATTAAATATCGACTCGCAGTGGGGGTGGTGTGAGGGTATTTAGTTATTGTGCCTATTAAAAGTAATAACATATAGGAAAGGACACTTGCTGGTCACAAAGGCATACCCCTAAGACAGTCCATCTAGTGCTGCATGGGGTAACGTCAGGGGAAAGCGAGGAAGATATAGGCACAGCCAATTAAATACAGGAGGGACAGAGAAACCGTATAGCGGAAAAACGAATGTTCAGATACATGTGCAAGTATCGCAGTCATGTAAAAATGCTCACACAAATAAGGACGGCTTTGGCTTTGGTCGTTTTTGTCGTGTGTTTTGTGCTCAGCTGACGACATGCTGCATGGCTTGAACTTTTTTTTCTTTTTTGTGTGGGTGCGTGTGTGCATGTGTGTGTGTGTTTGTGTGTGTGGGGGGGGGGGTGTAGAATTTTACAGTGCCGTGAGCAGGTTTCAGGGTAACAATCAGGACAACAGAAGGAATCGCTGTTTATAACATGGTCATACATCAGCCTTTCCTTGTATTTTTTCTTTTTTTTTTTCCCCTTGGCAGCAAGATACAAGGCTAGCGTATGCGCTTTACACCACGTAATGGGTGCTGCATAAAGTCGAAATACATATATTTGCGTGTAAATTGCTAAATGCTCGCTTATATATATGTTTTGGCTTCAAGGTTGCCTACCATGCGTTTCACGGTTGACTTCTGTAATTAACATAGGAGTACTTTCGAGCTAGCTAACAATACCCAGCATTGCCAGCTGCGAACCTTCAGCGAGCACAATTTGTATTCATTATGCTGTGCTAATGAGATCAATCTAGCCTTTTTTTTTTTTTTGTTAGTACTAGTACTGCCGTATTGGTTGGCGGACGTATACTTGCAATTATTTCTCATTTTTGTGCTCGTTATGCTTTCTGAACAGTGCTCGTGAAATTATGCATATCAGTGCCTAAACACTTGCTTCCAACGCGGTTGCCCCTTGTTCCCTTAGCACAAGGGACTTAAAAAAATATCTGCTGGCGCATATCTTTGCCAACACCTTGTTTGTTCTTGACTGCTTTCTTCATTGAGTATGTAATCGCAAATCGGGAGTGCTGGGCATGTTACGTGAGAACAGTAAAACTGTTGTAGTGACAATGGTTTATTTATTCCTTCTTTCGTTTGTTATACCCCCGGGTTCAGTATACACGCTATCAAATGGGGCGTGAAATATAAGGCTAAATACAAGTTTGACCATGCAGCCTGTTCTAAGGCTTGGTTTTAACAAGGTGAAGCTCGGGAACTCGGGCCAGAGCACATATTCCTGTTAAGAAGCTTTCTTGTTCATTGCAGATAGCCCGCATTAATAAGAGGATGACATGGGAATACATCACATGTATCACGTGACGTTTACGCAGTTTCATATCCTGCGAATTGCTGTCGACTTCAGATCTCTTCTAATATGAATTGAACTTCGCGAACAATCCCGCAGCGATTGATTTTGGACAGGCGGTGCATGCAAGCTCATACACTGTCGCGCGTTCAGGGTCTTTGACCGTATATTGTCGCGGTTCGCCTGCATGAGGAGTAAACAGTTATAGTATATACCTTAGTAACTTTACCATTCTCGTTACAGCTGTATTTCATGTGACTCGCCCGGACTTAATGCGCGTTCGCCGCTGATTTTTTTTTTTTTTTTTTTTTTGCGACTAATCTACCATGGAGGTTTTATTCGGTGCAACAACGCTAGGTCGCTTTTTTTTTTTATATCCCTATGCTTTATCGGCCTGTTGCATTTTGCATATCCGTTTTGGTGCAATTATTTTCTTTCCCCTTAGATATAGGTGCATATTTAAATTTTTCCGCCTCTGGTGTTGTTTGCTCCTGAGCAGGAAACATGAAGTTTTCTTTTCCTAGAAATTTTGTTTTTATACAATGTGCAATAATTGTCAAAAACTTCAGTTTGATCAAAAATAATTTTTGAGGTGGGGAGGGGGGGGGGGGGGGAGCGCTGAAGCAATATAAGCGATACTAAAAAATGCCGCAAGACCAGGCGCAGCAGCGATGGAGCCAAGCAGTAAGTAAGTCGAGGTCACTGACGGAAAGATCAGCTACGCCAGCAGCACCAATAGCAATAGCAATAGCTGTAGCAGTAGCAATATCAGTAGCAATAGCAGTAGCAATAGCAGGAGCAATAGCAACACCAGCGGCACAACTCAAGGGGGATGAAAGCCAGTTTCGTCGTGTCGTCGTCATACCGAGCGACTTTGTATACTTCTGGTGCCAAATACGCTCGTTAGAAGAGAGGAGTGGTGCTGGCATCGCGCGACGAGCTGACATATCGCTCCGCGAACCGTGGCTACACCAGCAGTGTCCGGTGCAAAACGGAACCAATGCGGGGGAGACGTTCGCACACCGCCTACAGTATTAGGGCGCGTTTTGAATACTTGATGATTTCGCGCGTTTGTGCTAACCTTCTACAAGAATAATGCCGGGAGCCGGTTATCCAGGATGTTTGCAACACAATGTCGACTCGTTAGTGTCCATGGCTTTGAGTATACGTGCCGCCCATACGTGACAATAAAACGGCTTCGGCGTTATGCGCGACGGTTGCCTCGGCATATGCGGTGCACTCTTACATGGGACGTCCATTCGCGCTCTGACCAGGATATTCTAAATCACAGATGCAATCTAAAAATCGGAGGAGAGGGTTGGTTTTGCAGGCAGACGTAAAAAAGGTAGAGCGGTTATATACGAGCTCTTTCATCGACTCCTACAACGCCCTTTGACATTTTGATCGACTACACGTTATGCATACAGTTGCACGTTAGTCGAACGCCCGACAAAGCTGTCAGGCAGAGGCGAAGTCTGGTCGCTGCCATCACGCTCCCAGTATACGGCATTAAAAAGGCGCACCTCCGGCCGCAACGCGATCGTTCGTTTCGAGCGGGAAACTTCCGAATCTCTCCTCTCCCCCCTCGTCGCACCTGTCGGCCGCTGGCGTGGCAGCGAGCGCGCGTACACGCGGAAGCGCGGAGGCCCCTCGCTCGCGGTAGTAGGCGGCAGCCTCCGACAGAAGCAGCAGCAGCCAATTCATGTTCTTCGGGAGCTGGGCGCTAATTGAAACCGCAACGGCCCGCACAAAGGTGCGTAAAACGGCACTGATACGGCGACCGTTCGAGCGTTGACGCAATCGGACAGCTGCCGCGTAGGTAGCGCGAGACAGCTGGCGGCAGAATTTGCATAACCGGTTTTCTGGGGTGAAGACGTGCGCCGGGAAATGGGCGGCCCTGGTCAAGCATTTGCATGTGCTAAAAACAAGCTCTTTAGGCGCGTGAAGCGGACCAAGAGTCAATACGAGCACCGCGAGCGCGGAGCAAGATGGATGGTGCCTCGTTAGCGGCAGGGCCTCCCGGTGCCGACGCCAGAATACGAAATGCTCCTCGCGTCCCAGGTCGCTGCCACGGACGATGGCAGGACCCGATAAGCAGACGGATCGCGTATACTCGCGGCGTACTCCAAAACGCCACCGCGCTGGAAATGCATCGGATCCTTGCGTCCCTATGCGCGACCGACACCGCCTGGCTCGTTGCTCGCCCCATGCGATCGCACATTCGGTACAGCGAGGAGGTGGCCATTGAGCTCGGCAAACAGACACGCTTCGCGCGGTGTATATACGCACCAATAGCAATATATCCAACGCCAACGGCGTTTCTCTTCCCATGCTTCCTCACATAATTGCGCTCGGCAACATTCATCACTCTTGCATAACCACATGTGATCGGCGCTATCCCCATCGCGGCTATCATCTCTTCTTTCAGTAAGTGGCTAGGAAGGTTATGGACGGTGCTTTTCTGGTTGTAACCATTGAGACAACGAAGAACAGTGCAACACACACACACACACACACACACACACACACACACACACACACACACACACACACACACACACACACACACACACACACACACACACACACACACACACACACACACACACACACACACACACACACACACACACACACACACACACACACACACACACACACGCACGCACAAGCACACGCGCAGGCGCTGCGAGAACCGCTTGCGGCGCTAATGGTTTTCTCTAGGTCGAACAGATGGCTAAGATGACATCGTGGAAAGATACGCATTTGGAGAAAACAGCGTCGTCGTCTTAACAAAACCTGTTCGTGCGCCTTTCCGGAACACTCGTAAAGCGCTGGCGCGCATGACCTGGAGGCCGAACAGGTTTAATCAAACAATGAGCAAGGAGTGTGGAGACAATGAGCAAGGAGACTGCGGATGAAATAGTTGCGAACAGAAGGTGCAATGCGGATGAAATGGCTGCGCATGGAAGGTGCTTAGGTTTCGAACTCCCCGCGTATATCGTTGAAAATTCCTCTCAGACCAAGGCTCTTCATATCTTTCCATCGTAACAACTACAGAGTATTTGCTTGTGGTACTAACGACTGTCTTGATTTGCCCTATACTGTTGAGCCCTCCCGTATACTGTCGAAGCGCTCACACCGGGATAATACATGTGCGTAATAAAATGCCTGGAAAAGCCGGAACACCCAACGTAATACCTCTATTATTTCCTGCGAAGCCCGTAGACGTTGCTAGGCTCTGAGCTTTCATAAAGCGGTGTGGCCGAAGATGTCCGCTAAGTTTGTTTTCAAAGAGGACCCGTTAGGCGGTCCGCTCCATGGTAAAGAAACTAACGCTTGGCAGCTTCTGTGAGGTACGTGTTGAGGACGTTGCTCAGTTTCACGGAATTGTACAGATTACAACTGCATGCTTACATGCTCTTAGGATGCCACCCTATCGTAAGCGTCGTTATCGTTGGTACCTCTGAAGATGGAATGGCCACGCTGCTGTTGCACGCCAGTGCAGAGGGGGACATGTCGTCGATGTTTGTTCGTACATTCTTGCATCGTGGTCGGTAAGCGTAATGTGCTGCTTCGAAGTTTAGGGAGGAGGACCAGGATAAGGACCGGCACCTCCACCAAGTGTAAGGGCGTTTATTCCAAGGCCAGGTCGGTGACAGGCGATAGAAAAGCGTCGCGGTGGATATGCGATCGGGCATCGCTCCGACCCCACCGCTCCTCCAAACTGTTATTCGCCTTCCTACTCGCTTTACAGAGTTACATGCCACCTCCATTCCATCGCATCCATAATAAAAGGATAAAGCTGGCACGCTGTGCATATCTTTCGCAGACATTAGATCGGTTTCACTTCGAAAAGGTTTCGCTCAACGTGGACAGGGCACCGAGTCCCAGCACCTGTCTCGCTTTCGTTTGATCCTTCTGCATATCAGTTCCTCGTGCACCAAGACACATAATATTAAGCTATAAGCCTACGCAAAGGTGAACGTTTGCGTTCGCGCCTATGGTCAGTCAGGCGGCTTCGGCTACTTTAAGCTTGGCATTTAAGTGTATTAGCAACTTGAGTCAATATAAGTATACAAATCCGTGTCCACCGCTTTCCATGCGGCACTTGTGATACCAGCTCGAAGGAAACCACTATCGGAAATGCTCGAAGCCAAAAAGAATGTGCAATTTTTGGGCACATCAGTTAAAGTTCGAGAGTGGTCATGCAGGGTTTCGAAAGGAAACCACCCCGGCTCCCGCTTCCATAGCAGGGCAACGAATACCACCTCATGAGTCACGAGTCTACGGACCTGCAGTAAGAAAAAGAGAAAGCGAAGGTATAAAGACTATAGTTTACTTGGACGCGAAAGCGCGGTCGAGTCGGCGGGTTGAGTTGAGTGGACTCGACCCTACCGGATTTACATGAACCCGCCTCAAGGAAACTGTTACTGATGTAGGGGCCTCGCGTTGGGACGACGAACGTATACAGATGTCGGTTCTGGTTTTCTCTCCAGCCTTGTCTTTCTGCTTGCTCGCGCGCCACTCTCACTCAGCTTCCGTTCCTTCGTTTCTGTTGATGTCGTTCTCATGATAGCCTCAGAAGTCAGTTGTGATATGTGTGCTGTCGTGACCAAGTCACGGGGTTTTGCTGTGATTTTGATTTCTAATGAGGCTTATTGTGCGTCGAATGGGAATGGGTCATATTTTGACCTCTTGATTTATACAATTCACCGAGCTGTCTAAAACAAGGTTGGTGAAAAAGCGCAAAATTGCCTTTAAATTTTTGTGTCTCACAGTATAAAAATTATTGAAGGCGGAGGGGGTTATGGAAAAAATTCTGATTTAAAAGATATTCAACGCTGTCGTTCGTGAAAAAGAGATTTCTCGTTGGAAAACATTCTTGTGGCGATGCTGACCTAGCAGAGTTTGCAACATTGTAATTCCTGCACGGCTGAAAAAGTATATTATAGTCAACGACCCATCCCTTGCGGCAGAGCTGACTCGAACCGTCGACTTCCCAACTCAACTCGGCGGCGTTTACATGAACTTACTAGCCAGTTGCCTACCCACAATAACTCAACTCTAACCAGCTCTGCCGGGTCCGTGTTAACGGCGCTTTTGTGGTACTGGTGACGAGGTGCTGGGCGCCTTTCACCAGAATAAGGTGGTGCGCGCCCTTTTGCGGGCAATATGCTGGCCCCTATATAGCGCCCATTGCTTACCTTGAATCCCAACAGACAGCGCAAGACTCAGCGCTGTCAGGTCCCAAACGCCAGCGTGTCACCAACAGACGCGAGATAAGGGATTAGCGTGACCAGGGCCGATGCCAACGCCGAAGGCTATACCTGCTCAAGTCCCGTCCATGCTCGGACGTGGAAGACCCGCGTGTTCCCAGCCTGTGTTAACGAGCTCCCTCTCCTTTTAGCTGTACATATTTGCACTGCTTTAAAGCCTTCCGTCGTCGTTGGTGTCAACTGCCTCCATCATAGATGCAAGAAGAACCTCAAATTCATTGAAGGGAGTTAAAATTGACAACAGTGCTCCATAAAGCATCGCGTACTTGATGCCTGATTGGTTGCGAATCTGTCACAAAGCCCAGGGTCTATACTTCGTTGGCATTATTACAGCCGTCATGCAGAGCTTCTCTTTTGCTTGACCATCCGAAGTTTCTTTTTGATTAAATGGCTTGTTTATTGTAGTGATATACCAGTAATGAAGGTATTACACGCGTATGCTTTGCGAACTGTATGCGGCCAGTCACTGTCCAGCTCCCAGCTTACACAGAGCGCGGAAACTTCACTGCGGGATCTGCACGCCACGGTGCTTTGGAGCCGTCTATTTGAAAGATGGCAAGGCAGGTTTTCCGTCGTCGGTGCAGGCGTCTCGGACGGTCGGCCCGTGAGGAGCGTGTCTCCAGCGCCGACCGTAACTCGGCTTTTCTCCTGTCCGGCCTTGGGAGAAGAAAAGACGGCACCGACGAGCTGAGGGTTCGTGATCGCGTGCGTCGAGCGCTCCAAACACCCCCAGTGTTGAAGACAGACGCCGCCGGAAAAGTCATTCGCATTCATTGCTTCCCCGGCCAAGAAAAACTGGCTCGCTTGCGAGAAGGCCGCGCCAGAACAAGTGGAACGACAACTTCCGCTTGCTAATGGTCCGCGAACGACGACAGCGCCACCGCAGAGTGGCTTCCGCTTCGTGCCTGGGCGCGATTAATCTCGCCACCAAGATGATGCCTCGCCTTCGTCACCGCTAACGACGTTATTATCTTGTGTGAGGCAGGAAGCCTCCTGCTCGCACGAGCTGGCTCTTTGCATTGTGTGGACACTGGGCACGTACTACATACGCAGGCCTGTTACGCGCATTGTCATCGCCGCCGGCGTTGTGTCGCTTTGTTTTTCCATGTCACTCGCTGCTCGATTCTGCGCGGCCACATTAAGTGTGAAAGTGCTGAGCCCGTTCGGCCGGCTCGAGATGCGTGCGAGGCGCCGGCGGGCGAGGTGCGTGACTCGACGGATCAGGCCGACACCACGGCGCCCCCTTCCGCCACCCGAGGCTCTTGATGTGACTGGCAACGTACCCAAACGCCGACGCCAACAAACAGGGCTGGTGCACTATATAAGAATGTGAGAACATCAACAAGAACAAGAGAGAGAGAGAGAAACAGGTGGAGGGGCGAACTGAACCGGTGTTAGCATTGCACGTATACACGAAGCACATCTGTCACGTGCAGTTATGTATAGCCTCAACGGGCGAGACTCCGAGGGACAATTCTGATGAAAATTTACTTGCCGACCACCTTTTATAAAGCTTCAATTCTTTCATGCCTATCGCGGGTCAGACACGCGAAGGCCAATCGATAGGCCAGTAGAATGAAGTTTCCTTCGCCGCCACGCTGTACTGGCCTGACGTGCAGCTTTTGTAGAGTATGTAGCCACGGGTGATTTCTGCTGCATTATGTAGTGGGACCCTTGCAGCACTCCTTGAAATTCGAATGTATGTAGACTGGAGTTTCTTTTATCATTCTGACTGTACTTTCTCTTACTCCTTCCTCCACATCTATTTCAGAGAAGAGAAAAACACTTTATTTAAGAGCGCAAATTAAGCACTCAACATATCCTTCGCCTGGTTTACAACGTTGATTTTTCAATGCTCACGATTCCGATGTTTTCGCTCACTCCCAATAAGGAAGTTTACTTAGCTGATCTTAGGCGAAGTCGAAGACCAAAGGATCAAATTTTCCGAAAGCGCAGTAGCACAATCGTTTAGATTCGAAAGTGCAGAAGCCGAGAAAAATTGGCGAAAAGGATTCTAGTTCTCATGGCTGCCGCCTCGTATAGCGTGACGCTGCATACTCATCTTACCGCGGGAATTTCGAATGTTCGGTACATGCCATTTTTTCAGTGGTCTTCGTGGGAGTTCCCCACGAAGAAAGAACTTTCCCAATTCTCAATAAAGTTTCCTCCTCCTCCTCCTCCTCCTCAGTGGTCTTCGGAAGTAAATGGTTGGCATCAGCACAGGGAGCATTTTAATGGTTAGATTTTGCAACCTGAAGAGAGAGTCGGCCATGCTATGATAATCACTGTTTTCGCGCAGCATCTTTTAGCCCTCTCTAGTTTTCTCAAAGTTACAAGTTAAAATTGTCCTCCCCTTGAGTTATGCAGTGTTCACTACTGGTGGCCAACAGATGAGACTAGTTACCGAAGTCGAGTCGAGGACGCTGGACATGAATGCGGTTGAAAACAAACCAAAATGAAGTGGTATGTTTTCTGTTCTACAGATTTGAAAAACTTTTCTGTTTTCTCTTAATCAATTCTCCCCCTTCACCTATGCAATTGGCTACCGCTACTTCAGAAAAAAAAAAAATGTTTTAGCAAGCCGCATGCATCGGTGCATGCGCCCATTTCTTAGATGTGCTACAAAAAATAAGAGAAATAAAACAGGCGCGAACTGCCGCTGCTTGTTAAGGCTGTGTGTGTGTGTGTGTGTGGGGGGGGGGGGGGGGGGGGCTGTAAAAGTTCCAAGCGAAGTAAAAAGAGAAAGGAAGGCATATCTAGAGAAGCGTCGAGTAGAGGTGGCTCGAGTCGAACGGCGGGCGTTTACTTCGGCGAAAGCCGTCGCGGCGCTGAAATCCCAAACACTCTATTTCTTTTACGGTCAGCGTTCGCAAATGGTTCAGTGCACTTGGCCGAAACAGGAGCGGGGAGACGAGCAAGGCCCTCCACACATTCGGGTGATGCCGGCGGTATAGCGAAAACGGGAAGAACAAGCGCAGTGTGGTTTTCCGTGCTCTCAGAACCTCTAGAAACAAGCAAAACAAAATTCATTACAATCTAACGAACACGACTCCAAACAGCGCGGCACCACGGTCCGACCTATTCCCACAAATAGCAGGGCGTTAGACTCACGCACACACACACGCACTGACGGCGGTGCCGACAAGCGGAAGAGCGGCCGATTGAGCTCCTCGAGAGCCGGAGCTCCGGGCTCAAGCAGATGAAAGAGCAGCGGCCCGGTCAGCCAGGGAAGAGAGCCCATGCGCTGAGCCTTTTTGGACGTCGAGCAGCCGTCGACTGGCAGAAACGGCGCGCCGCTTCCCTTCTCCTGCCTCCGCTCTTGGAGCGCTTCGGCTTTCATCAAGAAGTGTCTCGGACGCCCTGTCCACTTGCCGGAGACAGTAAAAACCACGGTGACTTTCGCACCGGCCGCACATAGATTCCACTTAGCGGGGAGGAAGACGGACCGTGCGCTACTGTAGGGAAGTGTAAACCGCTCAGTCGTTAATGTCATATCCGCGGCCGACGCCGGCTTCCCTTTGCTGGGCCGTGCTCTATTCGGCTCTTGTTTATAGAGATGGGCTCTCGGCAGGCGCTTAAGGTGAGCGCGGGACGTAAACCTGCGTCGCCAGCCTGAAACCGGCCATCTGCCACTCTCCCCTACTTTTCCATTCCCCTGCGAGCGTTCGTCCTCTGCCTCGCGGGGCGGCGCAGGGTGCGATACTGCGCCTGTCGTTCAGTTTTCCTCTCCCCGTTCTTCTGTGATGCGTAACCGCTGCACGTCCCGCTCTCGTTTAGTCGCCGCGGCGGATATTTCTCAACGTAGAACATACTATTAGGCGCACTTATCGCTCGGTGCCGGAGGACTGTTCTGTTTTTACTGCAGATGCTTGGCAGATGTAAACTTTTTTTCCTTCACGGTCTTGTGCGATTGTGGAAATAATTTACTGTCACCACAGAGTGTGTGCGCTTCTCCGTATCGTTGGTACGCGTGGTCCGCCATGCTCAGTAGACTGTTTTCCTTATCCACAGTATATTTGGACTCTTACTCTTGTTTTAATCTGAGCTTGATTTGCAAAAATAAAACGAGATTGTTATCTTGTGGGCAGCAGGCAGAAAAAAAAAAAAAAAGCAAATGGTGTCGAGCGTAGCTAGGAGAACGCACTGAACGAATCGGTCGAGTCCTTTGCAGTGTCCTCGCGATTTCATTGTCGCTTGAGGCACAGGCAAATCACAAAAATACGTTGTGCATCGCCTATTCAGTTGTTAGGTTTATTTAGCTGCCTGACGGCGCGTCGCCTTCTTTGGTCCACTTCTTCTAGTCAAGAGCACACATATCTTCTAAGGAGGAAATATCGAATGCAAATAAGCGAGTTGGCATATGCACAATAAAACGTACGCGCTCAGACGCACGCACTCGGATATTGCTTAGATGGAAGACATTGTGTACCGCAGTTGTTGCACTCAGGGTGCACAAACGCAGTGCTGTGCCTCGTTTTCCTCATTAATATATTGGGAACGTGAAGTTTATTTGAAAGAAATTGTTTTCCTCGTGGCAAGTTTTTTTTTTCCTTTCAAAAGTGAATTCGTTTCACAGACAACTTCGTGCGTCGACCGCACAAATAGTGTTAGGCTTCTTTTGCCTGCGCATTTTACGTCACGGTTATAACGCGAAAAAAATACGCGCGTGATTTCGTGTAAAAACTGCGACGTAGCCATTATTTGAGCAGCGCTGAAGGTAATGCAATACCATTTCGCTTCCCGCTTACTATGCATGTGCTACTCAAATTGCAGACTATATAGTTTTCGAGTGGAATTCGAACCGACGACGTATGTACAGCCGCCCTGATTTTTAACAATATAGCTCGAGCGTCGACCAAACTGCTAGTCAGCGCCTTATAACGGCGATAGCGTGGAACACGGCGAGAGTTCGCGCATGCGCGCGAAGAGACAGCAGTTTCTGCTACGCTGTTCCGATAAGAGGACACACGCCCTGCCACAATATCTGTTCGCAAAAAGCCGAAGTGCCGTAGAGCAAATGTGCATGAAATGTGACACCTAAGTAATGCCGAAAGTTGGGCGAGTTGGTTAACATTCATGAGTGACACCTAAACGTGATTTCCCTCTTTTTATTTCCTGTTACGAAATGCTGCGCCGGCGAAGCAGAGTTAAGTAAGAAAAATGTAAACTAAAGCAAATATACCAGAACGTGGAAAGCATTGCTTGTAAAGGAAATTTTCTAATATTAGCTGCCCTCAGGTGCGAACACGACAGAAGAGGCACAAAGCAAAGCACTTCTGCTTTACTGCCCGCCGTTTTTTTTTTTTTTTTTTTTTTTTTTTTTTTTTTTTTAAGCAAATATTGTGGCCGGGTGTGTGTCTTCGTGATCGAAATAGTGTAGCAGACGATGCTCCACATTTGCGCCCATTCGCGAACTCTCGTCGTGTTACATGCTTATCGCCGTTATAAGGCGCTGACCAGCAGTTTGGTCGGCGCTGCGCTATATTGTTAAAAATCAGGTCGGATGTACATCCGACTGTACGCTTTTAATTGCAAGTGCAAGTGTCCATCGAGAAGTGAAACAGATACTCTGCCTTCCTTTCCTCCAAGACCAACGTACATTAAAAACCGGTTAAGATGTGCGAAAGCACTGTTTGGCATGGTTTTGCTTGGCGGTGTAGCATTGGCAGACTGGCACGTAGGTTGGCAAAGTGTTTTTTTTTTTTTTAATCCTTTGGTATAGGATTGGTTTTATGGAGAAAGGGAAGGTGCAGTATCTGTCTCACTTCTCGGTGGACACCTACACAAGCAATATTTTTGCTCGGCTCGGACGATCGTATGGGTGTATTCGCACTAAAATATAAAAAAAAGGTGTTCACATGACGAAGCATCCTCTTACTTTTTTTTTTTTACTCTTTCTTTACTGTACGTGGCTATCACAAAATTAACGAACAAATGCCCCCTTGTATTGCCGGCACTGAAGGTCTCGTTCAAAGCAAGCGATGAACAGCATCCTATCTGCATAGCGCGGCCATCTTTTTTCGTATACCCTGAAACATATGCTCGTTATATGTGCTTGTGCTTTGTATTCCTTATTTTTTTATTATTATTATTTTGCCTCTTCGGATTTTGTTTTTAATACCAGCACACGCCTTCCTGTAAATTCTGCAGGGAGCTTGTGGGAAAGAAAACCGGTAAAAAAATAAGTGAATAAATAAATACCGTTGTAAATAAATAAGTAAATGACAGGCAACGATTAGATAAAAAGCGCATTGTAGCTTTGCACGTGTTCTTGTAGACCTTTCTTGTTAGTATTGGGGTTTTAATGTCCTGTCGCTTGTCATCATCGAAATTATCCTAGTGACAGAGGGTAATGTGCCGGGAACGCTGCGGTTTATAAACGTGCATGAAAACGATGTACAGGTATCGTTGTTGCACTGTGCATGTCCACCTCTGCTGCCCATTGTCGCGAAATTACGCTTTACTTGAGGCTTCCCGACAGTACACGCCTCTTGAGTACATATAGCTTTTCAGGCAGCTCGAGAGCAGCCCGTCTGCCCGTTATACGCGTTCAGGACAGAGATATTCGGCAGCAGTGGCCGCATTTCAATTTAACAAATTTGATATATCCTACATAATTTCACTGGCTGTGTGGTCTCGACAAGGAGGAGCGGAACTAATGCAAAGCCGCTCACGGTTAATTCGCGAAGTTATATTTATCGCTCTGATCTTTTCTTTTTTTCTTTTTTCTTTTTTTCTTTTTTTTTTTCACTGCCAAGGACTCTTAGTTGTACTCCGTCCTTCGTTGACAAATATGTTGTATTGCTGTTGCTGCAAAAGTGCTTCAGCGGCACAGATACCCTGGCTTTGATGACATTCGCGCGGGCATTGATAAGCCGACTAACGCATTTATGGAAATATTTCCGTTCTTGCTCTCTCTTGGAGGAAGCGCATGACTGAAGCTGACAGTTCTTGAGTGTTCAGACGATTACGCGCTTTTTATACACCAACACTGTGTTTACAAACAGAGGGGGCGGGGCGCTCGCGACGCCGCAGCGTGCTAAGGGTGAAAAGTAGGAATTAGCTCCCGTAGGAACATGCAAGCCAAAGTTTTCAAAGGATTTTTCTCATTTCACGGGGCACCTATATGATGTCGCCATTCGGCACAGAGCAACCATGAACATCCTGTAGAAGGGATTGCGAAGTCGTGAAACGCCCTTTCAGAGGTGCAGTATTTTTGAAACGCAGCGAAACGTACGGCGGTGCGAGTTGGGAGGGCGACCCATAGAAACACATGTAAACACAACTTACTGCAGCATTTTTCTTGTTTCGCAGAGCACCAAAAGAGGTGGCCAGTTGCTAAACTTTGGCAAGAACTTTGAACAAATATGTGACAAAGTGTGCTACGTCAATCCTTAGGCAATCTGCTTTTAAAACGCCGCTAAATATATTGCCACGTGCCATGCATGCCAATTAGTGTTGTGAAGCCAATATGTGTTTCTTCGAATCCCGCAAGCTTCTCTTGTAGCCTGATATGCTATATATGCACTGAATTTGCTTACAAATAACGGTCGTTCAAGGTGTGCAGTCTATGTAAAGATACATTCAAAAATCACTTCTCAAACGTCATCACAAGAGAACGAAAGAGAACGGCCCACTGTATACAGCCGGCGACGCGACGCCCTATTCGAGCGCGGACGGAACGACGACTTGTGTAAGCAGACGGGACATTTTGGTCGTCTGCTGCTGCGCGTGGTTCGTTTATCGTGGTGTTTGAGAACTACCTTAAGCTTAAAGGTTTGTGTCATCTGAGCGGCAATATTTAAGATGGAATGCAGTCTGAGCGGCCTGCAGCATGTCAGACAACACGAGAAGCTGTCGCGATTTCGAGAAACACCCGTAGCTACTTTTAAGGCGGAAGCCTTTCTAGGATCATGGAACAAAATCCCGTGCGCGAGAGTTGTGCGCGAGATCTGTCATATTCCGCGAGATTCCGCTAGATTAGTTCTTGTCTGGCGTTCCAGCCATTTGCAATCCCACACTTCAACGCGCGCCAAGGAGCGCCAAGCGACAGCAGCGATGGTCGTCCAAACTTACACTTACCGGAGAAAGAGGGACAGATACTGTGCCTTTCCTTTCCCGTAAACCGATTATAATATGTATAGCCCTGCAATTAACGCCAATAAGAGGCAAACAATGAGAGGAAAATTATAGGAGAGGAAGGGTAGGCTTTCGCCGTTCTTCTCGTAAAAGACATCTAAGAGACCTTGTTCTTTTTCAGGGGTATGTCGGGGACTCTTTACAAAGCACATTTATCGAGGCAGTTTAAAAATTTATGGGCTTCAATATGACGTAGCATACTTTGTCAACACCCACTAACTTCTAACCATATGCCGCTTTTTTTTTTTTTTTTTGGTGCTTTCCGAAATCAACAAATTATTTTGATAAGTATCTCTTGCATGTGTTCCTAAAAGCCGTGCTTCCGAATTGTATCCCCATACGTTTCGCGCTGTTTTAAAGATACTCCGCCTCTCTAATGAGGTTTCATATTTTCACAATACTTTCTACGATGTTCATAGTTAATGTTCACCGAATTACGGCATCATAAGCGCACTGTGAAATCAGAAAACCTGCTTGAGATCTTATGGTATTCCTATGGGCACTAAGGCTTCTTTTCACCCAAAGTCGGCTCAGCCAGGTGACAGCAGCGCCACCGCATCTTGCTTACGTGGCAGATAGTTTTGGTCTATATGCTTGCCTTCGGTGTGTTTCCTCCGCGACGAGTGCCTTTGTGGGCAACAATGTGTTCAAAGAGGTATCTTTAGATTCAGAAATTAAATAAGAGAAAGGTTAAAAAGCAAACAGCATACATTCAATGCACTATTTGTAAACAGACTGTATACGTAAAAGAGACTAACACTCATTTAGACTCTGTTTTGTATGATGCGGAGAGATGTTTTTTTCTTTTTTTTTTTCTTTGTTGTTGCAATGTGTTCGTTTTGCGAATCATGTACGACGCAGTGCTTTTTGTTAGCAAGAATTCACATTGCTTCTATGCTCCGCTTACGAGCATAATTATTGGCTCCCCTTGTTACAAGATACATTTGCAAATGCTTAGCTTGTTGGTCTTCCTGTTATAACGGCTAGTCCAGCATCCAGCTACGCTAGTTGGTGAATAGGCATTGTTGCAAGCAGTACTAACGGTGTACATTAGATGGCCTTATAAAATGTGACTCGCTGAATGTAACTCGTCCGTGTGCTGTGCGATGTCAGTGCACGTTAAAGAACCCCAGGTGGTCGAAATTTCCGGAGTCCTCCACTACGGCGTCTCTCATAGCCTGAGTCGCTTTGGGACGTTAAACCCCACAAACCAAACCGAATGTGCTACTCATAACGCTGCTGAGATCGAATCGCGACTGTGAGTAAATTATGCGGCGTTAGCTCCTATATGCCCAAAAAGAAGCAAGTGTCGAAGAGTACATGGGTGTCTGTCTCGTTCCTTACAGGGTTCCTTGAGATGTCACGCCTGAGGATCTAGCGCCCTGGTTGACCAAAACAAGTTCCACCACGGCAGATAGCGGGGAAGACAGAAATCTGTGCATCAAGGTAAACGGCATTATGATGCTTAGAGGCCGTATTCTCGGAGCTTTTTTTCTACGTATACATAACATGGCGGATTGTTGAATGTGTGGCATCCCTTCAATGACTGTAGTGATTTGTAAACTAATAGGCTTCGGCCAAGCATGACTCGGACAGACCAGGTATATTTTGCCGCAGATGCTCGACTGTCATATGCCGATTCTGTCGACACATGCTTGCTTCTTAGTCCCCGTGGTGTTGAGAAATTTCTTGGCGTGTGTGCTGAAATGATTTATGGGTCCTTTGTCATGGTTGCTTGAAAAGTTGAGGTAAATGAGCATTTTTCCCGGCATGTTCCAACGAGCTAGGTGGTCGGGCCGGTTTCCGCAGAGTGGTTATCAACCTAGCTCAGTGGCCATGCTGAATAGACTACTAGCGAAAAAGCGAGCTACCAAATTAAACCTTTACCATCCCGCAGCCAGCAAGAAAATCTGGCTTCGGGAGATGAAAATATGTTTAGGTGAAGGCTGTCTTATCAGCAGTTCGAAATGCGTTAAATGCTCCTCCCAGTGCACTTAACCTGGTTGGTAAAATTTGCAGCTCCCATTTCACTTTTTTATTCTTCTCCCATGAAAGTACTTGTTTATGATAGTAGAAGTAGAATTCCAAATGCGCGCTACCGTTTACCTAGGTGTTTTCTAGTACATTCTGCGCATACTTATTGGCAGTTTAATAGATCACATTTGCCGAGTGTTTGCACACCGAATTGGAAAATTCGCGATATGACTTGCAACTCCTCTATGCAGCGGTGTCACATCAGCTTCCTGGCTTTGGCTGGTCGTGTGGATTTAGACTAACGTTCGAGAGACGAAGCGATTGCGGACACCCTTCGAAATAGGCCGATGTTCGTAAACGAGCGACCACAACCGATACCGCCCGTGGTGGCGTTGCCTCAGAAAGCGACGCATCCTTGATTGAGAGCGTGCCACTGCGGTCGTTGTCGTACGAGGAGCAGAAAATGGGCAGCAAACGGGAGAATTGCCGCTTCCTGACGTCACGTGCCTTTCACACGGCGCTGTATAAAATATGGCGGCGAAGGGCGTCCGGCGCGGAAACCGCCCGCACTTGCTCCTGGCTAACGAGCAGCATTTCCCGCCGGCCAGTGGAGAGCGTGCGGCCAGGCAGCGGCCGCTCGCAATCAGTGGCAGCCTTGTCGGAACCCCGTCGCGCTGACCGTGCGACGGCCGTCGTCTGCGCAGCCGTAACCCGAATTGCCGCAATGGCTTGACCCCTTTAGTATTCCGCGGAGAGCGTGGCTGGGGAAGCGCCGTGTAGCGGAAGGGGGATACGTGAGGCTCCCGTGGCAGGGACGGCCCGAATTGGGGTAATTTCATTTCCTGCCCGCTGACACCCCAGCTGCCAATAACAAAGACGTTACCCTCCCCAGGGCGCAATGAGGCGACTCATACTCACTGGCTGCCTAATGAAATATCCCCCAAGAAAGGGTCATCGGCGCGCTCCGCTGGGACGCCGCCTTCGACCTCAAGTAGGAAACGTGTCCTATTCCTGATCAAGCTAGCATCCGTTTCCGAAAAGCACTCGATCGTCGCTAACGGCAGCGCGAGCCGCACTCTTTCCGGAAGAACGCGTTCCGTGACGCGCCGTGCCCCGCAGGTCCTCGCGCTTGCAGTTGCATGATCGGGCCGTTTTGCTCTCCGTAGCACCGAAGCATGTTAGCGCGCTATTTGAGAGAGCGCGGAAGAGATGGACCGCGTTGCAATGTACGGTTAGGGAAGCAAGTCTCGTCTTCATTTCGCCTTATTAAACACCGTTACCTCAGTGCTGCATCAATGGCTATGGCGTTTTAACCGTACCAAGCGGTTCCTTAACACTCACTTGAGCATGGAAATTACATGCACGCATCCTTACTTCTTCTTTTTTTTTTTTTTTTAAGTGTTGTTCAGTACTGGCGGAGCAATCTTGTTGATGATCTGCAAAGTGCATGTTGTTTTCACTCGATCAAAATCCACGCGAGGTCTGAGCCGGCATCATGTTCCAAGACATCGTCTCTCTGAATTTTGCCAAACGCAGAAGCAGAGTACTATAGTTAAAACCTGGGAGTCTGCCGTCGGCGGCTTTAACAGTACAAATACCTGCGCAAAACATCCTCGCTGCTTGGATTTCACTATTGCGGATAGTGCGTGCCGTGCACACGAATAACAGCTGATAAGGTTGACTGGCAACATCGGAACGTGTTCACTAAACATTTTAAAACTGAAAGATGCAGAGTTGTTGCCATTATACGGAGAGAGAAAGAGAGACATTAATATGCGCCCCAGGTCCCAGCCGCTGGTTATATATGATTTAAGGCTAGAAATGCGAGCGAGGTAACTGCCTAGTGGAAAGGGAAACTGCTATATTGATGTTGTGTTTAGTTGTTATATATCAGCATGCATCCCAATATGCTGGACATCGCGACATCGATATATTAAAAAAAAAAGAAGAAAAACATCCGTTGTCAACATCGCTATTAGTTCGCGGTCGTTTGATTGCTCAGCGCGAAAAGTGTCAACTGAACCAGCTTTAATACTTACAAATGGCTTTCCGCCAAAACTGCTATGTGCACCATACAGCTCAAGGGTTGATGACTTATTCGGCATATCAAATTAACCACTCACGCTCGCTGACATGTGCACTTGCGGCGCAAGCAAGCGTTGGATTTTTCTTTTTCGCAAACACCCTTTTAAGCTGGCTAGAGTTACCAGCTTGGAGAGGAGGCCCTGGTGAAGACCTCGAAGACTTCGTAATTCGCTCATTACGTGCGTGTTCCCGCGAAAGCAGACGTATACAGCGTGCAAGTAAACCACGGCGTTGACAGATCGTTTCGCGAAATCTGCAGCAGTCATCGGACTTCTGATCAGTCTCTCTGGCAATTAAATATTCCCTCCAAGTAGCTCGCTCCGCGCGGCCAGCCTGCACCGCAACGCATGCAAGCTCGGGCTGCGTGCCTGCATGCGCGATGACGGAGATAGGACGCGCCCGCCAGGGGAGCTCGCGATGATGAAGACCGCGTGCCTTCAAGGACGAGCCGCGTCCCCCGGCTGTGCGGCGACGGGCTTCATATTTTGCTCCCTGCATGTACCAGACGCCCGATGTGAAACTGTAGTTGCGAATTGCGCAACGATCTGATGTGCAAGCAGTGACTCGGGAACGAATCTCCTTCAGTTTCACTGAAAAGCCTGCGCTAATCGTGACGTGTGCTGCTCGCCGAGCGCGCTCGGGAGTGCTTTAAGGACCAGCCTGTAGTTTTACACTGTAGCGTAAAACGTGGAGAGTACTTTGGGCACTGCGAAGAAAGTCGGCGGGACATTGGTTCGTATAGAAAGGGGAGGAAAGCGCTGTCAGTAAGACTTTGCGTTATGAGCACTGTGGAATCTACACTCCAGAAAAGCGAAAACCTGAGCGTTGCTAGTGCACACAGTGCACAACGTTTGATCTCATTATCATTATTACCACTACTGTCATTATTATTAATTGCAGCCTCATTGCCATCGCTACTATCATCCTTACGGTCATACATGGCAAAATAATTTCCGAAAAAGAATTAAATTACATTACTAATTACTTTGTTGAAAATCGCAGAAAAGTAATTAAATTACATTACTCATTATTGCTCCCCAAAAGTAATAAAATTACATTACAATTACTTCGAAATTACTTTCTAGTTTCCATAAATGCAAAAACTAAGTAAAGCTATTAAACAAAACAACAACCTGTTCTCCAGAGTATTCTAGTTGACTATAGTTCTGCTCAATTCTGTCTCCTTTTGCCAATCCGGTACGCTGGCTTCGGATTGCAGCACGTCGTTCCCGCTTTCGCGCACTCTACTTTGTTGTCTATTGAAGGAGTGATGGGGCACTTTGGTAAAAGTTTTTTTTTTAGAGCAATTAATTACTTTGCTGCGAAATTACTACCAAAAAGTAATTCACTACATTACTAAATTACCAAACTGAAAAAGTAACTCATTACATTAGAAATTACAAAAAAGTAATTAAATTAATTACTTCTGCTTACGGTAGACAAGGAGGTTTATGATGCGCGTTTCCCGGGATCGTGAAACGCACATCATAATTGTCTACCGTTAGGATGGTAGTAGCGATGCCAATGACGCTGCAATTAGTAATAATGACAGTAATAACAGTTGGTTAAAGCGCTCGGCTGCGGATCCAAGGGATGGAGGTTCGGTTCCCGGTGGAGACAGGATTTTTATTTTTGTAATGATATCAGCAGGATGATTGACAGCTAATTTCTCTGCTTATACATCCGTTATTAGCAGGCGACACATCAGCGCACAGATCCCGCGTACAACTCTCGCGAGCAACTCTTGCGCACGGGATTTAGTTCCAAGCTTTCGCCTTAAAAAAAAACAGTAAACACAACTGAGAAGAGGAAGTAATATCGCGAGCAGAGTTCACGATGAATGCATCCAAAAAATCCAGGACGTGCAGCTGATCGTAGCCGTCAGCTTCTTCCGTTTCACGCGTCACTTCGAGAATTATTGCGAAATCATATTATGGCTTATCGACGCAGGTACCCGGTGCCGCCTAAAGGTGATGGCGTCAGAAAAAACTCTTGGTCAAAATAATGTTAACCAAATTATAATCGGTGTCGCGACACCAAAACGTATCCACAACAGATACCGATACCAATACTATAATAACATCATTAACAATGCGAACTCACTCTAATACAGAGGTCGACTGCGATAAAGTAACATTATTTTGCCAATATTAACACTAAATTACCAAGTACCAATTACCACTAATATCGCGATAACATGACTTGATTTTTTCGGGCGCTCCCCTTTGCCCGCTTGTTTTTAAAAAGATGTTGTTGTCCCGAAACAGGGAGGCTCCTTTAAATCGCAAAGTCAAAGTACTGTGTAGCAGTGAGTCCGCTTTCTTTTGTGCGCGTCGCAGATATAGAATAAGCAACATAAAAACTTACTCGACAAATAAGCAGTGCCTGATGCTACCAGCTGGGTTTTTTTGCGTGTTTTGCTTTTAGACCTCCAAGAACTATACCTTTGGTGCACATGGCACACGTGTGTGTGTGTGTGTGTGTGTGTGTGTGTGTGTGTGTGTGTGTGTGTGTGTGTGTGTGTGTGTGTGTGTGTGTGTGTGTGTGTGTGTGTGTGTGCGTGCGCGTGCGCGTGCGTGCGTGCGTGCGTGCGTGCGTGTGTGTGTGTGTGTGTGTGTGTGTGTGTGTGTGTGTGTGTGTGTGTGTGTGTGTGTGTGTGTGTCAGCAAACCGACTTCAGTGGGTTGTTTTCATCTTTCGCGCGTACAGCCGTACTAGCGACGTCGTTATAGTATCAGTAAACAGTAAATTCCCACTGTCCGCTTTCATTGGCCCTAGCGCAGTCAAGTGTGACGTAGTCCTGTTACAGCACAGGTAAGCTAAACAGTTACTAACGTTTTTCACATATTTCTTGAGACCGAAAGAAGATGTCTTCATAACCAAAGGACCGATTTCTCCGGATAATTTGCAAAACTGACGCCTTTTCGTAGCTCAGTTACGTAACATAAAGGAACGAGCCAAAGTAGGTGTCAGAATGCCGAGTTACTCGTTGAATGATTGAAGCTCGCCACCGCTGGGATGGTTTATAACTTCGAAGCTATGCCCGAATATAAGAGATGTAAAATATAGTAAACAACGGCGGGTCGTTAATGCGCAGTATTCACCGACCGTCCACGTCACCCCAGGGTGCTTTGTGACATTCGTAACTGGCGCTTCAAAACCGCTGAATCCAAACAACACCCAGCGGCCGGCGATGATGCGCCCTTTGCACAAGGTATACTTTGTTTGCAGCTCTGCGGGGCTCCTGAGGCGGCTGCGTGGGGCCATTATCCCGAATATTCTTCTTACGTGTCACCGGACCGCTTAAGAGCGGAGCGTGCAGGCTCTGCCAAGGCACTGGGAGCCCCTTCGCTGTCCTGAGTTACGGAAGAGCGCTCGGCTTGCTCCCGCGGAGAAAGATGGCGCGGGCTAAAGAGATGTTCTTACGGGCTTAAAAACATCACGTCGGCTTGCTTGTTATTTGCTTGTGTACAATTACAATGATATAAACAAGAATAATGCCCAGTGGCTGCAGCGAGGCGTTTCGCCGTTTCCAGGTGCCTTCTCGGTGGAGCGCCATTTTAGAGCTGCCATTGTTCCTCGGCTGCAGAGGTAGCCGCTCATAAAACCTAGACCCGCGCCGGCTAAAGAAAAAGAGAAGAAAACGCGGGGCAGCGCAAGTAACAAAGCGAGGCCACACAATAAGAGCAGTGCAATTACGCCGCCAAATTCGAACAATCACGGCTGCAAACAATCACCGCCAAATTGGAAGCGAGCGTCGCGCTCGCAGTGTAAATGCGTTGCGCGTATGTCAGAGAGCTCCGAGAGGCTTTTGTTTCGCCGCTCTTGTTGTGCGTCTTCATTCCACTTAATTCGGTAATTATCACTGCGGCTATGTTGGCAAACACTATACAGCCGCGCGCGCACTCGCACGCACACACACACACACACACACACACACACACACACACACACACACACACACACACACACACACACACACACACACACACACACACACACACACACATACACACACACACACACACACACACACACACACACACACACACACACACACACACACACACACACGCACACACACACACGCGCGCGCACACACACACACACACACACACACACATACATACACACACACACACACACACACACACACACACACACACACACACACATATATATATATATATATATATATATATATATGCGCAGCCGGTGCTTCACTTCTCCGTCGGCGACACGCGGCCGCAGCTTTGAGAGGGCGAGGCTGTGCGCGCACTGAAAACGAGTGACCTATGTTAGACTGGCCGCTGTGTCAGCTGTGGTCATCTTGAAATCGATAGGTATGCCCCCTTTCGGCTGGTTCGCCCTGCAGAGAACAGAAAGGCTCGCACCAAGAATGAAAAGCTCGATACCCACATCCACAGGTGTGAGCAGGTTAACGACTGTTAGTTTGTTGCCGCCTCAGTATCCTTGCCACTTCCTTCGAGTCCTCAAAAGGCCTCTCTGCAGTGCAGCTTGTCCGAGAAGGCACTCTCGCCGTTCAAGCGCTTCTCGGTCGTGCAGGGTTTTCGAGGTGCCCCTCCCGGTCACGCACTCTTGTGCCGCTTCGGCAAAGGCTGTAGAGGAATCGGCATTTTTGTTAAGCCTGGTGTGAAAGGAATCTTGTTTCTAGAAACCGACGGAGGACACGGATGCCGAGCTCCGTGTTCCCAGCTGCGCATGGTTGCTAAGGTTCAGGTGATTTCTCTTCGCCGCGCTTCAGGAGACTGATTACTTGCAAACAGAAGGAGTAGCTGCCTTGAGCCTGTCAAGGTGAATGATCGTTACATAGCTACACGCATTCGGGCGTACTCACGCACCACGTGCATCGTGCGTCGGCAGTAAGATTGATCCTCACACATGCCGAACGTGGCACACAAAGGGATGTCTGTTGCACCTCTGCAGCGCACGCAAGAGAGAGCGTATATTCTCGTAATCAAAGTAAGCCTGTTAAAAAAAAAAAAAAAAAAGAAAAGAAAATACAGGCTTTGTATGCCTAGCTGCGAGGATCCGAGTCCACAACGAATAAAACTTCGCGTGTCTTGAGCGAATGTCAAAATTGCACCTTGCTTCCCTCATGCTTCCCTTGCCTTTGGCTGTGCACTAACATGAAAAGCAAAGGAACGAATAAAAAATATTTAGTCATTTCCTGTAAGTAAGCCAAGTTCAGCTAGCGGGTGTGACGTCGTGCGATGCGATATATTCATAAACCACCGCGTCTCTTACGCTTTTATCAAGATCGGCTATTCCGCGCCCTTCACTTCGCGAGCCTGACCACCGCAAGCAATAAAATACCGATACCGCGAGGTCGTCCTTCGTGTCCAGCTTCAGTTCCGTTGGTGCTCCCCAGGCGGCGCTCGGTGCCCACCACAGAGACTGAAATCGTGCAAAGCCCGGACCTGTCATGGAGCTACGTACGCATGGATGGGAGCCGTTCGTGGAGGGGGCAGAGAAAGTTGGCTAGAGCAGAAGAAAAAACCCCCTAGGGCACAAGTACGCTCAGGAAGACGGGGAGGAGTTGAAGCGGCGAGGAAAAAGTAAAGAAATGAAGGGAGGCGAGTGCCGGGAAAGACGGAAAGCAGAGCGGGAGCACGGGAGGTGACGCCCCGCTCGTAGGCTTCTCTTGAATGGAGAAGTGGCGGTGGTCTTCTGTGGCGGGGAACGAAAAGAACGGCAAGGAACCGACAGAGGTCGCAGGAGAGAAACGGTCTTTTCACGCGCGAGAAAGGAAAGCCTACAGAGTGCCTGTCATCTCCTGTCTGGTTCAAACTCGCCTTTAGCCTCGCTTGTATAGCGCTGTTCGCCTTAAGGCGCGGTAGATAGATGGCGCTCGTTTTCGCTCTATGAGCGCAATCGCATTTATTCGATGACAATGATTACTCGGTGGTCACTTCAGGTATAGTTCCTTCGTGCTCTTAAGCACATTGTGACACTCGAATTGCCTTCTTTTTGTCATTATTCGGAAGGCCCGTCGAATTGACATTTTCTGTTGTTTTTACTTAAATTATTTTACTCGTCTTACCTCTGTTGCATCACCTTATACGGAACACGTCCGGCGCACGCATTTTTACCCTGGATTAGAGACATGTGAGGGCATGTGTAAAATCTCCTTAAAAAAAAATGTCAGCAAAGTGGACATTCATGCGGATCATTAGAGTGAATAATTTGAGTGAATCCTTATTTGCAGTTAATTGCAATTAACTTATGATGGTACTTTAGTTGAAGCGCTTTTCGCAATAAGCTGGCATATTATTAGCAGAGCACTGTCAGAAAAATGTGTTGTCATTTTAGACCGCATATATTCATGACTGTAAGCGTCGCACATGCGTCATTGGCGGCGTTTTCTAGATTTAGCACCATCTTTCGGCATATTCTGGATGTATGACACAGAGAATTGCGACTGCAGCGCAGCCCAGTAATAATTCCTCTGCTGGGGTGGTGCCACAAGGGGTAGGGCGCTCGACTTCTGTGCCCAAGGATGTGCGATAGAATCCAGGCCTCGGCACCTGTTTTTCGATGGAGGCGAAAAGCTGGGCGCCCATGTGCTGTGCGATGTCAGCAGTGCACATTAAAGAATTCCAGGTGGTCGAAATTTCCGGAGTCCTCCACAAGGTCGTCTCTCATGGGCCTAGTCGCTTTGGGACGTTAAACCCCAAAAACCAAACCAGTAAAAATATGGCTCATATTAGTTTGGCCCTGTGCGTATAGAAAGCCTAGAAGCGTTAGCGAGGGGCTGTAATTCCATATTTGGTCTAACGGCATATATGCATTCCTGAGTTATATGAAATCATCTGTCTGCATGCGTCTTCGGTGGCGGCAACCCACTGTTTCGTGTTGCAATATATATACACTCATCATATTGGCTTGAATTCGCTGACAGGGCTTTCAGACGTATGCCCGGCACTTCACACACGTGCGC
Source organism: Amblyomma maculatum (assembly GCF_055883805.1). Classification (NCBI taxonomy): domain Eukaryota; kingdom Metazoa; phylum Arthropoda; class Arachnida; order Ixodida; family Ixodidae; genus Amblyomma; species Amblyomma maculatum. The sequence goes on along the minus strand of NC_139344.1, from coordinate 201,663,339 downwards.
AGGAGCTCCGCGTTTACAAATGAGTGAGCACGCGCATGCACATAAGCCGAGCTCTCCAGGCTTCCACTCTGTACCATACCCGCGCTACTGTAAACACTGCGCTCGTCTGCGGGAATCACTGTCCCTCTCGGTGCGTTCGCAGTCGGACGGCTGCCATTGAGAGCATTTGTTTTTGCATGCGCTCAGGGTCTGCTCTGTTCGTTTCGCCTGTTTGACCGTCAAATGAGTGCGCGTTTCATCATTCCCTGGGGAGGCACATGTTGTCGTCGCTGGTTGAGGGCTGTAAATGTCATGTCTTTCTTGGGTATCTAAACTATTGCGAGACAAGAGACCTTACAAAATACCTTTCCCTGCGCGTCCAGTCGGGGGCGCCCCGTAGAGTGAGGCTGGAGTGAGCGGAGACAACAATGGGAGCGTGGCTAAGCGTAACAAAACGAGTCGACGCGGAGCAAGTGTGTGTGGTCTGCCTTTTCCGTAATGGCAGCGAAAGGTAGAGCATGTTTGCTGGCTCGCAGATAGTGGCCACCACTGCGGCGTGCTGTCACGGTCGGCAGACATAGACAGAGCGATAATAGAGAAGGAAGCTCGGGGGCAGTGGCTGAAAGCGCGCCCCCCAATCTGGGCCTGCCCTCCGCGGGAAGTCGTCAACAGCGGCGAGAGAGACGCGAAAAGCCACCCACACATGGCAGCAAGGGGGCGCCCCCATAAGTCCCCCGCTGACCCCCCGCGGGAGAGGAGGCCACACCGTGAGCGGCGCTTGCTCCCCTCGGCAGGTCCCGATGCCAGGCCAGACGACTCAGAGTCTTCATGGCAGCGCTCCAGCCGCCGGGACGCCGTGTTGCGAGTCCGGGCGCCCCGTCTTGACCGACCCGATCACCGGCCAGACGGTGTGCTCCTGCCAGTACGACGCGCAGCTGCTCAACTACCAGAGGCTTGCCGCCTCCGGGCTGCCCATCAACATGTACGGGACGGCGGCGTACGCCGGAGACCAAGGCTTCCTGCCCCTTGGCGCCGCCGAGCAGTCCGCCTTCTACTCGCCCTCGGTGAGTGATCCCTTGGCGCGCTGCCCACGTGGGGAGCGAGCACGCGGCCGCCGCGCGCGCGCTCGCCCGCTGCGGCTTTTCTCACTCACCACGCGGCATAGATTAGTCGCCGCGTTAGTTGCTCATTTGTCCCAGTGATCTCCCTTCCCTTAGGGTCTGTGCGCTTCGTTATAATTAGTAACCGAAACTATATGAGCCGAAGACAGCCTTTGGTACTAACGACAAGCAATGCGATATCAGTGTATCATTTTGATAAGCTTAATTTGGCTGCTATCAACGCTAAATCCCCAGATGCGAATGACTGTGAAGACCTCTTGATCTCGTGATTTGAACTATCGATAACAGCGTCACCTATATGGTCAGTATAAGCTTGCTGTGGTGTGACTGGTCACTGTAGGCCGCTTTGATTCGGGGTTTATTTTATTTTTTTTTTCACACATTTATATAATATCGACGAAATATGGGGCAGAGGAGCTCCGGGTAAAGCAATAATAATGGAGGAAAGCAAAACGAAACTGACACCAGCAACTGAATGGCTTCCTGATATACGTCTGAGTGCCTAATATTATTTTTTTTCCCCTCTATATGTTAGAACCATGGTTTAACCAGATACTAAGAACTGTTAAGGCTCAATGTCGAAAAAGCTAGAAACAAAACTAATTTAGCACAGCAGATGCATGTTTATTAGAGCGGCGAATCAGTGGCGCGACCTCGTGTTCTCTTTTAGCACAACAGTGCAGTTCGCTTCATTTGAGAGCATTGTTGACCTTATAGAGGATATATGTTCATTACAGACGCTTATGCTTGTCACTACACGGACAAGTTTTGAATTAAATATTCGATGCCTAGTAGATGTTGGCAGCCATCGCCCACGAAATTCACGGTTTGTTCACGACAGTTGACTTCAAAACAGTCATTCGAGGCGAGTGATACAGTTTCATCCTAGTTTCAATGCCTAAAAATCGCACGATTTTTTTAACGCGTTTTCTTATTTCTGTTGGTTTGTGACGTTTATGTGGAGCTGCTATCTGCGCGTATTTCCGCGTGATTAGCGGTATTAAAGCGACCCAGATCAATGGGGAGTGTTGAACCTGGTGTATTTTTATGTATACATTGTCCGGCCCGAACAGACAACGGATGCTGGCGATGCTATAGAACTTTTGGCTCCTTCCGAAGTTTTCTCGCCAACTAGAAACTATTTACCACCGACCTCGTCTGAACTAGCTGTGCATATACAAATGGCTTGCGATACCGTTTCGGTGAAATGAACAGTCCGCATTGTGGCAACTGTGGCTCGATTGAAACTGTGGAACATATCCTGCTTGAGTGCTCTGCGTATGCTGATGTGCGTGCGTATTATGAACATAGCGTGGAGAAGCTCTCCCCAGTGCCTTTAACAATGGGCAGTGTTTTAGGTCCCTTAGCCTGCCCTAGGCAACAGAGACTCGCGATTAACTTTTTATTTACGTATTTGAAAGACATTGGACTCCTTGACAAACTCTAAATTCACCTCGCATGTTTCCCTCAGGTATTTTTCAAGCCTCTATAAGCACATTTGTCGGATCATGCATTTCATTATTTCATTTTATACCATTACTCCATGAAGCACCTTAACACATATCTAGTGGCCGCATTTTATCTCCCCCTTCAATTTTATTATTTTCCTCGCCATTCATTTTCAATCTTTCCCTCCCGAATTCCCCTCCCTACACAGAGTAGCATGTCAGTGAAATCTAAACGCCGGCGAAATTCTCTGTTTTTTTTTCATTAGAGTCTCTCTCTCCCTCTTTACGCACGCTGCTCATACATTAACAGTTATTTTTAGTGGGGACCCTCAGTTCACTGTGTGCAGTGTTCACAGGGCCCTTGAGACACCGTCTCCGGCTTCAATGGCATGACGTGACAGCACGTATTGCGTCCGTCTGTGGCATCGCTTGCACATCCTCGTTCGTGTGCACGCACGTTGCTACACTCTTAGTTCTCTGTTTCCACATTTGTACCTGTTATACCTCGCGCATACACACTAGCGTACAGTTTATTGCATATTTAAGCAATCAGATTTAACGGGCGTGTGTAGCCTAAAAGTAGCGCGCCTAACTCGGGATACAAAGTGGGCTCGTGATGTCATAAAATCCTTCGACCAATCAGTGCCTGGCCATGTACAGTCATGCTTGTGATTGTTCGTTCACAACGCTGAATTTTTTCTAGAACGCTGTTACGTTGACACTGTCACGTTTAAAAAAAAAATAGCAAACAAGGCGTTTCGTTGTTGTTAAAGGGCAACTCCGGGGGTTTTTTGACATTCGAATATTGTAGTGAAACTTTTACCACAGGTTCTTCTCTCCGTCCTGACGCATTCTACAAAATTTGGGTGCCGTACGATAATCCGTTCATGCGCAATACGGCTTTAAAATATGCCGTTTTCATGGCTTAAGTTGAGAGTATTTCTGCGGGCAACACTGAGTTTCTGACGTCACAAACAGTATACAGGCGTTAATGTCTACTTCCCGCGTGATTATGAAATTTTGAGGTTTATATTGAACTACCTCAGACATTTCATGCAGTGCGGCATGATTTCCACACTTTATTTTCACAATCCAACGCACGTACGAGTGTTTTTCTAATACTGAGTGTGACGTCACCATTTCGTCAAATGTGACGTCGTTTCTGGCCGTGAAATCAGTTTCGGTTTCGATTTGCTGTTTTTCTTTTTTAAAAATACTCCTAATTGGAATTTTGGAAAACGGTTTTTTGTGTTGGAGTCAGGATGTGCCGAGGAATGTAATTCAATTAAAAACACAAAATGATGAAAAAACCACCGGAGTTGCCCTTTAAGCGATGCGCAATAGTTTTTCTACCTTTTTTTTTTTTTTTTTAGAGTAACTGGTCTACAGAAAGACCTATAATCCGCTTGCCTTTCCGGGGGCATAAGCTTAGATTTATTATATCATCCGCGCAAAAATTTTACGATAAGGTGCTGGCTATTGTTCTCTGTCGAGTAAACATCGTAACGCGCAAGTTCCTTCTGCTCAGGCGCGCGGAAGGATTTTGGCTCAGTGTGTCAGATGCCAACCTTTCAGTGCATCTTTGCTCATTTCTGAGAGGACGCGAGAGTTTTGTTCAGCTCAATAGGGGCAGGAGTGGCGGCCGAAAAACGTCTTCATGGTCCTAGCTACGGACTCCGAAAAGGTGACAGGGGGTCCACGGCACCACGTGAGCTGCCACCACGATGCGTTTCCCCGCCACGGGAAGAAAAACGCCCGGCACACCGGGGAGCGTGCCTTCCTAGTCACGGTGCACACAGACGCCTAATCCGAAGATGTCCAACGGCCATGTACCGTGCGCAGGTGTCACATGTTAACACGGCTGACCAAACGTGGGCCCAGCCCCTCGGATCATTTTGGCTTACAGTCGCAGCAGCGAGGGAGGCCCGCTCATGAAACGCGTAAAATGCTTGTCCACACTTGGGCACGGTTTTGGGGCACAACTCTGGCAGGACAGAAGAAGCGGCCACAAAAGTCGTCATTGTGGCCGCTTTGTGCAGCGCTACACACGCGGGATCATGTCGCGCGCAAGTTAAGCGCAGTTGACAGAGATTCCTTGGCACCCTTTTGTGGTTTCCAACGGGCGAGGCGGCAGAATGCTCGCGCAGCAGACACCGAGGGTCAGAAAAGAGCTGAGAGGCGATGCCTACGGATGCAAAAAAAGGGAAGGCCGAGGTGCTTGGCGCTCAGAGGTGGAGGGGATGTCTCACGCTAACACCTTTCCCACAAGAGCGCGTTCCAGCGGGCTGGGGTTTTTGTTCGCTGAGCGCCTCGCAACTGCCTTTCACTATTGTCGAAACGGTAAAAAGCAGCTCCGTGTTTGCCACCAACTTGAAGCTTCGGAGTCCGTTCGTTACCCCACCGCTATGCTCTTTGTTCCCGTGTGTGAGTGCGATGTTGAGCTGCGTTGCGATCACTAGTGGCGCATTCGCAAAACGGTATTTTTGAACGCGAGAGCGTTATTGCCCCCATGTCGAAAGTGTCCGCCAGCGTAGACCGTTTGAAGCCTCAAAAAATGCGCTGGCATGAAGTGACTTGGCCAGGCGCTCATTTGTTAGAGGTGCGGTTTGCTAAAACAAATGATTAAGAAAGTAATGTCTCCTAAAATCCTTTGCATAGGCCATAATATAATCATGTGTCATGCTGTAGAAAAGTGAAGCTCATTCGTACATGCAGCACGAATCTCATTGATCGTCTGCGATTTCTTTTTCCCCGAATACCTGCTATCATTTTGGCATGCGCATATCGCATGGTGACTTGCTGGCTAGCATGCATAATTACCCGAGAGCAATGCGGAAACGTGCATCCACCTTGCCATGCTCAGGTATTAGGCAAAGCATACAAAGTGCACATTCGACATACACGGTTGTCTTTTCTTTTAGGTATCCACAAATACGGTGTGACAGCTTTATACTTGATGCAATGACGTCAACACGTGGCTTGTTGATGACCACTGGAATAGTAGCAATGGTTTGACAATGCGCCTACATGAAGAAGTTGGCTGTGCCTATTCGGATATATAAATCAGCAAAGATCGCGAAAATGCCGATCCCCCTTATCGCTATTATTTTATCGTCTTTTCTGGCCTCATTGCAAAAAAAGAACGAAAGAAAGCGCAGTGCTAGCAATCCCTTTATTATGCACAGCATCTCCACGATGCGCGTAGTTCACACCGCTCTTTTTTCATGTCGCGCATCCTCCTCGAAGGACGCCTTCAGCCCAGTGCAAAGAGTGATGTTTTTCGCCTTGCGGTTCTGGATTGTGTCGAAAGGAAGCGTCGCCAGCACAGCCGTGGCGATGTTTTGTCTCTTGCGAGCCGCCGCGGCGTTGTTGGAGGCTGGCGATTAGCGAAAGGTCTCCTTTGTCCGGAGCAGCAGAAAGCGTCGCGTGGTGCCTCCAAGATGCGGGGCTTCTCGACGGCAAAGGATTAGGGCGCGTCCGGTCTGCGAGCCTCGTTTGGCTGAGGCGAGAATTGCGTCTGGGAATGGTCCAGCGCCCAGAACGAACGAAATTGCAGACACGTACGCCTTGTAATCCTTCCTGGAAACAAGGATTTCTCGGCCCGAGGGCCACCGCGGCATGGAAATGTCCGCCTGGGCCGCCACGCAATCCTCTTTGCCCGGCGTCGTGTCCGACATTGTCGGTGCACTTAGCACTTCTCCAGATAAGGGGCAACGTGATCCATACCAAGCACGCAACAAGAAGCTCGCTGCCTGTCGTTGCGCACTCTCAGCGAAAGCAAAACCCGATGCCCACTGCCGCAGGATTAGAAACACACAAGCCAAAAAACTTTTCTTTATCTCGACCAGCATTGCTGCTGCTAGCTCGCCTCCGTGAATGAACGCGACGTGGACAGTCTTGGCCGACATGAGACGTTTGGGCCATTCGCGGTGGGCGGAAGGACGCGCATTCAATCCCTGCGCCCAATGTTGCGTGCATGTACGCTTCATTCGTCATGGCGGCGACGATTCGGTGGGGCAATAGGGGCGAACTCTTCGTTGGTGTGCGGGCGAATCAATTTCACTTCGTGCGCGCGTTGGAACAGCTAATCGAGGCGTCAGCGGGAAGGAAAACAAGGGGCCGGGGTCCATTTAGGCCAATCAATGGAAGCACGAAACCGCAGCGACCTCCCGCGTTCCTTCCGAGCGGGCGACCACCTGATTGGTCGCCGGGGGGCCTCCACGCGGGCGTCCCGCGTTCCTCAGATTGACGCCGGCGCCGGGCTCGTTGAGTTATTTGAGCCCGCAATCCATGACGGACGGCGCGGTCCTTCTGGCGGGGCTCAAGGGCCCGCAGTGGTGATTAATTGCTGCCGCCGGCCTCGGCAGTGTGAATCCTACCAGGACACTTGAACCCGAAGCAATGCGCCGAATCAAAAGGGGCCTGCCTGTTCGGTGCACCCCGCTGTCCGCGATCACGCCGTCGTCGCGCGTTTTCGGAGATGCGCGACACAAATAACCCGAGACGCGCGTCTACAAAGACAAGACGGTCGTACTTCACGACTCATGTCAGTTACGGCGGGAACGATAAAGATAGCGTTGAATGTGCCACCCCCTCCCCTATTCTTCACTTTTTGCGACGGTGAAGAAGGGCTGTGCGTGCCCTGTCGTTTATTTGTGAGTTCGTGACTATTACGCCGAGCCGTAAAGAAATGTTCTTGCTAGCGCCGTGCCTGACTGCCGCCGTATGTTTCAAAGGAACGCAGCAGCAAAATAACGGCCTGCATTCGCGTGTGGCTAAAACTGTGCCGGCTGCTGCACGCGGGCACGAACTGCGTGTAACGGGGAAGCGACGCAGTCCGCGCCGTCGAAGCCGCGGTGATCTGCAGCCTTTCTGTCTTTCCCTGCAGGGGGCGCACGCTTTCCCCAGCCACTTCAAATTCAGACTACGTCACTTCCGACGCTGATATCTGGCTTCTCCTTTTGCGCCTCGGACAGCGGCGTCTCATTTCCGGGCGGTCGCCCGCCAAGAATAACAGCACGGGCCCCATAATCTCGGCCAGTGTCGCGCACGCTGTCGGCGCCCTGCTTTCTACCGATAGAGCCCGTCGGGAGGCGTGTGGTGATGTGTGTCATTGTTTAGCTGAGGCATGCCGACCGTCTGTTGCGCCACCGTCGCTGAATGGGGCGGAAGACGCGCCCCATACAAACTGCCTGATTAGGAGCCGCTATCGAGCGCTGACCACCCTTTCGGACGCCTCGCCACCCCGGATGGGAAGCGAGATAAAAGGGAGCCCAATAAGACGGGACCCTTTCAATTAAGATGTGCTCGCCGCATTCGAGAGTCATTTCGGCCCCTATCGCGCCTTCGCGCTTGAAATCGCCCTCGGCTGCCCGACACTGGGGGGAACTCCAGCGCGCGACCCGAGCGCTTGTTGCACCATTATGGCCGGGGTGCCGCCCAGATATACGCGGGGGCTGTTTCACTTTGGCTTTCTCGGCGGGGCGTGGGGAACAGTTCTTGCTGGCACTCACGGCCGTTTCACATGCCCCGCTCCACTTCGTGAGGGGAATCAAAGCACGCTTTAGCGGACGTATAAAACGCGTGCATGACATTTTCCTTGCTGATAAGGCTATAGGGTGCCGTCTCTGACCACGGCACTCGGTTTTGCAGCATGGACTTACCTCGTCATCACCTGAACCATGGAGGCACTTTTCTAGACGTCTGAACTGAAATGAGCGATCTTGATCGTTAGAAATTCGCTAGGAAGGATCGGTAATGTTACAGCAACTCTGTGAAGCTATCAAGCATGGCCGGGCGGTGAACATTAACCTTGACGTCGTATGCTCGCGGCAATGTTCTGGTATGTGAAACATCACGGTTGGTGCATGGCTCGTATGTTTTGCGTTTTTCGCTACAGAACGTAGTTTACTCAGCCAAGCAGAGCCAAATCTTACGTGAAATTACGGTCGCGCACGCGTGGTGCAAAGAACCTTCCGTTTAAAGCATAAGGAATATGCAGCCGTTCAGCCCTCGTGACACTGAGCAGCTGTTTAAATGAAGGGACGCAGATTATGTTTCATAATTTGGAGGAGGCGTTTCCTCTGACCATCTGTCTCAAACGAAAAAACAAAACTCGCCCGTTTCTGTACCCTGCATTCCTTGCTAGAAATTCGGGGCTTTTGTTGCCTTACATTTTGTACAACAAAAGCACCGAGTGCTTGCGGTGTTTTCTTTTCTCGGCACACTTTTGCAACGATGCCCCGTTCTGGCTCAAAACGAAATCACAGTATTAGGGGCAGCTCTTGTAGGAGATTACGTAGAAAGAGGTGCACATCGTATATGTATATGAGGAAAAATATGGAGAGTAAAAGAGGTGTGTAGTTTTGCATTTTTACTTTTTTAAATGCTTCGCACAAGCAACCTCAAATGCGATATTTGATGCGAGCCTTAGAAGCATGGGAAAGCCAGGCGCCACGACGGCGGCCCTCTATACGCGCGGAAGGGAGTCAGAAGGAGCAGGAAAAACGGGAGACTCTTCGCAAGTCGCTGTAGCTGGCTCTTTTGCTCGAGTTGACCGCTGGAAATCTAATATGAGAGGAATCCAGATTTGCCCGGCTTGTCGCGTACGCTCGGTGGCCAAAACGTCGCCTGGCGAGCGGTTGCAGAGTCCGTCGATTCAGCAGCTCGACCAAAGATACAAGCCGCCCGGCACTTTCCTTTTCTGCTTTTTTTTTTTCTTTCCCTCGGCGGCCATGTGCTAGTGATATTTTCCTTCCTTTCTTCGTTTTTTTTTTTCGGTTTCGTGAAAACCGCTCCCTCAGTCTTTTCTTTATTTTCCTCTCATTTCTTTTCAGCCGTGTCGGTGGAAACTGTGCATCGTGCTGACGTGGCGTGCATGTGGCGCTTCGAGCTGTTTTCGTGCTCTGCCATTTCGGCGGGCCTCGGGCGTGGACGCGCGTGGAGCGCTATACAATTAAAATGCGTCGAAAAGACGCGCCGCCACGCTCTAAGATTTTCGCAGTCCTTCTCGCGACGCAGCCGTCCGAGTAGCAATGTTATAAGTGAGGAGGCAGGCTTGGGGCGCAAAATGCTTCATCTTTGTTTCTTTTTCTCTCTCTGTTTTTCTGACCCTTATTGAAGAGAAAGCGGCTGTTGTCCTTTCGTCGTCTGGGCCTTTTAATCATCTGCTGGCACACACAGCAGCATCGCAAACCTCGTGGAGGCCGATAAAGACGTACGGTACAGAACGCGCCAATCAATTCAAAAAGAAAATGAGACAGCGTGTCTGACCCGAACACGCGCTTCTCTCCAGCTCTCGCCGTGTCGCATGCAGAGCACGTCGGCGTGTTATGAAAGTGTTCGCATTAATAAGCGCGTAACTGCGCCGACTTGAAGGAAGAACGAATAGTGACCACGATGAAAACATTTTCGCGAAAGTGGGAAGAACGCAGGATGGCCGGCGTCAAAGGCCAAGTATATTCAGGAAACCATGCGAAGCGTCGCAGTCGTGGGACGGCGCATGTCTGGCACTGCCGCCTCCGCATGCCTTGTTTCCTGAATATTCTGGAACCTGTTTCCTACGTATTGTATGTATGTTTAAGGCGACGATCATTTTTATTGTTAAGCCGTCTCTTGCCTCTGTTACATGCAGTGTCCCGTGCACGTATGTATACATGTGGTGGCGTCAGGAAGCGGCTGTGGGCGTCTTCTAGAGAGGAGGGCGTCGCTTTAAAGTGGACAACGCATCTGTTACTAAACCTGGCTCAAATATCTGCCCATCCACCAACGCGAGGCGCTAAGAGGTATTGTCGGCGCGCTAAGGCCACGCGCAGTGCTGATGCGGCGTTTGCACGCCGTAATCGGGCCTGCTTAAATGAGGTCGCGCCACGTCGACGGCTTCGCGAGGAGACGACGCTATCGCGATCTCGTCGCCCACAAGATTTGTGACCGGCATCGTTCCCCGCACAGCGCTTGCGGCCGATGCAAATGGGAGAGCGCATAATCTTGGACCGTGCCATCGCTGTGCCCAGGGGCAATGTCTACGACTATGTCAGATTCACAAGCTGCGCCAACGCTTTGCCAACTCCGGGATTTTGCGACGAGGAATACGCTGCTCTCATTAGAGGGTAGTTAAGGAAGAAAACCAGGGCTATTTATTGATACAGCGCATAATGAAAGATGCATTGGTAACAGAAAAAAAAATGTTACAGCTGACTTTACTATTTCGAACCCGTTGCTGTAATGCGGCTGCAGCGCTCAAGAAAATCTGTGGAAGCATAGATAGACTCTTGCGATCTTAAGTGCACCCTCTGGGGCTATAATTGTTCGAAATATGAACTAGGGATATTATTCACTCTAATTTGTGAAATATACTTCAAGTTTACTTGTTACGCGTCGTGCTGGTTTCAACAGCGCGGCAGGAGACCGGCGCGAAAAAACGATGTGGTCCCACGAATTAAAATTTCCCTGACGCATACCGGCGTCTAGAAAAAAACAGGCCGTGCAACAGTAGCGCTGAACTTCTCGAACGACCAAAAGCATCTTTTCGGCATGAAGGCGCACAGTATACACAGCGCTGTGGCGGAAATCCAACCGGCGGCGGGCGAAGTAAGGGCTCAGCATCCGGGCTGCTTGAGCGCAGTGAATCAGTTGCGCACTCTCCCCATTAATCCGGGTCCTCCAATCGAACAGATGATCGGACCAACTCTCCCCGGGTCGGCATGCGACGCCGGCTGCGTCCTCAGCCGTCGCTGGCTCCCGAAAGGGGAGAGCAGGCCCCGGAACCCTTTTTCCCCGGCCATAAAAAGGGACCGAGGTAAGGGCAATTTCCTAGGCGCGGAAAATAGCCATTAGAGATGCAGCCCGGGAGCCCACTCTGAGCGCGATCTCGGCGAAGGAACTCTTTTCAATTGGGGCGTCTCCACTTTGCGCGCCCCAGCCCTACAGGAGTCGCTCCGATGAAAGGTACAAGCTGGGGCCCCCAAGGTGACGGCTTCCTGCCGCTGATAAAAGCCTCGCCGTTGCGCCTCATAATAGCGCCCAGGGCAAAAGAGGAGGTGCCGCAAAAGAAGAGGGGGAGCAGCAGAATGCGTGCAGCCAGAGAAGGCGAGAAGCGCCTCCATTTGCATAATCCCCAGTGGAGCGCGCGACAGAATTAACATTTTATGACAGGGGCGCCGAAAAGCAAGCGGAGGTGGCCGACTCTGCGCGCGCACTCGAGCGCTGGCTGCAGCTGCGAGACGCCGCGTCTACGCCAACGCGGCTCAAACGGGTTGACCCGACGGAGAAAGTGCGGCCGTACCCTGCACCTGGCGGTCAGGTTTAGCGTAGCCTCCTCCCTTTGCGCGCACGTTATGCTCTCTAGTCGAAGATTTTCCGGGTAAAGTGGTGGCCCTTGTGTACGGCTCTCTTCAACGAGAAAATGACGTTGTTTCGAGCACTCTGCTTGAACGTCCTTGCTTGCGTCTTTTGTGAACTGCGCTGTAGACCTCGAGGCTACACACGCCGCTTGAAAGCGTCGGCTTCTGCGCGGCCATCGCAGGCATAAACCCGGTGCGTCCATCGACGTTGCGCGCTTCTCAGGCCTAGCGGAGAAGCCGAACAACCCGCTTCGAATTCCGCGGGGTGAACATTTGTCATACAATCGCGGCGCCGCGAAAACGGGACTTGTTTTCTAAGCGGCACCGACATGTCTGACTCGAGAGATTCGCTCCCTGACCTTAGAAAACAAGGCCTGTTCCAGCGAACGCCGGACGGCGTAAGGCGGCTTCCACGTCTCTGGCGGCAGTAAGAAAGACGAATCGGCCAGGTTTATCGGGAACCGGGCGACCGGCCCAAATCGCGAGCGGTTCCGGCGTCGCTGTCTCCCGGAACGTATGCGCCGGGTTATTAATACAAACACGCCGGGCAACCAAAGACGCCGCTCTCGTCCGTAATGTATCGCTCATGGAAATAATGCAGACCTTCGTTTGGCGGCCAAGACTTTTTTCAATATCTGTTGGACAGGCAAAAGAAAGTTTTCGTGCGTAGGAAATGTTAGAAAATTAATGCTTCCCTTTGTTTCATGACTCGAATGCGAACACCGCACCGATTAGGCAAATCGCGCCAGTTCCTGGCCGTGATCTCTTGACATAGGCAAGACTTTATATTTTTGGTTGTTCTCCTGGCGGGATCAAATAATTCACCTCGGGTCGCGCTTTTATTTTGCTTCGACGCTCGCATTGCTATCGCAGCACGACGAGCGTTCAGTTTCGTCAGAGAGCGCCGGAGCATCTTTATTTGCGTTTTGGAGACGAGACGGATGACGCTAGCACTGGGACCGAGCGTACGTGCGCGCGTAACTTTATCCTCGCCGAAGAAGGGTGACCACATGAGCATGGGGAGGATAAGCCTTGCGTCAGGGGCTGATGGAGCGTTCCGCAGTAGCAGAGAGCCTTGTACACGATAAATCGCTGGGCGACTGAGACGAGTGCAAAAAAGAAAGACAGAGGTTATGTAGCAAACTTCCCGAGTTACGACACATTAAATAAAAGAAGGAGGCAAGCGAAATAGAGCTTGAAACCCGAGATTTACCATAGGTCCTCATGTCTGGTAAATCTCAAAAGAGAAGTAAAATGTCCGAGCTTTAAGATAAGAAAAAATAAAGAGCGGCAAAGATGTCTTTGCGTAGAAGCATCGGCGAATATAAATTTTCTGCCACACTTGAGGATTGGAGAGCGCCTATGTGTATGTAGTTCAGATAATAATTGAAGCGACGCGAAAGTGCTAATCGTATCGCGAATTTCGTGCCATGTTACAGCTCTATTCAGTGTAATATTCTGTCAGCATTCGTGTAAGTTCTCGGAGAAAAAAAAAAAAAAAGATATAGGAGCCTACCACTGGTCGTGTTCCTTTTATCCCCCGAGAGTCCTCTGTCGTATCAGGCAATATCGCGTTGTCTTGACCGTGTCCTCTCCTGTTCGGCGTTCGTGTGTGATGGTAGACCGACCGCCATCAGATTACACCCAGCTCGACTGCAGGGCGGCGCCTTTTTAGACATGGGCTTCTGCGCTGGAGCGGCATAAAAAGAGCGCGTACGTGAGCAGCTTGGCTCATTTCATTTCGCTAACAATGCTGGCATGCCTGCAGGCACCCCTCCACGTCTGCGTATAGATGCCCTGATGCCAATCTCGCCCGAAAACCGTCATTTTTATGCGCCGTGCGGCTTCGGCCGCAAAGCTGTCCGAGCATCTCTACTTCATGTGACATCCAGTCGCCTTCCCTCTTGTGACGGGTCGCGCAGCTCTCGACGCATGCGCGCGCGCACAGACACATCTGCCCTCGACGGCGTGACAAGTCTGTCGGTGCGAATACCAAACATGACGTGAAGGCCGTGCTCCCAGCAGAAAGGATAAAAAGAAAAAAAGAAAAACGAAAAGCGAAGAACTAGCAAACTACAACTACAGCTAACTACATAAGGAGGTGCAATTATGTGATACCGAGGCTATCTTTCCCTTGTTTTGCGCCGCGCCGCCAGTTTCGTTCCATGTTTTCAACTTGCAACTGTGAGAGGTGTCACCGAATGTAGCGGGGTACTTTTGCTTGTAGCGTTATTTGTGCATCCCGGTGGCTTCGGCAGGTCGTAAAAAGTACATTCGCCCGTGTACGTGTAACGCACGAGAATTTCGAGAGCGGCGTTATCGGATTGAATACAGAAGGTACAGTACTGGGCACACGTGGAGACAAATACTAACCGGAATGGAAAGACGAAAGCGATGGCTGTGTACCTAGAGTATCCGGCCACGCTCATTGCGCATTTGTCGAAACACAACCAGTTATCCGGAAAGATATCGTCCAGCTTGGTGAATCACGCTTACTCAGAGAGCTTGGTAGCGAGCTCGCCTTTACCAGGAAATCTCGATACGAGAATAGGAAGTGCCTTTTTTTTTTCTTCTTCTTCTTTTCGACCGCAGGCATTTTCCTCACTTCTCGGGTGTCATGGTGTATCGTCGTCGTTGCTGACACCGTGCTGCACAGGGCGTTTTAAATTCAGTCGTCGTGTGGAAGACCAGTGCCTGCAGGTAGTTTCGCGCTGAGCCTGCTGCCGAGCGTCGACGGCCAACTTAGCCACAGTGACGAGAAAAAAAAAAAAAAAGGAAACCTGGGAGGAACGCAAGTAAAACGAGCGTTGTGTGGTCCTTACAAGAGAAAAGGCAAACAGCGATATCTTGTCTTGTACTACTGGATAGGTCTCTAAAACGCGGTTTCTTTCTTTTTATTTGTATATGCGGAGTTGTTCTAGAAACGGAGGCAGCGGCTCGGGTACCGCGCGTTTTATGGCACTTTGATGAAATTCCTTGCAGACTGGCTAACCGCGACACGATCTGTGTCGAGTGAAGCTGCAGGGTGTACGAAGAGCGGCAATGGAATCGAAAAAAAGAAAGCCAGGAGAGAACTGCAGCAAACACGGCGTTCATTGCCGGGTGCTGTGAAGCACACATGCGGCACTTATCTTGCAAGGCGAAACCTAATCGTTGCTGCAGGTACGCGTATAGTAGGAAAAAAAAAAAAAAAAAAAAGACGCCTTTTCTTTTTGCGACTGGATCAAGAGGTGAAAACATGTCGGGGCGTTAGAAGTCCGCCGCTGCAATACCTGAGCAGCTACTTTTTTCGCGCAAGCATCCGCGAGCCAAACCTGTGGCTTTCTTTCTTCGCCTGTTCCAGTTTAACGCTCTCCTCACAGAGGACCGCCGCAGAAGAAGGGCTGCAAGGTGCGGGGTGGGGGGCAAAGTAGCTTCTGAAAGCACGGAAGACGGTGAGTGCGATAGCGTTTCGGCGCCGTTTGGCCGATGGTTCCCGGGGTCAGCTCCTCCTGTCTGCGGTCAGCCGTTGCTCGCCTCGTCGGGGACCGATCGATGGCCGTGTCAAGCAGGAGCCCGGGGACCCCGTCCTCAGCCCCTGGCGCTGGCCTGCAGATGAATCTGTCCCAGCTCCCCGCTCCGCCCATCCGCTGTTAGACATCGCCGGCGACCTTCCTGCGGAGAACACAGTGGGCCGCGCTCTCTGGCACAGCGAAGTTCGCGCCGTTTGCACTTTCACCGTGTGCGCGCGCCGGAGGGGCCGGCGAGGATGCGACTGCGGGCAGCTGCTCCTCCGTGTGGCAGCCCCGAAGCGGTCGGCGCCTCGCATGATTAAACTGGCCTCTGTTAGAAGGACGGTGCGTTTCGCGGAACAAGGCTAGAATGCGGGGTTATCCTTCAGTGCCGTTTAATGGCTGAGGGGGAACCTCTACAGTAACCGACGAACTTTGTCAACCGAGGAGCGAGGAAGTATTAATGAAGGACCCGGCGCAATCGTTCAGCTGTGCGTCACTCATATAATTTACTTTATCCTATATTTATGTACCTCTAACGGAGAAACATCGCTCAAGCTCCTGATTTACGGTTCATCCCGTGTAAAACCTTGGCGCCACGATAGCCCATTTCATTTCTATGGGCTTTTGCCAAGGGCTGTTGCATTCACTGTACTGTTCAGGCTCAGAATTTCTTGCTTGTAAGAAATGCCAACAGGTTTCGCTGTTGCTGTGTTGAAGAGCTACTGCTTGGAATTTACTCGCGTTCCTTGCCGGACAAAAAAGCTACAACAACAAAAAAATACACACCCATGAAGTACTGTTGTCTCCGTATCTCCTCAAAAATTACTATCACACGAGACTTCCTGTACACTTCTGCGCTGCATTTAGCGGAAGATTAAAAAACAACAGCGTGCGCCACTACACACAACGTTTGCGTACCGCATCTTCCTGTTACCTCTCCTGTCTGTAAAATAAGCCATTGCATAACAATGGGCAGCTTATGATGAGGGATTATGAGGTCTTACGTTGCTGACTTGATTTTGTCTTTTCCGTTTCCAGCTAGCCTAAAATCATGACGTTGTGTCATCTTTGTACGCTGCTTACCAGCCTCGTGATTATCACTTCGTAAATGCAGAGCAATAGCACCCTCGCGTACACTCCGAAATTTCGCGCTCCGAGCGCTGACTGGTAAGGTCGCCCTGAGAGCGCCGCGGGAGACAAAAGCGACCCGCAGCATGCGAAGGACCACCCTCGTGCCCGAACTCTTGGGTCGGAAGGAGAGAAAGAAGAGGGGAGCAGGAAGGAATTCGTTCACGCAGACTGATTAGCCCAAAGCACACAAAGTGACAGGTCGCTGTGTATGCTGCTCGATAAACCGGAGCAGGACCAGATAAACCCGTCTACGTGCACCGCCAAAATTATGAACTACCTACGTGATTTTGGCTCCACTTATTCTGCGGCGCATGCTCCTATTATGTCCCGCTTTGCTGTTTTGTTTCGCTACCAACTTCCCAGCGATCTGGGAATTGGGTAGCGATCGAGTATGTCCATAACCGACCTGGCAACATTGCAGAAACGGACGCCTTCGACTAACGCACGATAGAGCGTGATGGATCGCACGGTTCCGATGCGACGAACAGGTTTTTCTTCGCGGGGTCGCCGCGTATCTCACACTGGGTCAGCTTCGCTTGTTTTGCGCACCCGTGTGAGAGGTGCGCGGCTGCGACACAGCTAGCGTCTCCTGGAAGGAAAGAAGCGAACTACTATAATCACTGCGTCGCGCGGCTGTCGTCGATGGTCTGCATATGTATGCAGCCGTTGTGCTACCACATTTGGGGCCGTTACCGCGCTGAGCTTTGTTGGTGCCCCGGGCCTCTATATTACGAGATAGCGCGGCTGCAGGCCAGGTAAAGCTATCTTGCCTGGTGCACCCGCACTGTAAAAAATCTTTGTTGAAAAATGCAGAAATTTTCTGGCATGCTGTCCTGCTAGAAATTTTCTGTTTTTAAATTTTTTTTGTAATTTTACAGTTTTTTTTCTGTTTACAACTGATAGAAAATTTTTGTAAATTGACAAACATTTTCTGTTATACGGCGTTTTTTTTATTCTTTATGTCTGTTTTTCTTTTGTCGCAGTGAAAATAATGATGCAAATATATCTCTCTCTCCTTTTTTTCTCGTCTTGCATTTCACGTTTTCTGCCTGTAACAACAATAAAATTGCGTTAAGCGCCAATTTCTTCAATAAACACTATTTTAAGGCGGAAGCCTTGCCAACTACATTTCACGAGTATCTTTCGGCGCTGGCAATACTCGATGGCGCCCATAAGGTTGGCCTCGCAACAGCCGCTGTCTAGCCACCGAAAAGAAGCAACAGATGCCACTGCTTTACAGATAACACTGTAGTAAGGAGCCAACCAACAACGGACCTCAATGTGGTGCCACTAGTTATCTTCTTTCGAATCGAAATTGTTACGCAGGCGATCATCGGACAGCATCTTCGGAGTTGTCATACCATTTCGCTTTCTATTAAGAATTTACCTAGTATTCAAGTAAAAATCAATTTGCGTAAGAAAATAGAACAGACGGCAAAAAATATATCGAATCTTCCAAACAAAGTTTCGGCTGGAAAACAGAAAATTACTGTTATTTTCGTGAGCGTATTTCGGTCAATGAAGATAAAACAGATATTCCCTGTACTGGTACAGAAGTTTTCTATAAAAATACCTGTAATTTCACTCACATTTTTTTACAGTGCGGCTTTTGTTGTAACGAGCCATCGGCCTGTCCTATGGCTCCGACGAAGAAAGTATAACAACCGGCGCTCCCGCGTGGCTGTCCTCCTGCAAAATCTTGCGCGTTGCCCTTCCGCACCTGAGATCAGTGTAGGGCAGTTAGTACTTCGCATCTGCATTCCGCACGACTGTCGGTAGCTGTAACAACTCATTATCAGTGCGTCTACGTCCACATCTCAAAACTGAACTCGCTGTAAGGAAATTTTCTCGCGTTGCCGAACTGTGGAGGACGTTGAACCTCAAAGATGCGAAGTGGCGAGGGATATTATATTCTTAAAGAAGTCTTTTGTTCCCACCATCAAATTGAGAGGTACGCTGTGATGGAATGCACCGCATATTATTTTTTTCCCCGTCTGGGTTGCTTAAGCGTGCGTGGAAACAAAGGCACACAGGTGGCTTTTTTTTTTCTTTTTTTTTTTCTTTTTCGCCTTCACTGACATTCGGCCGCCGCCGCGGCTGTGATCGATTCCGAGAGCTCTTTCTCAGGAGCCCGACACGATAGCCACTATGTCCGTCTGCCTGAATATGTTAACCTGGCAAAAGCCATGTTATACTTGGAGAGACTAAAAGGTAACACGCCCTTGCCTTAGGCACACGGACAACTTTTGCACGAACATGCAGACAAATTATTGTGTTAATTTTTCACAAAATAAAACAGCTTCTGCAAGGGTGCATAAGTTGTAAAAAAAAAAAAAAGAAAAAAAAAAACTTGTACAGCGTTAAGAACCTGCTATATTGCAATCCAGACGTAATTTTTGCTGAACGTATAGATAACGTAATGTATTGAAATGAATAACTGGTTTTCTTTTTTTTTTTTTCTCTTTCTGTAGAAAATGAAGCCTGACAAAATAAAGACCTGCTAAACCACGTGCAGAAGCCGCTTGAACCAGGGAAGCACGATTTCCCCGTAATTAAACCATAATGCACGAACGCATTTCTTTCTCTTCCCAACGTTTCGATCCTTGTAAAAAGTACAGATACGAAAATGCTATAGTGACTTTCACGGTGTAGAGGTCCGATATCACGGACTCGTTTACAGCAGTCCAATGTGGCTCGATTATTGCGTTTGGAATCGTACGGGTCACATCATTCGAAGGTATGCGCTGCTCGCATAACAACAGCCTGTTTTGGATTACAGGAAATAACCGACAACCAGTGTTTGACGGGAAAACTGCGCAATTTCATATCAGCAGCTTTTAAAAAAAATCTGCATTGACAAAAGCCACGCCTTTCATAAAAGCAATTTTATGAGCGAAGCAGCATGCAATGGAGCGATTTCGAAAAGCGCAAGATATAGTCTTCTGACATGCTCTCATTATGAAGGTGGAGCCCGTCCTTGAAGCACATAGTGTAAACTTGAGCCCAGCGTAACACGCATACACCTTTCCCTCAAGACGCACTTGCCTGAAGGGCGCGCCGTCATGCTGTGAACAGTTGAGCTGTGCGGGGAAGATAGCCGGCACAACCTATGACGAAGTGACGATCGGCGTTGGGTTGGCGTCTATGCTTGATACAGATCTAGAAGCAAAACTACATTGGCTGATGTCATGAGCGAAGGCCGGCCGCTAAGATGCAAACGTTTTGATTCAGTTTTTTTAAAAATAAAATATGATGAAAACGTTTTGGTTCAGTTTTCATATAAAATATTGGGGCTCCTTTGTTACTGTTTTTTTTTATATATATATAGCTGCTGATGAGGGGGGGGGGGGGAAGTGCCCGTCATGTCTGTGCTCTCGTGAATAACAAAGTTATGTTCGTAGTTTTAACTTCGAAATGGCAACTACAGACGACCAAAAAATATTTTTATTTTATTAGTATTATTATTATTTTTTTTTTTCATGCGTGGCTGAGTGGCGTCATTTCAGTTTCATATGCACTCGGTAAATGATGGGACGGAGATGCAGCGCGTTGGATTACTTTCCGACTGGTACTGTCTCAAGGAGCGGAAAGAGGAAAGGTAATTCTCATCAATCGTACTGCATGGGTCAGAGCCGGACGCGACGTGGGGGGTTTGCACGCCTCGGCGGGCTCAAAACGCGCTGTGAGGCAAGGAAAGACAATGGCATATGAGGTGTCGTCTGAGGCCGATGGCAGAAGCGGGTTCGCTTCCTGGCCGTGAAGAGCGCTTCGCATGCTGTGATTGTCACGCTGGGCGATGTGGGAGGGAAGGCCCGTATATGGCGCCCGTGTGGTGACCGCTGCAGAGGGGGCACTCGACCTTATCATCAGAAACAGGTTGCTCTTTATTTTTACCTCCGTCAGCGCTTCTCTTTCTCTCTTGCTTCGTAGAAAGACCAGAGACTTCGACTAATGGACCGGGTGATAAGGACGACAGCAAGAAATCTTTTAGGCAGAATAAACAGAATCACCGAGTAAAGCAGCGAGCCAGAAGGGAGCCAGAACGGAAAGTGAGAGAAAAAACGTACAACAAAAGAACGCGGGCATGACGAGCTGAGGGACGAGAGAAGACGTCCTGTTTACGGCATTTCCCTCCCGAACTGTGGCTCGACGCGAGGCATACGAATGGTGCATTCTGAAAGACCCTCTCGGCCTGGGGCCTCCGGCCGAGGCGATCCGCGAAGCACTCATTGCGAGTTCTCGGCTTGCCATTTGAACAATTTAGCGATAGCTCCTATCTCGATGATTGCCCCTGCCGCGGCTTTGAAGCGCGCCTTCGGGACTGCCGACTGCTGCAGACACCCAGCCGGCGATTGCTGTTCGCAGCTTTGTCGTCGGCTCGCAAACGTGCCACCGTGGCGGGTGTCCGAGTCGCATTCGTCGCAGCGAGCACAGCTGCCCATGTGTAACCGCGCCTGCACCAAGTTTCCCTCGGGCGACCTCCTTTTCGCCTTGGTGCTCTAGAATGCCATCCCTGTTGACTGGCTGTGCATGGGTTCGAGACGCCGCAGCTTTCCTCGCGTGAGTCTAAAAAGAAAGAAGGTAGAACTACAGTGCACGTATTTCTCCGTGTTTCTATTTTACATGGATCAGGCGATTTGCGCATCGCCTCAGGTGGCTGACGGTCTGTGATAAGTGAAGTCGCTGAGATTGTATTGACCCGCGGGCTCTTGTCAGGAACACGGAAGTGAGGGAGAGAGAGCTGCTGGACGGGTGCCCGCTGCACGAGCGTCGAAGATGCCAGATTGAACCAGAACATACGAGCAACACGTTTTTTTATATGCAAATGGCTGTCGCGAGAGCTAGACAAGAATCGCTGCTACTTTACTGAGCGTTTTCCCCCGTTGCCCAACTGCACGCCTCCACCGTGCGCGTCACGTAGTGCAGCTACATTAAAGAGGGTGGATCGTATTTCTTACACTGGTTTAAAATGTGCGCCTCAAGACAACGACGACACGACCTCGTACCACTGTTTCGATAACAGTTTTATTCTGTTGTTAGTTGTTGTTTTTTCGACAGAGAACAGGTACATTGCACTCACGTATTCACATATCACGAGGGCACGTGCAATATACACTCTTCTCTTTTTTTTCCTCTGTCGTCATCTACTATTCCATAAAAAGAAAAGAAAAAAGAAATGGAGGTGGAAATGACTCCATTACGACATTTACATCGCTCCTAAAGTGACAACTTCTCATTTTTCTCTCGCGCCAGCTATCCTTTCGTGATTTACTACTTGTCCTTTTCGTGCGGCCTGGCTAATCGGCATGCTCTCGCTGATCTGCTGGCCGGCTTTTCGCAATCACCTGTCGGGACGACAGGAATATATTAATATCTATAAGGCGGAGCTCTTTCTCTTTCGGGCTCTGTTTGCTCAGCAGGAGATCATTTGGAGTTTGATTGCAATCGAAAGCGACCTTCAGCACACGACGAGAGGCTTATAACCAGCGGCGCTATATGGCGTGTATTCCACGAGCACGAACGATGTCGAGCGATTTGCGCAAGTTGAAAAGGTGTGCTTGGCACCGTCCCCGGTCGCGTTACGAGTGCCTTGCATCCGCGCCGCACCCTCTCCGTCTGCGTTCGAGCGACCTTATGAGGCGCGTTCTGCAATGGAAGGCGGAATACGACACAATAATGGACTTCGTTGTTAAACCATGTGCCGCTCGGAAGGACTGTCTGAAGTGTGACGCGAATTCTAAAATCTGGCGCTTTTGGCGACTATTGCACATTTGTAAAATCTTGGCAGTTCAACACTATAATGATTTTTTTTATTACGGAATTAAATGACCAGCGCCATACCGGCAAAGAAAAACGAAATATACGCATGCGTGCACTATATGCAGACCCACTTCACACTGTGTTCATCGCTTTTTTATTGATGTGCACATAGCTAAATGTTGAGAGCAAGCTCGCCAGTACCTAACTGCGGTTGCTTCTTTTCAACCCTGGCCGCATTGTTTTGGACGGTGCGCGGACGAAAAAGCTGTTCAAGATTGCAGAAGGCGATTTTAACCTGGTGGCTTTTTCTCTTCGAGCATAAAGTGGCCTCCGTAAGTGAATCATAACTGCGACACGCAAACGGACGTAAAACGAGTGGCGAGGAGGTTTGGTGCCAAGTGCAACAGGAAGGAGAAACTGCGTCGAGATGGAGTAAAAGCTCGTAAATCAAGTCGCAGACGCTATAAAACAATGCAGCCGCCAGTATTCCTGTCGCCAGGTTGGTCACGTGATCGGAATGCGCCAATGGCAACGCGCCTTGTTATGGCCTGCGAAGAGACGGAGCGAGTGCTGGGTAGCCGATGCGGGGCCCCGATAGGCGCGCCAAAAAGACCGGACCAGCTCTCGCGGCCCTGCTTGTTTCCACACTGCCCAGGAGGAGGCTCTTTGGCTATGGGCTCGCGAGGAGAAACGCGCCTGATAAGAACCGCGATATTCGGCAGAGAACTTTGAGAGCGGGAGACTATCGGCCCATCGGCGAGCCAACCCCCCTCCCGGCCAGAGCCAAAGAGGACGGATGGCCAGGTATGTACAAAGCGGCAGCCGTCGCCAGCACCGGGGCTCATTTGTTTTACTGCAGCCAGCGTTTTCTTGGCGTTTACTTTGACGAACACGTGATGACACAGCAACTCCAGGAGGAGGGGGGGGGGGGGGGGGGGGGCGCCGCGAGAAAGGGCTGCGGGAGACGGCGCGCGCTCGTCGCCGCGTTCGGAGGACCAAAACGCGGTAGCGCGTCCGATAGCGGGAGATTTATGCTTTATGGCATGCTCTGGCTCAGAAGACTGATGGACCCCTTTAGGGCGCCTGATTGCGCTCTATCTGGCCTACATTTGGGACACATCACTCCTCCCTTGGTTTGCTTGTTTTCTGCGCGCGTTGGCGGCACTCGCTGCTCCTGTTCGCACGATTGTAATGAAGATGTTGTTGAATGTGGAGATAAGATACTTTGGAGCCTACACCCCCCTGCTTTTAAGTTGGCACAGCTGCCAGGATCTAGAATCCCACGCCTTGCGCACACCAAGTCAGAGCAGCGTTCGTCCTTTACAACTGTGCGCGAGGAGAGAAAAACTAGAGAGAGGGAGGAGAGGTACAAATGGTTCCGCGCCTCCGGACGCGCTCGCTTCAAGCATTCCCGCATCGCTTCAGAAGTGGGCATTGTGGAACCTCGTAAGCCCCCTATGGAGAGAGTAAATCGATTTCATTCCCGAGAACGGTGCGTTCCCCAGTTGGTCGCCGAGAGCTCGCTCGCTGTTGGTATTTAGCGGCGGAGCCAGAAGCAAAAGCCTGCTCGTCGCCGTCTCCTCACTCGTGCCCTCCTCCACCTGGCGGGCGCCATTAACCATCCATGCAGTGTTGCAGCTGGTTACAAACTAGTTTGCATTTTTATCGCGTCCGCTTAAACGAGCGGCACACATGCTAACACCGTCACACCTGTTCAGCTGGTCCGCAATACGCGGACGAGTCCACAAAGCGGTTTCGACTGCGCACCAGCCGGGCAATAAAAACGGGCAGCCAATAATCACGTATGCCTGTGGACAGAGTTTGCGTGGCTTCTTGCTGCTGAGAAGCCCTCGTGCATTTGTTACTTTCGGCTCCGCTGTTCTTGTTTATGCTGAAATGCGAGCCAAACGTGCTACAGCGCGCTAATCGGAAGTGGCTGGTTCCCGAAATGGCTGGAAGGCGGTGGCCGCCAGGGTACAAGGGCCCAAACAAATGCGCTCGAAGCAAAAAAAAGAAAAAAAAGAGAGAAGCCAGAGGCAAATTTTGCGAGTCCCCGCGCCCCTGCAGCACGCGCATTCGCCAGGAGTGCCCGTCTCGCCATAGGAAGCTGTTTTTGCATTCGGGAAATGTAAGCGCCGCGGCTATCGGCGAACAAGCGGAGCCTTGGCGGACCCGTGCACGCGGGGTATATGGCGCCCTTTCACGCAAGGGCGTCTGCTGCACGCGGCAGGCAGCGCGTCGCTGATCGGCGATTCCGCTTGGAAGGCCTTTCTTTGTGCGCGGCCCGCGAACTGTGATTTTAATCGCCGCCATGCAAGGCGTCCAATCGACCCGTTGCGTGTGCGACATGTTTTCTTCAGCACCGACTAGTACGCGCTGAGGCGACGGGTGACGCGCCGGCACAAGAAAGCGGCCGCGAACAATGCCGCCGGACGCCGCCATGGCCCAGCGGCGCGCGAGAAAGCGCCCACGTGTCACACCGTGGAGCTCTGTCCTCGCCGTGCAGGCGTCGTCGTCCTGCAATCCTGCAAGCGGCCGCCGCGCTTTCGCCAAATGGCGCCGCAGCTGCGAAAGCTTGAGGCCGAATCATATGAATAACGCAGAAACCTGGACGAGTTGGTGAACGTTCGTGAAGGCTCGCGCTATTTTTTACATCATGAACGAATCATGTGAGCCGCACAGTGTATAAGGGTGTGGAGGTAACGACCAGTCAGGCGTTGAGCGGTAGGACGTAAGCAAAAAATAAACGCATAAATAAAAGTGGTAACACGTCTTGATAGTGTCGCACAGTGAGAGATGGCCACCGGCTTTCATTGTTGCCTAAGTATATTGCCAGCTTTTTTTTGTTTGAATGCCTTGGACTCATCATAAACTGCACCGCTTTCGAACTTAGTACCTGTTCGCGTTGCGGCCATCTCTGGCAAGGTTTGTAAATACACAGAGAGAAAGAGAGAGAGAAACGGAAAGGCAGGGAGATTAATTAGGCGACTCCAGTATGCTACCGTGCACGTGAGAAAGGGATGAAAGGAAGAGAAAATAAGGGACGACACGAACGGAAAATCACCGTTGCACATGTCCGTGGGCCATTACTATACGGGTACACAAGCAGAGCACACACTGAATGCTCTGTAAACTCCCTAGCTCTCCACGTGAAGCTTCTTCATTGCTTTGATGACTAACACCACGGAATTGACACCATGGAATGTTCAGTCTTTAAAGAATATGAAGGCAATGACCGATTTCACCAATCTTAAGGGTGCGTGCCGAGACATATCCGAGTCCTTTACTGCAGTACCGATTACTTCTAAAGAGCTGAATGAAGCAAAGGAAACTGCGAGGAAGGCGCTATGTGAGAGAGTTGCTTTATAGCTGACCGGTAACGCGCTTTATTTTTTCTTCCGTCGTTCTGATGGGGAGACTAAAATGTTAGATTATGGTAAAGAAAAGTATTCGCTGATTATAATTTTTTTATATGAAAGGAGGATACTCTAGAGTGTCGCAAGACACGAAGGTTTGTCGTGTGGTGGAAACACCGCCCGTCTCCCTACACTGCTTGACGCAGCGACTTAACCACGTCATTCATCAAAGCATGCAGTGCACGCTTTAAGCATCGCGCGTTGGTCCAGGTCCTGCCTGTAGCACCATGCAGGTCTCACCGCGAACTTGAGCGGGACTGGGGGCAGAGACTGCTGCTAGCGAGCGCGTGCCTCCAGGAAGACGTCACTGAGACTGAATTGTTGAGAGTGGTGAGAGCTGTAGAGTGGAGCTTGGTTCGACGCTTCGGTCGCGCGGAGGTACAGAGGCCGCCCAAGTAGCTTCGGCGGCGGCAAAGAATACAGCATTGTCCTGCAGTGCGCCGCCCCATCTCGTTAATGAATTCTTCGGTACAGGCGCAGACGAAGGGCGCGCGCGTAGGGACTAAGTGGCGCCGTTGCTAAATAACGTGTTCCCTCTATATTACCGAACTTTCCCGCCGACTTTCCCTTTCTTTCGATGCTCTTCTTTCTGCCTCGCAGCAGGCTGGAGCAGAGCATGCTTCTTTCCGAGTGGTGGCGTTCCTTTCTGCCGCAGTGCATTAGTTTTTGCGAGTTCAACTTTCAATCCTGATTTGTATGCGAACGAAGCCGCTTTTCTCTGTTTCCCGCGGCCGCCGTCCAGGCACGCTGTCTGGTTGTCGCATTTGCTTCTTTCGGACTGCTCTGCAGCGCCGCCACCGCGAGTCCTTTTCCTTTCTTTCTGTCTTGCTTTCTGGGCTGTTCGAACGGAAGCCTTGTTGCTCATTTGTCCGCTCCCTGGATGCACTTTCGGAATCTCAATGAGGGAGCCGCAATGGCGGCCAGCGCGGACGCGGCGTGAAGAAAGAAAGCAATCGACTACTGACTGCCCGCACGCAGGCGCCTGGCAGGAGGCGAACGTCTTTTTCACCACTTATTTCCCCGAACCTCGAACAATGTCCGGCGGCCATGGGCTGCGAGCAGTGAGCCTGGAAAGACTCGCAGTGTGTTGGAATAGGCTGGGAACTTTCGAGGAGTAGTTTTATTTGACCTGGCGGCGCTTTACGCCCGGCGTTTGTGACAGCGCGCGCGTTTTAAGAAGCACCAGTTTCTGGGCTGGAACTCAGTAAGCGCGCACTTCGCAATTCACAGCGCCCGATTGCCTTGCTGTTTTACATTCACAACCCACGACCAGTGATTAGTTCTCAGCGACCGCCTTCGAACGGCTGCCAGCACTAATGACGTCACCGGCCCGGAGAGGTGACAGGGAACTCGAGAAGGCTGATAGAGGTGTTATTTTGACCACTTTTGTGACCGCGAGACTTCAATGGAAGCACCGATCAGTTTCACTCGAGCTCCGCTTACTGACCTTAGTACATCGGTATAATATGGTCGCTCGATGCCAATGGTTGGACAGAATTCGCTTCAAGGGCGCAGGGGGGCGGATCGCCAGCGCTGAACAGAGAAAGCGGAGGCGGCGCCAAGGGGGATTCTGGTCATAAGGAAACCCAAGTGAAGCGAAGAAAAGGCCTCGGGTGTCCGCGCGTGTGCAGATGAGCGTACATTGGCGAAGTACGGCAATCGTCAGTATTTTGAAAGTGTCACAGCGAGCTTATTGACGCCACCGGCAAGGGGCTCTCTAAACGCACCGTGCTGCAGTCCTGTCAAAAGAGAAGCGATGTACTGTACTAAAATATACGGCTTCCCCATGCAAACCTTGGAGGTGAAACATGAAATGAGCGCTGTAGTCCGGAAGGAATTCAAAATAAACGGCGTACATAAGTTTCATCTATATGTGAGATCGCCTCCGGGCATGCAGACTGAGGGTTTCCTCTGACCCGCGGCTATACGTTCCACTCGCGTTTTTGGAGCTGAATGATCATATGCAGTGCGGTCATTTTTCTCTTTTTTTCTTTTTTTCTTTTTCAGGCAAATGGCTTCGACCTGAAGGAGAACCTCGAAGCATGGCGGAACCTCCCGTACGCTGCGTCCATGTACTATCCGTACGACTCGGCTGCAATCGCCGGCTACCCTTTCGCGAATGGGTAAGTGATCCCGCAGAGCCCCCTTCTCTCTGCGTTCCGCTCGGTTTCTGACCGTGAATCGTCGCCTTCAGCAAAAAGCCTTGGTTAGAAAACGCGTTAGAGCATCCGGCGCTCCTTTGTGGCTCGCCCAATGAGTCATCGTAGCGCTGCAGAGGATGCACGAAGGTGCATAGCGGCGTTCCGTGCTATATTTTTACATTCGGGCTTTTATAGGGCGACAATTGTTTTTGCTTTCAATGAAAATATGGGATATCAACGGCAACCGGACACGTTGATGTGAACCGGGAGGATAACGATGCGACGTTGGAATACAGGCAGACATAAAATGAAAATCTGATTACGTACAGTCGAGGCCAGAGTAACAAGAGCACGATTAGGCGTAACTATACCCTTTCCTCTCGTCGCATAGATATACGCGAGTGTGCTAAATTAGGCACAATCGCGCAGGCGACTTCTAGTTACAAAGCGCTTAATATTCCATGAGTAATATTCGAGACGAGTTTGGTCGCCAAAGCGCGCTTCGCGCTATTCTGACCGTCACTCACGGTGGCAGGAAATAGGTAAAGATGCTGGGGTATATCGTTGGCTGGACGTGCATACCGTTCAAGACGTGCATACCCGTCAACGAGAAACGTTTTCATCATCACATCACATCGCATCACTTTATTACCTTAAAGACCCCCGGTTCGGGGGTATTACATAAGGGGTGGGTACATGTATGAAGATTATATACAAAATAAACATAAGGAGTGGTACACGCATGAAGATTATATACAAAGTAAACATATTATTGGTTGAATATGGCAGTTATACAATCACAAAATGTGGATGGGCAGGTGATTCCAGCAATGTCGTGTGGAAGCGCTCTTATTATAGCTCGAATGCTCTGAATACACCATCGTTTGATGGAAGATTGAACTGCTTATTGCAGGCAGTAGCTCTGAGCCCTCCGATTTCTATTGTGACGCTTCAGGGAACTTCGTTCTTGCGCAACGCTCCTCGCTGACTATAGAGAGCAAAAAGAAGAAGAAGCACTGCGCCAATTTTTGGAAAGCATTGTTCAGTTCGGGGAGCACATCTTTAAACCAGCCTGGATCAGTCAATCCCCGGAATGCCGAGGATTCCGCGTCACTTCGCGGGCCTCAGAGGCGCGGGCAAGAAAGCGCGGAATCTGACGGCTTTCCCGGCCGCTTTCATTGTGCCGGCTCCTCTGTTTCTCCGGGAGCGTGTCGTCCTTGCTTCTTCGCGCTGTTTGCATGAAACCGGTCCGGACTGCACGAGGAAGTGACGCATGTGTAGGCAGACGTGCGCGCACGCTGAACGGCATTCAACTTCACGAAACGCAGCGACGCAAGTCGGCACGCTGCATTTGTGGCACTCGTGTAGAGGTGTGACGGCTGGCGGCGCCTGCGCGCAGAAGCACGCAGGCTCTTTTTCGCCACTTCTTTCCTTTTTGCTTGGCTTTTCCCTAATGACAAACACGAATTTCGCGTGCCTCTCGGTCGTCCGGTTTCCACTTGAGTTCACAGCTTGGAAAATTACGGGGTATCGTTGGCTCGGTTAAAATAAAGTGTATCCGGTAAGAAAACACAACAAAGAAAAAAAAAAAAGAGGCGGGGGGTCTGACACCAGTGCAGGAGGAAAAGACAGCAGCAGCCATCGCGCCGCACCTCGGCGTCCTCCTCTCCCAAATTGGTCTGAAAGGAAATACGTGTTCATACGTCAAACAGCCTGTGGGTTCATGGCTTGGCCACCGAAAGCACGAAATGTAGCGCCCACATTGTACACAGGCACACGCATTGATACGCCCGAATCACGCAACCGCGGTGCGCCTCGACGCCGCTTCCGCTGACTGGCAAGGCTGCGTGCCCAACGGACCTGCAGCGCACTTACGCGCTCGCAGCGGCCCGCGGGAACTGCTGACCGTGCAGGCGGTAAACGATATCGGAGCCCCGCGTGCGCCAGTGGACCGCCAGCCGTTGCGTTTCGGCCTCGCGTGGTTCAGTGCGTCCCAGCGCCGCAAAAACACGAGCGCCACCGCAATCACGGGCGCGGCGATAGGGGGGCGTAGAAAGTCAACACTTTGACGGCGCGACGTTGTTCAAAGACCTCCGACATATACAGGTTGTCCCATTTAGAAATGAAATGCACTTGGACGAGAATGGAAACGGAGGCATAGTGTTGGCACTAGTCTAGAGTTACTCATGTTATTGTTTTTTTTTGTTTGCTCAAATAAGTCAGTAATTATATTTAATTACCCAACTCTTTAAGTACTTCCTGCAGACCAGCAAAATTGTAGAGCACCTTCAGATATCTCTCATTACATTGCTCCGCTCCACGGGCTCTTGTTCTGCCTTCCGAAGCCCTCGAAATATGAAGAAAGCCACGTAACGGGACACTTGCGCGCCGTTATTGTCCTGCTCCCTAACCGACTGCTGTGTGATTGTGGTCACGGGAAGGCGAGGAGTCTTTGCTCCTTTCTAGGCCTCCGGTGTTTTTAGCATGGCGGTGTATGATATACATGCTGGCGGCCGAGCGTTCCTTCTTTGAAGTAGAATCAAAGGGATGTTTTCTTTCGCAGTTTTAAAAAAAGTTTCTTTGGGACTCCGGAGAAGGACCACGTGAGACATATCGTGTAGAAAACAATTTATTGAGAGGTTTCTGAATATACTGTACAATTTTGCTTTGCGTATCACACTTTAGATATGTAGCCAATACTTTTTTTTATTAAAACGTTGAGTAATTAGATGTATTTCATGAGTGAGTGAGGGGAAAAACAAAGAGTAGCCTGAATAACTTTAGGCTAGTATTATGCCTCTAGTTCCATTCGCGCCCGAAGTGCCGTTCATTTTTGAAATCTTCGGTTGAAGTTATGTGGGACAACGTGCACCAACGGGTGGATGATTCCACTTTTGCTCGCTCAACGGGAAAGCTGCGTCATCTACGAGACTCGACGAGTATAAAAGTCATGCGAGACAGTCGTGGCGCCGTGGCGCTGAATTGGAATTAATTTTTCGCTGTGTTATGGGCATACTTATCAATGGGGGAACAGGCGTTAACATGCCAGCTGTCCGATACGCGTTTTTCTCCGAAGTTATGAAGAATTTAGTGGAGTTTATTTTTATTTATTTTTTTGCTCACTTCCACATTTTCAAAGTAATCTGTGATCATCCTTCCCAAAGGTTGGCGAAAAATCCGTTTGGAGGTGGCAGGCGTTTCGCACGGCTCGAACAAGCTCCTTAGGTCATTTTTCGCGACATCGCGAAAAAGAGTCCTTTATTCAGTCGCATTGTGCACAGTCCTCGCGCGATTTCTATAGGTATGTCGTTTGTTGCTGCTTGCACGGTTTGGGCTCCGCTTCTGTCGGCCAGGTTTAAGCCTCTTCCGCGTAGGATAAGTACGCGTATTCGACGCCTTACCTTGTCGAATCAACAATCGACAAATGTGCGCGAGGCGTGGCAGCGGCACTCGGCGCAGCGAAAGGGCCACTTGAAAAGGCTTTGGCTCAAACATGGGTGGAAAACCAGGGTCACGGGAGCGCGTGCTTATCGATGGTGCTCATATTCAGGAGTGCAGAGTGTTCCGTTTTTTTTCAGTGTACACCAGTGATGGTTCCGAAATGGGGAGAGGGTGAAGCTGACAATATGGGTGCCTCCTCTCTTTGACCTTGACACAGGGTTGAACGATCTGTTCGCTGCATCCCGGCACGTGAAGCGGGCTTTAAATTTGAGCGCAAAAGCAACGTCATCGGTTTCCATGCGCTGTAGCTGACCGCACCGTGAATCCTTACTTGCTAGAGTCTGCTATTCGGCATTTACCGCAAGCTTGATCTTCACAGAGTACAGGTTAGTATACTCTCTCAACGCCTCCGAAGTAGAAGGAGGGGCTAAATGGAGCATTCGTATCGCGGAAAGGCTGCGTCGGTCCTGGCCTGTTGCAGGCGGTGTCTTGCAGCGAGGTCGGCACGCCTGTTATTGCGTCCACTCGAAGCACAACGGGCTGCGTGTCGGCGCCGGGCTGGAACAAAGGCGCGCAACCGGCAATAAGCGCGCGCCTGTCGGCGGAGCTCCCGGCGAGCGATGAGGGATGCAGAAGAGCGTTGAGTCACCACCCTTCCTGCAGGAGCACCGGAGGGCACGTATCGCGCAGAGGCCGCGCCATAACAACAGCCAGGGAACCAATCATGTAAGAGGCGCCCTGTCTGGAAGGTGGAGGAATCCTGGAGGGATGGGGAAGACGCGCGCGTCGATGCTGCGCAGCAAGATGGACGAAGTTCAGCTCTCGCGTAATCAACACCTCCCCGGGCTTTCCCATCTGTGGAACTCGAAATCAATGAAAGCTGCTCCGGGGTGCGTCCGCAGCCGGCTAAGTGCAATCGATGAAGAGCGTCAAGGGATCCTCGCGCGTTAACCGTTGTGCGGGGTATTAGTGTAACCTCTGCCACCATTGATCCTCGACCGGTCTCTACTTATCAACACTTATTAGGGAGCTCTGCAAGTACGCCAGCTTCCATCTGCCCGAGTCGACGCCCCATGATGAACAGCTTTGGGAAGGCGCCGTTGTGATTTATGCGGGCGGCGCGCCGGATCCGAAGGGCCTCCTCCGAGTGGCCGTAAATATTGGATGCCTTTCGCCCTGGCTTTTCCCACGCATTGTTTGCCGCAGATAAATCGTCACCTGTTCCGAGTCGCTGTAGCGCTCTTCAAATGACGTTTCCCGCATTGAGCAGTGAGAAAACGTTGGACGCGTATACTTTGCGGCTAGTTCGCCATGGCTTGTTATATCCTGCCGGTGGGCAGGATGATGCTTCGGAGAGTTGGGTCCCCCATGTATTCTGCGGAACAGGCGACCAACCAGGAACTGCGACGGATTGGCAAGCCAGGAAGGTAATTATTACAAGTAACGTAATTACGGTATTTGAGGAGAGCGAAATTAAAAGAAAATCTTCGTGAATATAATCCTACAAACTGAGCTATACGTATACGTCAACTCTAAAGCGGCATTTTATCCTGTAAGCAACTAGCAGTGCTCGCTCACATGGGTGGAAAAGAAAACGAAGCCAGGGGTAATTGTTGTCCTCATTAATGTCGTTTAAAGCGGTGGTGCAAAACAACGCAAACGCGGTGCTGCGCGACAGCTAAGCGGGCCAGATTTTTTTTTAGCCGTAACGTGGCGCTTTATAGCATGCGCCGGCGGAGAAGACGTTCAAGAAATTCAACCAAGTAAGTACTAAAAGGGAAGGAGAAGAGCGGCGCGCTTCCCTTCCGCCATATCCGCTGTCTGGCGCCTTGCACGTGCTCCGCTGTGATCCATCAGCATTAGCAAGGGGCCTGTGCAAACACAAAACGACACACGGCGCGGACGAGCAGCGCGGGGCGAAATTACGCTGTCACTTGGAAACGCGATGGAACTAAAGCACGTTAGAACACCGGTAATTGTGAGCTTCCGGCTGTCGGCAGGCTGCCCGAACCCGGTGCCCCTTCGAACGCGGACTCCCGGTCTCTCGGGATTCGACGTGGCTGGCGCGCTCTCTCCTCGGGACGTGTTCGACGAGACTCTCGGATTTCCAGAATGGCTGTTACTGATCAGCCTCTCGCGAGACGAAATTGGAGGCTTGCTGATTTCGAAGCTGTGCTTGTGTGTGTCAGCGGAGACAACAACAGCGCTTTAAAATGGAAGGAGCGTCGCGAAAAGAGCGACAGATCAGCCGGCGTCATCGGAGACGTATGTCGGCACACTTGGTCTCCCCTCGCAGCCCCTAATTCATGCACCGCGGCGAGACAACGCAGCAACGTCGGGCTGATGACACGTTGCAGCTTTCCAAACTGCAGCTTGGCACCGGGGATGTGATGCACAGAGAAAAAAAAAAAAAAGGAGAAAGGAAACTAACGATAAGGCAGTGCGCACAGAGGCTGAACTGGGCTTTCCTGCTAAGCATGATAACGCGTGGTGCAAGTTGCAATATAGTAGATTCAGTACTCTTGCTTTGTTGCGTGGTGTGGGCACGCTTGTATTTTTCTGTGCTGGGGATGACAAGCGACCTCACTTTCTCTGGTGGAGCAGCATGCTAACATGCAGTAGCTATAGCAGTTCGTCGATGGCTCGAATCAAGATGGACTGCGTATCAAATGTATAATTAAGTCGGGTATGCGATGTAGAAAATAACAGCTTGTGTTGCAGTCTTTCACTACCTTTCCAAAGTTGCTTCATTAACCGAGAGCGGCTGGGACGACTGTGGCAGAGACCTCGCTTTTTTCAACCAAGGTGTGACGTGCCTGCGAGGAAGACTGGTCGCGCATGCCGAGATGCGAACTTTTACTCGCGACACACTAAGAATCATGAACAAAGTACGCTTGTGCCGTTGGAGTGCATATCTTCTGCGCGCCGATGTGCCCTTATAATTGCGAAGTTCCCACTTTAGAAGTCATGCGGATTGGTTGTTTCTCTATCCTTTTTTTTTATATATATCTCTAACTATATTGGGGCGCACATGTTGTAAACTTGCATATATATATATATATATATATATATATATATATATATATATATATATATATATATATATATATATATATATATATATATATATATATATATATATATATATATTTATATATATATATATATATATATATATATATATATATATATATATATATATATATATATATATATATATAAAACTGCGTGATGTTAGAAGTTTTATTTATTTATTTTAAGCCCACCGTTGGCTGCGAACTGTCATGCGCGCGCTTATCCATGGCCGATATAATCTTGATCTCGAATTACCGCTTAGTCCTTGCACAACACCAGCGGACACAGGGTGGGGTTCATTTTTCATAATTAAGTAGTCTCGCTGTGTTTCCGGAGCTGCTAATGAACAACCCTCTTTCTGTGGCAGCGCTTTTGGGATGGCAGGAAACCTTCGAGTGAGATGGATTCCTAGGAGGGATGCTGTTCATTTTTCCAGCATGAAATCGCCCACGGGAACGGCCAGCTTCCTAATGAATGAGGATAATCGTGATTAATATTCGTCGCCGATTGGCATTGCGGTGTCCTGCGTGAATCTCCCCTCCCACACCCTATCATCTCATTGTTTTGTCGGCCTGCGGCATGGCTGGCCGAACGCGCGTATAACCAAGTTTCCTTCGGCATCGATCTTTCCTGGTTCCTCGGTTTTTTTCTTCTCCCTTTCTCTTCCGAAGAGGGGCCTGGGGGTTGTCGTAGCCGGCTTTTTCGACTGCCTTTGTACTGCGTTCACTTTCAGGACGGTGCTGCCTTGTGGGAATTGCGGGGCGAACGACGCCGCAAATCGAAACGCTGTCGCGGGCAGTCGTACACGCCTGTACAACGCGGCAGCCAGCTCGGCTTCGGCCTCTCGACACTATAGTCTCTTTATGCCGCGTGGGAGGATTGCTTCTTTCACTTGTCCGGCGCTGCTTTTTCTCTGCGCTTTCGTTTTTGTTTTGTTTGTTATTTTCTTTTCCCTCTCCACGTATTCTCTCGAAAAACTTGGCCAAGCCATAAAGTTTTAGTCGGAGCTCTGGAGTCTATTGGGGCGGAAACGTACACGGGTCACCGAAATTGTCACACTTGTTTTCTCACGCTGTTCAATGCGATGGGTCACACTTTCTGCTGTGCGCACTATGTCATGCCCTGTAATGAGGCGGCGCCGCCTGCAAAATGTTATTCCATTTTAAATGACACTTGCAATCATGCAGCTGTAACAAGCGTGCTGCGAATGTTGTGTGTGTGTGTGTATATATATATATATATATATATATATATATATATATATATATATATATATATATATATATATATATATATATATATATATATGAAGGAAAGAAGCCAACAGCCGGCGAGGCAACTTCCCTTGGCCTCGCCGGCTGTTGGCTTCTTTCCTTCATGTATTGTAACGAGCACCCTCATCTCCCCTTAATTGCTCTGCTTGTAGCTTACGGGGGTCTCGGTTATGGCAGTCTTGAAGCCATAGGTAGCGTAAGAGGCTTCTAGCACAGCTTTCGCCCTCACTCCTACGTGACGCTGGCGGTAACTAAAGACGTTCCACGTCCGCCGCTATGGTTGAGGGTGGCGCTGGTGAACACTCTCAAGGTTCGTATACAGACAACATAAATACCCAAGAAAGTAGCAGGGGGGACAGCGGCCGATGTAGCTCAGTTGGAAGAGCACCGGACGCGATATTCGGAGGTCGTGGGTTCGGTTCCCACCATCGGCACGTTGTTCTTTCTTCTACTTTGTGTTTAATTCTCTTTCCCCTAAACAGATTACGTTACTAATTTCTGTGATTATCCAAGTAAACATTAAAAAAACAACAACAAAGTACCATCCCCAACGCTTTCCTTGGCCTCGCCGGCTGTTGGCTTCTTTCCTTCATGTATTGTAACGAGCACCCTCATCTCCCCTTAATTGATCTGCTTATATATATATATATATATATATATATATATATATATATATATATATATATATATATATATATATATATATATATATATATATATATAATTCCTATTATTGGGCACATACTTTGTGACTGCCCTCGGTTTAAGCGAGAGCGTTCCTTCCTGGCTGCTACACTCCTCTGCTCGCACTCTCCTCCTCTTACAAGCAAAGGTTTTGGGGCCTTGGAAAAAATCTTCATCACAGAGAAAAGCGTTAAAGTCATTACTGAAGTTGTTAAAGGAATCGGGGTTTAGTTCTCGTCTATCAACATTTGCGCCCTCTGTCCCCTTATCATAGTGGTGTGGGCGCGTAAAAAACTAATTTCGTTGCCACTCCTTCTCATCCTTATCTCTCTTTGCCCCCTTTTCCACGTGTAGCGTAGTCTATCGCAGTTATAATGCATAAGAGTATTCACAACCTTCTCGACATGCTTTGATTGCGCGCAGGTACGGCATGGACCTCAACGGCGCCCGACGCAAGAACGCCACCAGAGAGACCACGAGTACGCTGAAAGCCTGGCTGAACGAGCACCGAAAAAACCCCTATCCTACGAAGGGCGAGAAGATTATGCTAGCCATCATCACGAAGATGACGTTAACGCAGGTGTGCACTCGACTTGGCCAGTTATACAGATCAGTGCTTTTCATCGCGTTTATCACCTTCCCCGGTGTCTTTTCTTGATATGCACTTGTGTTTTGTCGTCTTTATTTATGGTTTATGGGATACGAAATACATGTCCCCTTATTATAGTTGTGACTCTTTAAACCTGTTTGTGCCACTTTGTCTTCTTTTCCACTTTCTACTCCATTTGACAAGTGCGTGCAAGAGCCGAGAACACGGTTGGCGTGTAGGCTGATTTAGTGGCAGGATTATTGGAAACTGTCCGGTGTACAATTTTTATTGCTTCTATCGAAACCGCGGCCTTTTACCATGTTCTCAGTGCTCACATCTCTTTTGTCATTTGCTCCTTCTATCTGCCCTAATTATGGGCCTGTTGCCTTAATGACTCAAGGAATGCGCCCAAACTTGTATGAAGGCTTTTTTGTAGCGCTGCTGATACATCACTGGTGCATGTAGTGTCGTTTAGTAGATACAGAAGACTAAGTGTACAGGGGAAGAACTTGGCTTTGCTACGTACCTAAATTATAAGTCTTTTTTATTTGTCTTTCGGCACACGAAGATAAATGACATGCGCAGGTCAATGTTTAGCTTTCGTATATAGCGTTACCTCATTGCAGAACGCTGTTCTCACAGTTTCGCTTCTACCGTGATATATTGCTTTTTATACCCCAGCCGCTTAGGAATAAAATGTTCTCGAGCCCTTCACTTAACTGTCCGTGGATGCGCTCTGTCCGGGCAGGTGTCCACCTGGTTCGCGAATGCGCGGCGCCGACTAAAAAAGGAGAACAAGATGACCTGGTCGCCTAGGAACCGATGCGACGACGACGACGACGCGGACGGAGATGACGCGCCGCCCGCGCGACACGACTCCAAGGACGGCCAGGGATCTGCGGCTGCTTCGCGCCAGGAGAGCAACTCTACATCTTCGTCGGAGGCCGCGGCCCGGGCCGCCGAGGAGCTGGCGCGGCGAAACCACCAGCTGATGGCTGCAGCCGCCGGCACAGCAGGCCTGTCGGAGACGCGCAAGAGGCCACGCGACGATTCTGACGGTGAGCAGCACTTTGTAAAACACGCGCTTTTAGTGCGGGGCTCTTCCTGATTGGGGCAGTAGTTGCACGCTTTTTCACGCCCGCAAGTCCACAGAGTGAGACTCTGCTCGGACATTTCTACTTTTATTTGCACTTGAGAGGCTGAGGAAGAGATCCTAAATGTATGCCAGACAACAAAATATAAAAGCCGATTAAAAGTACAGTGCATCTGTTTGCATTTCCAGAGCTATTACTGAAGCATCGTTAGCGAACAAGTCAGAACAACTGTTACGGTTTTACTTGGTTCGGGGCATCGAATCGCTTGGAGTGGTTCGGGGCATCGAATCGCTTGGAGATTGCATTGGCCCATAGCTTCAGTTTCTCATGAAACGCTTGCGCTGCTTGTTGCAGATCTCGTTGACGTGGACGATGACTCTCGGTCCTCGGACCTGACTGACCTGCGCCGGCCCAGCGGTGCGTCGCATTCCTCGGAGGAGCCCCGGCACGGGCTGCAGCAGGGTGGCGGCAACTTGTCGGATGCCTCGCTGTCTGATTCCGAATCTTCGGCGCGGACGCCGGCTGCGTCTCCCAATGGCCACAGTGACGTGTCCTCGGCTCCGAAGCCGCGCATCTGGTCCATCGTAGACACGGCCACGTCTGGCAGCCCCAGCCACAGCATGTTGTCCCCCGGAGCGCCGTCAGCTGCGGCGGTGGCCGCACGCATGGCCTCGCTTCAGCGCTCTGCGCGACTGGATTACCTGACTCCATACCACAAGACGAGTTCGTGGTACGCCAGCACGTTGGGTAGCCTGGGTGGTGGTTCGTTTCCCCTGTCTACGGTGTACAGCGTGCCGACCATCATGTCCCCCGCGGCGGGGCTAGCGCCAGTGTCGGCGGGCTCACCCCTCACGGACTCCACGACGGCCGCGTCGCTGAGTAGGTTACGGACTGCCGCCGCGTTTTCTGCGGCCGCCGACATGGTGCTGCCCAAGCCCGCCGCCGCTCCTCCGCCGGGTCCCTCGGGTGCCTTCAACCTGAGCCGGCTGGCGCCGGCACGTTCCTCGGCCGCCGCTATCGCGGCCGCCGTCGCCTCCACCAGCAGCAGCCCGTCGACGAGCCAGGCGAGCGCGCCGCAGCCCAGCCCGTCATGAGGCAGCGCCCGGCGACGGTTCCGGACTGCTGCCGGCCGCAGCGCTGCCTCGCGCGCGCCGGGCCGCCAGGGACACGCTTCTCTCGAGGGATGAGCGCTTCGGACTTCGTCGCCGTGTTTCCCCCCGCGTAGTGTGTGTGCGTGTGTGTGTGTGTGTGTACGTGGCCGCTGTCCCAGCGTCGTAGCACTGCATGTAGACTCTGCCGTCACACCGACGGGCGCGCACCCTAGAAGACCTCCCTTCCTCTGGCTGCTGTGCCGTGTGCAACTCGCGAGAATTTCGCCAGCACGCCTACCTTGTGCTGAACTATCATCATCTCGAGCTTCCTACTCAAGCATGGGGCATTTATTTGTTATCACTAGTGACTTCGCGCTCACTGAGCACCGCTTGACTACTGAACGGCGAACGGAAAGATCACGTCACCATCAACGCTCCAAGCACTGGAGGTCGCAAGGTCTACGTGGCATCTCCGCGGGCGCGGACAAGCTTGCTTTTAGACGCATCGTTTGTAGTTCGGGCTCACAAATGCGAGAGTGAGGATAGTGCGCGGACCTCTTCCATTCCCTTCGTCCCTTCCCCACCCTTGTACATAGAAACAAAGAGAGAAGGAGAAAATATCTCGTGTCCTGTTTGCTGCCGCCTCTCCATACATTTAATGTCATCTCGCATCGTTCACGCCAAGACCCACTCGACAAGCCTCGCCCCCCACGCCCTCTTGACTTACTGCTCTTGTGAACTAGAGTCAGACACTGTCATTTTCTTTTGCGTTTCTTCTGTTGTTGTTGTTATTGCGCGCGAAGAAAAGGGCAGTATGCAGATATTTTAGAGCATTTGCGTATTTTGTAATGACCCGAAGTGGCTCTAAGTCCCTACTAAGTGAAATCCGCTAGACATTGCCTACTGGAAAGAGGGCGTACTGACCTTCACTCACGGCACTCATGAGGCATTTTTTAGTCAAAGGCGCAGATACTGTGCCCACATCAAACAGGTTCCAGTGTTCCTGTTTCTTCTTTTTTTATTTTGCCTATTGCGGCGCTGGTCCTGGAGTTGGACGCTACTGCTTGCGCTGTCGATGTCTTATATTTGAACACGCAAGTCCACGAGAGCATGCCATTACGCTATAGCTATACATTCAACTGCGTTCACTGAGCTAGAAGATGCTTGCTCCTTGGAGAAAAATGCCGTTTCCTTTAAAAAAAAGAATGCAAACACACGCTGCTGAAAACAGAGGAAGCTTCTGCGCAGCCCTTAACAATTGATGCTAATGTATTCCAAATTTTAGCTGTTTTGTTTGTCTAAGGCATATTGGCATATTGGCTGTTCTTCGTTTTTGCTGTACTTCCTCATTAGTGTGGTTTTAATTTGGTAGGGTCGACTTGGTTGCCACTGTCGACAGTACATATTTAAAACGTAAACATCGCTGGAGGTGGCGATACTTGTGGCTGTATGGGTTTTCGCCAATCAGACGATTAAATGGCGCGGCGGTATATCGCCGAGAAGGTCACATAGATTGTGGTGCGAAGTGACGGCTGCTGAAAGAGCTCAAGCAGTCGGGGTGCTTCATGCTGCGAAAGTTGTGTGGTAGCCAGCTGCCAGTGGTGAATATGGTATTTAAATGGCAACGTTTTCTAGGGGCTTGCGTTTTTATGCGGCATAATCGAGCGGGACCCAACGCTGTGAGTGAAAAATTCTGGACAGGTGGACCCAATATGCGAGTGTCTCAGAAGTGCACAAAATGCGAACCACTTTAAACCACGAAACGCGAAATCCGGTAACGTTTCGTGGTTTAAAAAGATATTCCTCATTGTACACTGTGATTTACTGCAGCATGCAAAAACCAATAGACATATCATACTAGCTACAGCATGTAGTGCTCGGACTTCAGCTTGTGTGCCAGTGGTTATGTGAATGTCCTGCGGCTTCACTGACAACAGACACTCTTGCGAGTTTTTCTGTCATGTAGAGCGAGAACGGTTGGCCGCACGCTGTTTAACGGGTGTTATTATTGTTATCATTATTATTATTTCTATCACGGGATCCGAAAACGATAATTGCTGCGGACAACAGATGTTCTTTTCTTGTTTTTCTAAGTTAGTAGAGCAGTGAAAACATGCAGCAATGCGATGGAGCAGAACGCAGTCTCGGTGTAACTTCGACATGTCTACTGAGCAAAGCAGCAAGTGATGAGGCGTATGTGTCTCGGCCTTTGATGAAAGTATTGCGGTAAAAGTTGATCGTTCCTATACGTTGCGCGTAGCAGTGATATTGCCGCGAAATAGGCCGCGCAAACGCAACGTTTAGAGTAGCCGTTGGTTGGTTGGTGATAACTGCGTAGAGACTGCGCAAGTGAGCGCAAATCGCAATGAGGAAAGAGCAATGCGATGCTTTTAGCGAAGCGTATCTCTCTTTTACGCTTCACAATAAACAGCGATCTGAATAGAATAGGATTAGGTCTTGCCGCCATAAATTACAATACTCGCTTGCGTACCGAGATGCTGTGGCACGTTTAGGAAGACCAGGTGATGAAAATCAATAATGGTCGCTGCTTTGTTGCGTGTGGCAACGGAGCAACGCTCCAGTGTTGCAGCTTTGGGCAGGACACGCGCTGTAATCCTAAACTGGATCGACCCTGTACATTGTCTTTCATTTGCTAATGCAGACGCACAAAGAAGTGTTCTGCAGGAAACAACATCAGGGACGTTAAGGAAGCTGCATGATATAGGCCTCTAATCAACTAAAGTTTGGCACTGC
Organism: Amblyomma maculatum; assembly: GCF_055883805.1. Lineage (NCBI taxonomy): Eukaryota > Metazoa > Arthropoda > Arachnida > Ixodida > Ixodidae > Amblyomma > Amblyomma maculatum. The sequence continues at coordinate 201,621,506 of NC_139344.1, read as the reverse complement.
TGAAAAACATTCTGTTATTATTATTCAGGGTTTCATGCCTGCTTTCTAAGCGCTTTTTCGAAGAAATGAGTGAAATAAACTAAGCGTTTGGGAAATAAGTGAGCGTTCTAGCTCTTCGCAAGGCGAAAAAAAAATTTCATGTGTTTTCATATCCATCAGAAATTTCGTCAAAGTACTGTGTAGTTTCGTGTACTTTATTCAATTCATAATTTGCTCTCACCGAGTGTACAGCGCTGCAGTGATCGCAAAAAAATAAAATAAGAAAAGGCTAAGACAGATGAGATCTACCTTGAAAAAGATGCCATCCCAGTTATATCGCAATATATATTGTAACCGTTCATGCGGTAATATCGTGAGGACGTATAAAACACATGCGCACGCCGGCGGCAAGTGTATCGCAATTATAAACGTGCACTAAAGACCAAGCATACTATACTGGTTCACGAAAAGCCGTCCATCGGGGGAGCGTGCATTGTCTGGAAACAGTGAACGTGAACAAAATTTTGCGCGATCTCGCTCACACAGAAAGTGTTGATGAGTCAAAAATAAAATGGCGTACATTTACTCACTTCTGAGACCTTTGACTATGCGACCATAATTGCTTTTTTTTTTTTTTTTTGCTAATATTTATACTCCGCCGCCAATGGTTTAGTGCCCCTTCGCTGTTCAATAACTCAGCGAGGCTTACTTCAACAAGAAAAGGGGGTTGTTGGATATCAATTTCTTTTAGTATTTATTTTTTATTTTTGGCAGCGCAGTTGGGCATCCAATGCTCTTTGCTACAAAGCATGCATGTGTTCTGCCGCTTCCGAAATGTTGTTGCTTTCACGTAGGTGTTTCATGCTTATCACTGCTTTCTGTTCGCACTGCAGAATTAAGGCAGCTACCGCTGTGGACATGGCGTTGCGCGATGCTCTTTGAATGCCCCTGTTCTCATTGTAGTGCTGTGCGTTACTCCCAGTAGCGTGCAATACTCTGCATTTTGACGTGTTGAAAAGACCAACAAGGCTTTAACAAGAGATCGTGTGGAGGCACAATGAACTTCCGTCTCTAACTTATTCAAAGGCAATGGTGCAAACGGACTGTACATATTTAAGAAGTGAATGGTGCAGTGTGTGGATAGAAAGAAAAAAAAATGCAGGATGGTGAATTCTCGACAGTGAGCGCAAAACAGAATGTAAACTCTTCTGTAATATTTTATTGTTTTGTTTTGCGTGTCTTAGTTGTTGATTTCACGTCCTGAACTCTTTATTTTTCCTCTCAAGTTGCTATCGCGACTGGTTCTCTGGCAACCATGACGGTGACAGACTGCGTGTGTAATACAGTAAAATACAACGTGTTGGATTAAAATATAGTGATGATAAAACATGACAAGCTGGTTGTTGTCTTTCTTCCGCTGTGAGCTTCTGCGTAATACTTAAACGGAGATTCGCTTCTATAGAGGGAACAAGCAAACAACTAGTTCTCTTTAATCAACTGGAACGGATAAGCGTACAACCGCGGAGCATAACCTTTCAGCCGAACAAGTAAGTGGTCTTGTTTAGAAATTAAGTGCAGATAGGTAAAATCAGCTCACAGGGCTGATTTTGAAAAATATCTTTCCTAGCCGATGCTTAATATGCATGTTGGAACCATTTTCTCTCTCTCTCTCTCTCTCTCTCTATATATATATATATATATATATATATATATATATATATATATATATATATATATATATTTTTTTTTTTTTTTTTGGCACGGTTGTATCCCAATTCAGACGCGCTACCCTCAGGCCACGCATGCATGTTCGATCTTGGCTAATGCGGAGCTATCTGTGCCGCGTGCCAATGCGCTTAATACGGCAGCTGACGACTACATGCTAATGAGTATGTGCGAGATAAGGAGGCAGAGATGAAGGGATTATAGTGATTAGAATAAAAAATTGCATGCACTCGAACCATGATACGCGAGCTGAGGCCAATAGCAATTAAAGCTGTCTCGTCATCTTTTTTTAATCACCAACTTTACAACTAGTGTTCTACAAGTGATAAATGAGCACGAATCGTCGTACTTATGAGGCTCCAATTTTCACACTTTGTACATATAAAAAAAAAAAAAAAAATAAACAGGAGCATTTGTGTTTTTCGGAAAGAAAACAGTGGTTTGTTTTATACCGGGGCCGTCTTTCTGTGCAACTTTCTGAATCATAAATTGCAGCAGTTAGCCAGAAGCTTGCCTGTTGTTTGTGGCCACAAACACGTCACGACTAACGCCAGAACCAAGCCATCTAAAGAACGCGTACATGTATTGTTTGCATATAATTCTGGTTTTTCTAAATGTGGGGAAGCGCCACATAGTCATGGTCAGTCGCAATGATTAGAACGCGCTGTCAGGGACTAAGGCTTGCGGCAGGTCGAAGCCGAACCGCAGCTGCGGAAGTCATCCCGGCGCGAACTAGTCCGTCGTCTCGTACGATGGTGTAAATTCTATCGCGTACACTCCAAACATTCCCTTTTCTTACTCCAGTGCGTAGCTGCCTCGTTAGCATCTGCGCCTCATGTCATATGGTAAAATCGGCCGCCGCGAACAATGTTACCCATTGATTGAGACACACAAAAATGTTTCCAATCAAGGCAAGTCTTGTGCGGGCAAAAGCGGCATTGGCTCTGCACGCATGCACTTGTAGAAATTTGTTGATACTACGAATCCCACGACACAGTCTGCTCTGAGTCAATGTCGCGTGCGTGGCGGCCAATTTTGTTTGCCATAATATAAGTGCTGTCTGCCCATCGACCCCCAGCAGCCGCGGACGGTAAAAGGGCACCCACTGTAATTCCATCAAGAGCTTGGCGCATGCGCGTCCCCTAAAACAGAACGGTTGCGTGAGCGGCCCTTTCGCGTGTAGTCGACACGAGAGCGTACTCGTTAAGGCCCAGAGTAAAGCTGTTTTCTGCAGCAGTCCTAGCTTCTAGCCTGGAAGAGCCCTCGCACTCTTGCTGAGCACCGCGTCTCCCGAAAATCCAATTCGGCGGCCCGTGTAACACGGTCTTAACTCGCGCTTTTCAAAAACTAGGGTGCACTTAGCGACTTGGTTGAAACAGGATTTTCTTGGGGTGAACTACGCGGTGAAAGGGAAAGGTCCGGGTGTTGACACGATGCCTTCGGGACAGAAAACCGACAGCGCAGATTGGCTTTTGGGGCATGTTATATGGCACGAAGGGTAGGAAATTGCTCCTGCTAGAGAGCGGGGGTCTTTAGCTTCAGAAGCGTCAAAGCAGTGGCATAGCCTATCGAAAATGTACTGAACGACAAATAAATGCTCCAACAACATCCTCATAATTCAATTATTGTACGGATTGCATGTTATAAGTGTATTGTTGTAACGCAAAAAAAAAAAAAAAAAAAAAAAAAAACGAGCGGCAAGAAGTTCAAACATAAATAACATGTTATAAAATAGCATATTACCTACGCACTAGTCCGTGACGCTCTGACACAGCGCTGCTTTGAAGAATATGAACATTTACATTTAATGTGCATCATATGTGACAATATGGAACGTGTTCTGTCTGACTGGCCCACCACAAAACTGACAAGTTCTATCAAATGGGCCTCATCGCTGCTTGCAAGAATAAATGCTGCATGCTTCTGGTTTGTGGACAGCTTTCCAGAATGGGCTTTTCAAGAGTTCTATAGCCTACTTTTTTTTGTTGCCGTGCAGGTCGCGCTTCTCTTGTTTAGCTTAGAAAAGCTAAAACAACAAATTTGTAAGACGCGCTGGTCAACGCACATACCGTGTCCGCTTTGTATCCCTTGTAGGCGCAAACGAAAACAATGATTTCTCTCAATTATGACAGCTTGAGAGACATTCACATACGGCTCTTGTTTCTCGTGCAAATTTTCTATTCAAGAAAAAACGTTGTTCACTGTTTTAAAATATTTACGAAACGGCAAGCTGAACAGCAGGCGCGGTGCACATGGTCCTCATTTCTTGATACATTTATCAACTAGTGCCTCGGTATATGAACAAGAGTCTCGTTTATTTTCGGAAATATATATATTTTTTTAGAGCAGTGGTAACTGAAAATCTTATCAAAAAGCAGTTCTCCGTATTACATTGACCGAGCAGGATTCTTGCGCGTTTTGCAGGAGACGTATAACCTCTATTTTAAAATTAAAAGCGAATTTTTGCTACATGGACCGGAAGCTTAAGCCATCCCTATCAATATGTGTATAACATTATCTTACAATATCCCACAGTTGCCTCTCAATTCGTAGTGATGTCCATGAAAGCTGGATTTGTACGACTATAATTGGTGGGACGCGTGGGAAGTGGTCCGAAAGGTGATGCTCATTAGAACGTATTTTAGACCCCTGTGTTTAGATGTTTTTAGGTTATTCTATGGAGATGTTCAAATATGATTTCTTCTCAGTTGTTGTACACATATCATCGATTGACAATCATACACATTCAGTAACTTTACCAGCCCGACCATTGGAATCAGCATAGACAAGTTAAGAACTTCAACTTTTTTTCGCAGTCACACGTAAATTTTCCCAGTGATAAGCTTGCTGATTACGCTAGGAGGCACTTGTTGTAAAGCTCTTTGATAAATTGCAGAAACTCTCGCCGTATTCCGAGATTCAAAACGCTGTTTGTTTGAAGAACCATTTTGTTACCTTTGAAATGGAGGAAGATTGCCAGACGACAGCTTGCCTTCACAATTCATAATGCGCTTGTGACGTGGTTGTGGCAACGGTGACATCTTCGCAATTTAGCCTCACAGCGAGCATATCATTGAATGACGTGTACTGGCATGCGGTTTTGAAAAAAAAAAATGAAAACACTGCATTCCTAGAAGGTTTGCATGCCAATTGTTACGCGTCAAGATATTGCTTTCCCACTGTTCAGTAAATGTACCGACTAACGTCACATCGGCAGGGATGTAAGCGGGAAATATGTAGAAGGTTACTGCGCGAACCTGGGTAGTCAACACCATGTGTGCGATTACAACAAAAATAAAAATAAATAAAAAATTAAATAAAATCAATTTAAAAGTACCTTAAAATAGACAATTAAACAGAAAGAGAGAAAGTATGATAACACGAGCGCCGTAAAAGTTAATGGAATTGATAATTGCGTTTTACCTAGAGTATTACACACAAAATCTCTTCCTCGTGGTGTATTGTGTGGTATGTATATATATGTTTGTAGTTCTTAAACGCTGTACCTCAAAAGCGCGCGTCAGTCGCAGTAATCAGGAATAATTATCCGGATTACGACCACTGTTCTACTCATTAGCTGATAATTTCTACTTATTACGGGTATCTTATTAGTATTTTAGTATTTTAATACAGTGAGGAAAGACAGTGTCTGTGCCGTACGCTGGAGCATCTAGATGGACGCCCATTGACTGAAATTAAGATTTTAGGTCCCTGGCCACGGCGATCGTCTGCGGTGAAGGCCTCCCAGGCACTGCTCCGCTTTATGAAAAGCACAGGCCTAATCGAAAGACTATGGGTTTGCTGTTATGTTAAGTGATGTGACTGTGACGTGATGTGATGTGATGTAGCACGATTGTGATGTGGCATGTCTGTGATGTGATTGTACTAACTTCAACCATCCCTCTCTCACAAATTTTATATCCACTCACCCCCTTACCCCAGGGCAGGGTAGCAAACCGGTTGCTTTTGCGGGTTAACCTCCCTGCCTTTCCTCCTCATCTTATTCCTCCTCCTCCTCCTCCTCCTCCTCCTCCTCCTCCTCCTCCTCCTCCTTAGTATCGTATTGCTAATATGTCACCTTTTGTGTAATGGGACCAGCAGTTTTGGTCCATGGCTCCTTTTCCTCAGCATTTCACCCCAGAAAAGCCGAGAACTAGGCCGGGGCAAATCTTGTACCCATTGGAAACCGGTGGGTAACGGGCGGCACCGGGGATCGAACCTGGTACCTCCCGAACGGTAGGCGAATATATCTACTTAGGACAGGTAGTAACCGCAATATTCACTTAGGACAGGTAGTAACCGCAGATCCGGAACGCGAAAGGGAAATAGCTAGGATAATAAGATTGGGATGGAGCGCATTTGGAAAGTACTCACTCATTATGACTAGTAACCTGCCGGTATCACCCAAGAGGAACGTGTATAAAAAGTGCATCCTAAAGGCTGAAACATGGAGGTTAACGAAAGAGGTTCTACTTAAGTTGAGGACAACGCAAAGGGCCATTGAACGCATTGAACGGGAAATGGCAGGTGTAACATTAAGAGATAGGAAGTGTGCAGAATGGGTCAGAGAAATAAAGTTGTTACTGACATTCTAGTTGAAATTAGGAAAAAGAAAGAGGGTTGGCAGGACATGTAGTACGAAGACAGGATAACCAATGGTCTCTTAGAGTAACCAATTGGATTCCAAGGGAAGGAAAGCGTAGCAGGGAGCGGCAGAAAATCAGGTTGGATGAGGTTAAAAGTTCGCAGGTGTCAAGTGAATGGAGCTAGCACATGCAGACCAGGTTAGTTGGAGGAATATGGGAGAGACATTTACCTTGTAGACTGTAGTGTGTATAATCCGGCTGATGATGATGGTGATGATGACTAGTATCTTGTTAAAGAAGTATGTTATCAGAGTTAATCATCACTTTCTTGATAAATCTCAAACATCGCACAGCTGCATGAGAGCTCAGATCGATCGCATGCGATGTGAGTATAGGTGACTTAAGCAGGATGCTGCATGGTATTGTATTATATCGTTTTAACGTTACATCTCTTGAACAGCATTCTTTGCACGGTAGTTTCCATTTGAGAGAATGCTGTGTCAGTGGGTCTTTGCCCCCCCCCCCCCCCCCCCCCCCCCGACACACAGCACGGCTGAGATACGGATTCCGGAATCGGGTTCGGGAGTTCGTCATCAGCATATAAAGCATCAGCGGGAGCAGTGCATGTACTTCCAATATAAAAGACAAACAAGGCGACCGTAAGTCAAAGGCTGCTCTCATTGTTCAGATATCGTCCCTTTCGTCGCACAAATGGCTTCAAACCACTGCAAATATAACCGCTACTCCGTCTCAGAAGCTGCTTGCAGCACTGCGAAAGACAGGGGCACCCTGGCCCAATGATGATCGTGCGCAATATAATAGATAGCTTCGTCCCCGCTGTCGCCCCGCTAATTCGGGTGGGGGGAGGGGGGGGGGGACGAGAGGTGCGTAGGGGCACAATTACCTGTTACAGTGCGCATGATCCTGAATGGGCCAGGTCGTAACTGCATTTCATAGTGCTGAAAACAGCTTCGGTCACTGAGTATCACTTCAGTCGATTTTCTTTCATCCTCGAGAATAGGCTGCCTTTCTTCATACCCCCCCCCCCCCCCCCGGTCACTGCAACTAACCACAGGATACTTGTACTCAATTCCATTTCTTCTTCTCGTGAACATATATTTTAAACTGTCATCTCTGTTTCAGGCATGTCTTCCTTGTACGCGGCCTAAATCGAGACAAATTAAGATGAACATGAAGGCCTATAGCTTCCTTTAGTTTTCACAGCAGTATGCTGCCCAAGCCTCTGAACTGTTCCGTGTGAGATTTTAATGGTAAAATAAAATTATTTGCTTCTTTTTGGGCTCTGACTTTTGACATCACAGGCGCGGCAATGCGGTTATACCTTTTCATGCTGTGCAAGTTCGTGCTTTTGCAAGATATCACCCCGGCGTCAGAGATGCGCCTCAAATAGAGAGAAGTATATATCTGCCAGCTAACTGAAGCCCGAACATAAAATATGCAGAAAAAAGACGGCGTTTCTGAATTGTGACATAAAAACACACCCAGCGAAACGATGGCATATGAACAGCAAGTTCAGGTCGCAAAGACAGCGCCGGTCGTCGAACGCAGTAAACGGAGAAGGCGCGCTTCACGCTCATACCTCATGGCTATTTATATAACGAGAGGCTCATATGGGATTGCGCTCGCAGTAGCAGCCGCAAAATAAGCCAATAAACTACGCCAGTTTGCTCTGCGGGCAACACGAAAATACGACCTGGAGCGTAAAAACATTCGAAGAGCAGAGACATTCCCTTGCACCGTGGTGTGTCTGTTTATGAATGAATTTGCGGGTGTGAAAAACATTGCAAAAAGGCACCAACAGGCAGCCAAAAAAAGAAAGAAAAACTGGAAAAGGAACACAAAATGACGTAAAGGCACGCAGTGTTCACGGGTTAGTACGTTTGCTGTAATTCTCGGCTCTCAGTATTCCTTTTTTGCTTCATTACTGCAAGCGTATTTCCAGTATAGTATCGTACCTTTTCTCCGTCATCAGTAGCGATTTGCGTATAAGGTGCAATTAAAGCACAATCATCTGCAAAAATTTTATTCATATTAACAAAGTCTCCATCGCACAAGCCTGTCACAACTGCTCAAATACGCTGCACATTTGCCCCTGATGTCAACAGTTCTACAAAGATAGCAGTTTCGCGCATATAATATGTTATGTTAAAAGGGCCGACGCTTGTTTTCCCTGCGAGCTGTTTCAGGTCTGACACCGTCGAACGCACTACACAGAGTAGGGATCGCTTGTTTCAGGCCTATGTCATAAACTGAACACTTTTAAAACCATTTTCCCCCTTTGTACAAATCTGTGTAAAAAGGTATCTCCAACCTTATTTCCCTCCTCACCTGTGCTCGAGTCACTAGAGATTCTGCTTCGATGGAGCCAGATTTTAAGCATTGGTTGTGAGTGAGTGAGTGAGTGAGTGAGTGAGTGAGTGAGTGAGTGAGTGAGTGAGTGAGTGAGTGAGTGAGTGAGTGAGTGAGTGAGTGAGTGAGTGAGTGAGTGAGTGAGTGAGTGAGTGAGTGAGTGAGAAAGCAATAAGGGCATTTCGTGTAGACTCCAAAATGTAGGAATAACGCAGCAGTCCTTGTGCGTTATTCACACTTGCCAAATTTAATCCTTTTTCTGCCCTATCTGCTTTTCATTTAAAGGTCAACGCTTGAATGCGTCGATGCTCAAGTGACATACACCTACCACCCTTGCACGTACCACTCTTTAATTTTATTTATTTATTTATTTATTTATTTAGCAATGCTGCAAAGTCGCCTTGAGTATATTGTTGTTATCAAAGTGACTAGATTAATCAAGAGCCAAGTGCAGACTTAATAAGCACCCCGCTAGTCGGTATAGGTGCATTTCTTGTCAAATAGGGTTCGTTTCTTATTCTGCGCTCTCCACTTCGCACCTTTTCACCTAACTTCTGTTGCACAGCCAGCTACACACACCAGGAATAAATGGTTAGGGTATTGTTATTCTTTGGACCGCCGCTGCAGAGCGCACGTCCTTTGTGTTCCTGGTATGCGTCCCCATCAGCGCCAGCGATGGACGTCCGGGCTGGAACTCTCCTGCACTAAAGAGAGATGAGCAAGGGAGAAAAAATAAGAAGAACGGGGTTCAGAAGCAGCGGCAGCAGACGTCGTCCTGCATATTTGATTGTAGCAGTCCACCTGGTCGGCCGTATATTTTCGCCCTAGCCAATCCTGTGGGCGACATTGACGCATAATAGCGCTTCGAGCACGGCTACCAGCGCATAATGAGAGTGCGGACAAGCCTGGCTCCTATGCAATAGGGCCCCGGGATGGGAAAGATGAAAACAAGCCAGGCGAGAAGAAGTGCGCGAGACCACCTTCATTAACATTGAAAAGCTATCGAGCATTGTACGACATCATTAGACCTGGTAGGCTGTGCATGCCAATGAGCGGCATGGTGTTTGAATATTAACACCCCGTCGCGTTGGCCGCCGTGCTTGGCACGCCTGCTCTCCAGATGAAGCCACAACCCTTTTGTGCCGGTCCCCGCAGGACAAGCACAACGAACTATCGGTGCCAAATAATAAAGACACGCGGGTGGCAGAGTAATTTCCCGTGGCTCGCGCATGAAAGCAAACGGAAGACAAAAGCGTCCGCCGGTTAATTGGGCAGAGTAGGACGAACGCTGGGCCGCACGAAGCCGCTCCCAGGCCGAGCGAGAAGGAACGGCACCGCTGACGTCAAGCTACGGCCGCAGTGATAAGACCTCATTCTTCACTTTAATTGCGTCACAGCGACAAAGGACACGACAAGAAATAAATTTCACACAGGGCGTACACTGGCTGCGTAAAAGCAGTGAACAATGGGGGCGGGAGTAGCGAAAGAGGTCCGCGCAGAACTGCAACCGGAGCGGAATGGTGCTTCGCGCGTACCCCTGCGCATACTGGAAAACCGGATGAAAATGCGTCCATCTTTCCTGCGCCCTAGCGCAGATAGCGCGGATTAATCCGCTCAACGGCAGCCTGGTTCGACGAAGACTCGTAAAGATTCTATCCCGCCCGCAGGCCGATCCAGCATCCGCCCTGCGCGCTCAATAAGCAGTCAGTCTCTTTGGGTAGCCGGGGAGGACTCTCTGCGCGCGAGAAACAAAATTAAAGAATTTTTTTCGCTGCTTCTGTTTTTTCTCTCCTTCTCCGTCCAACTGGTTTAAAAGCTGATAGCACCTGGCACGCCGATTGGTGCCGATGGACCGAATGACGCCCCTTTCCTGAAGTCATCTGCTGAGCCACCTCGGCGCATTTATCAATCTTGATACACCATTGGCGAAGGGAAGTGTGACACGCATGCAGAATGGTGATCTCGAGCTGCAAGAGGTGGAGCCTTCTCAATGTACCAGAAAGCAAGTCGGACGTGTGTGAGTGCGTTTTGTTTTGCTTCTTTAGCAGCGTGTTCACGTGGTGCTCGTTGTGAGCCAAGGAAACCGAATAAGAAAGAAATGATTGGGCTCAACAAGTTCCGAAAGAACGAACATCCTTTTAGCGAGAGAGAGAAGAAAAATAAAAACGAAATAACCGCTCAGGCGAGCGAATAGGATAGCTGTTCTTTTTCTCGAATCGGCGCCGGTTACTTAAAGATGCAGGGCCATTCTCCAAGGACGAGGGGAGATAAGTGTGCTACTTATGAAAGTGCGAAATTCCGATACGCACTCTACAGAATGGATTTAATTGCCGATTACGTCGGTGATTCGTTTTGTAGCATGTCTCGATAAAACTAGCGCTCTAAGCGTGTTTTCTTCTTTTTCTTTTTTTTTTTTAGCGTTGATGGTTTTTGGCGTTGTTAGTCCAAAGTTGCGCACATAAAGCAGTCATAAATGGATCACTCTTCGTTACAAGCAGTCTAAGCGGCCAAGTGTTACGTAAGACCCATATGTGCTCAAGTGGAAAGTCTATCAAACCGGCATGTAGCATGGCCAATGTTTTTCGAGTTATCACAGAGTGGTGTCGCTATAGCAGAGCGCAAAAAAAAATAATAATAATAGTAATAATATTAAAAATTGAGCATACGTTTTGTAACGTGATGTTATTTTAGGGCCTCACGAAACGACTCAAGTATAGCACGAGGTTAAAATGAGCTTGGAAGCAGTTCTGGGGTACAGAGGTCGCCTTTTGTGACGATTGATTTCTCGAGTAATTCTTCAGTTTCGTGCCGCTGGCTCTGGTCTGTGACGCTGGTCTGGCAGCTATGCAACCAAGACCAATTGCTGGGTTTTACATCAAATTGGGGTTGTTTTGTGGTAAAGCGGCATAAGAATGTATCGTGAAAAAAAAAAATGCGCAAAGGAATACCACCCCTGTTTTTTCTTTTGTGCCTTTCTTCATTTCCGGTTTCAAATCTTTTCTGTCAAAGTAGAACGATGTTTCCTTATAAAAATTAGTTTGAGCCGCAGTTGACGCCTTGATGAGTTCGTGTTCAATCAACAGGAAGCCAACATGGACCCTAAGTATGTTTAGTCTTGTCAACAACTGCGAACCATTGGTTCTAAAGAAAATATATTAAAAAAAAAATCAGCATAGATGCTTAGGACCGCTTATATGCAAGAAGGCGAAATCTCGCTCGCGCAGCGGCGCTCGATTCCCACGCTTCTGCTGTGGTGAGCGCCACCACGCGTCAGGTAGCGCGGTGACCTCTGTACATTCTGCTTTCCTGATATCGCCATCTAAACACTTCTTATCCTCCTCTGGCGGCGCCCACTTCATTCCTCCTCCTCTGATAACGCCGGCTGAGCTAGGTCACGGGGTAGAGTGAGGTGATTAGGACATATTATCGGAGGGTATATATGCCGGTTCGAATACTTATCGCTAACTAGACTAGCAGATGCATGTCAATTAGGCAGCGGAATGGTATACCATCACCTGAAACGTGTGCACGAAAAATGATTGCGTCACAATTTCAATATGAAAGAAAGGAAATCTAGGGCCGGATGGAGACCTGTTCATCATCATCATCAGTCCAGCGAACTATATATACCCACTGAGGGCGAAGGCCTCTCCCATATTCCTCCGATTAACCCGATCCTGTGCTAGTTGCATCCTCTTGACCTCTAATAACTTCCTCATCCGTCCATCTGACTTTCTCTGCCGCCCTCTGTTACGCTTTCCTGCCCTTGGAATCCAGTTTGATATCCTTGCAGCCATCGGTTATCTTTTCGTCGCACTACATGCCATGCGCATTTCTTCTTCATTTCAAGGAGTATGTTGTTAGCTCGAGTTATTAAGGCGAAAGCCTTTATTGGCTCCTAGTCGTGGCCATGACCCTGTTCATTCGAACGCGAGAAGTGTGACACTACGTTCTTCGCGAGATTCCGCGGAATACCTCGAGATTGTGACGTCATCATCTGGTGACGTCATCTGCCATTCTACAGTGAGGAAGATAGTTAAAAATAAATAAATACAGGGAATCTATCCTCAATCCTTTGGATCCCCAACCGAGCGCTTTAACCAACTGCGCAACTATTTTATATCTTTATTGCCTATAAGGCTGTAGGATACATTACAACAAAACACAACACTATGCACTGCTATATACAATACAATATAACACGATAAAACACAATACAATATAATACAATACGTGTATAATTTAGTGCAATAAATACACGTCACGTTTTCAAACACCTATAGATCCCTTACAGAGAGCAGTTCCGCTGCCTCCAACAGATGGCGCCACTAGGACGGCCGTCATTTCTGGCCTTCGGAACGCATCGGTAGGCAGTGCGGACAGCTGCTGCGCAGCTTGTGTAAGAATGCCGACTGGCGTTCAAACACCGTCGCTTTGGTGCGGGTGTCGTCTGTCTTGTCAAAGCAATCTGCGCAAAAGTTGAGCTAATGATCTTGCGGTTTATTAGCGGAAAAATAGACGAAGCTTTCTACATACGGTGGACATCATGGCCTAGGCAGCCCTTTTTTTTTTTTTTTTTGATGTGTCGCGAGTTGATGTTTCTTTCTTGGAGACGAGAGTGCCAGTGAATTGTAGGGAAATGATTACAGTAAACCTCACCCGCCATTGCATCTCAACGCCGGCAGTATAGCTGCGGAAATGCGATAACAGTCCTGACGTTTGCTCAGGAGTTATATTAAGTCTTTGTACTGCTGCCGCGTCATTTCCGTAGAATTTTAAAAAGTATCTTAGCGTCACTATTAATGTGTCCGCATACATAATGAATTCATTGCGCAGCGAGAAAAGGTCATCGCGTGCATGCCTGTGAACATAGCTGCATTCATGCTTACTTCAGCCAAGCGTTGATGCAATACATGTAATAATTGCTGTTTTCATATAACTAAAGCACGGATCAATGGCGAATTTTAGCCTGATAAGACTTTTATATATCCGCTTGATCGGGCTCGCTCATCTACGGGTGCTGAACTCCGGTGCAGTTTCCAGTCTCTGTCGCCCGAGCCACGGTGTAAGAGTACCGTGGCCCGAGCGCATGCAGGCGAACGTCGCTGAGCGCCTGACGTGGCCATTGAGCAGAGTAATAGTCTTTGAAGTCAGACGTTACGGGAGGGAAAATAGTATCTGGCCAATTGCCGGGGGAATACATTCGCGTCCATTCCCAGAAGTAAATATTGTACACAATGCTGAACGGTGAACATTCTTAATACGTCTCAACCAGTGCGATCTGAACACGTTTTCACCGCTCAAGCAAATATATTGAAAAAAAAAAAGGTTTCAGATGATAATCATCATTCGATCTGTTTAGTTTGAACATAAAGTAAATTGTCCACAAAAATCACTACAGAGAAAATTGATTAAAAAAAAAAAAAGAACTCGCCAACGGCGAAAAGGTTTGTCGACACATCCTATAGACAATGCAGGCATTTAGATGACGCAGTAAATGAGCGAGGTGATCATATAACAAATATTTCAGCATCTGCACATACTATGCGTATTCACATGAAGTTTCTGTGCTATCTACAGCTCGCTGTCACCAGCGGTAGCGGGTGCACGGCACCTTCAGCCGGGCGCCAGCGCACTGTCATGCCGTCGAAACCAGAAGGCCCGAAGGCTAGCTAGCGATGGAGGAAGGGTCACGTGAACAAATATGGGAGCGCCCATGCTGTCGCATTGTAAAGCGTCTATAGCCCTGCACTCCTAACTGGCAGTGTGTAATGTAACTTTTTTCTCAGGTTTTCAAACAGGGCGGCAGTTTCTTCACTGCAGCCTCTGTCGATCAGGACTTATGGAGTTTCACAACGCTCTCCACAAAATATTCGTGTACAGATCGGGTCCCAGGGTCGCAGTGCCGGAAAGTCATTACACGGTGCCACACTGCGCGTTAACCTAGCAGGAAAATTTTGTCGTATGGTATTTCTGCGTCCGTCACAGCTAAGTACATAATCCCGTGTGGTGTGAGCAGTAGATCTTTCTTCAGTGTGCATTGCAGAACATCCCAGAAAACTACGGCATTATTACAGTGGATAAAGACGTGTTCTACGCTCTCTTTTTTTGCAGAGAAAACACTGTGTGCCTCAATGAACATGAATGCACTTTACGTTCAGCCAAGTTTTTAGTGGCAGGATACCTGTGTGCAGGTGAAAAAAGGTTTTCGTTGCAGGTGTGACCCACATCGCTTTCACTCACTTTAACGTGTTTCTCCCGGATGCGGCCGTGAAAGATGAGCGATACAGAGGGACGGGAAAAACTGTGTCAACTAAAGCCTTCATCAGGTCTTTTCTCTTGACTGATGACAGATACTCTCTCGAAAAACGAGTGACTAGGAAGCGATAAGATGCAACCACCTCGCGGAGGTAATGCGATGTTCCATAACGTTCACCTTCAACAGATGACACAGTCCGGCAATGCATTGGCAAACATAAACTGGACAAAACACTGGAGAAAAGTGGGTCTTTGGTCGCGGAGAAACATGAACCGTAGCACACTTGAAGCAGAAGCAGGTGAGACAGGGCGAGGCCCCTTCACCGACTCGTCGTAATAGATTCGTCCGTGAAATTCTCTCCCAACTGGAGCCCCATATGAATGTCGCGAATACACGGTGGAATTTATGCATTATTGTGTTTCAGCCCGTCGCGTAGTCCCGGGAAGAGCCACGTTTGACCTTGAGCCGCATCCGAGCCGAATACGGCTTTAAACAAGCCCCATGAACGAGCCTTAGTGGCCTATAGGGGTAAGGTGAATGCCAGGGTCCTGGCAGGCTGATTCTGACATAACCGCCCCTGTGAAACGAAAGACCTAGGTTGGCAGCTCCTGCCAGCCCACATATAAAGCCCCGCTTTAACATCTCAAGCTACACCATGAGGTACGTACACTACATGCTGAACCATAAGCGCAGCCATGGAGGTATTGCTAACGCAGTTCAACTCTGTTTAATCAGAGCTAAACCACAGCCAATTTTATTCGCTCGTGTACAGTACATGGCCTGCAAGATATACATAATTTTAGCAGTCAGAAGCACATTGCAGATTGTAGCACGCGCAAGTACAGACAGGTCGCGTCCACCCTATGGGTGGTTAGCTCTTTCATTTCGTTCGCCTTTCAGGTTGCCGAGTGGCACACCATGTATGTGCTTGGCATTGTGGACCAGTGTACATTCTCGAAAACAGCTGGTCTGGTGTTCCACGAGCCGTGCCACAAACCAACACTTTTGTCCAAGTTTAACAAGTTCCACTTTGAGCCCAAAATTCACCCACTCTCAATGTTCGAACCATACCAGATTGGATCGAGCGTACATCTCGTCCCAACTTGCACCCAGCTGCGAGGATTAAATTTGGTCGAATCTATGCCATTCACTGATCACAGTTTGGATATGTTCTCGATAGGCAGAAAGAAAAAGACCAAAGTAGATTGGCTCATGTGGAAGTTAAATGCGAAACTTTTAAAAGATGACGCATTTATGACGGACATATAGTGAAAGAAATGCAAGCTCTACGATCCCCTGACAAAAGGACCATAACTGAAAGGAGGGAAACCTTTAAACAAAGAGTTAAAGCAGTAGAAAGAGGTTGCGAGCTCAAGTTCATAGCACGAAAGGAGGAGAAAAGCATCAGGGAGGGGCAGCAAGCACTAGTTAAACTCGAGACAACAATTCCTGTGGGATTTGTTCAAGAAATTAAATAAATCAAACTAAAACTGGAGAAGCTCGATGAGGATGAATGCATGGGTGCAATGATTCGAGCACATTTTGATACCTAAGAGCAGAGAGGTTATAGGTCAATAACGCTAACAAACGTCGACTACGTGGTTTTTATGAGAATCTTTTCGAGGAACCTTCAGTCTGTTATCAAAGAGCTAATTGGTAACCACCAGACATGTGGTATTATAAGAACAGGACGATCTACTCAAACATCCATGTGGCAAGGAGCATACTAGAGCTCTGTGATAGTAAAGGACTCCAAGTGACCATGCTGCAGATTGACTTCGCTAAGGCGTTCGACAGGGTACCACACGACATCCTCTTTCTCTTACTGGATCATGTTGGTGTCGGTTCAATCATTAGTAGTGGCATCAGAATGGCGTACAGAAATTGCACCACCAACCTGGTTATAAACGGCGAGCTATCGCAGCGCATATATGTATACTTTCTTCTGTATGTCAAGGTTGCCCTTTGTCACCATTGCTGTTAGCCCTATTCCTTGAACACCCGTGTCGGAAAATTCTCCACAGTGACGCAATCCGGGATTTTAGGTTCCACGCTTGTGAGGTCCGTGTGCTTGCCTACGCAGACGATGTTGCCTTTTTTGTGTCTCATAGCGAAAGTGAGCGCTGCCCTGAAAACAACTAACTGCGCCACGCCCGGGTTCGTGAAATGCACATCATAATTGTCCTTCTCTACCTTTGAGGATGATAGTAGCGAGGACAGTGACGCTGCAATTAGTTATAATGGCAATGATGACATTGGCAATGATATTGGCGGTGTATTTAGTTGATAATGATAATGAGAGCAAACGTGATGCACAGTGTGCATGCACCAGCAACCCTTAGGCTTTCGCGTTTCTGCGGTGTAGATTCCACAGTTCTCTCGGAATTTTTTCTCTGACCAACTCTGCACGCTTTCTACTTTTTTACCTTACACCTACCATTTTTCGTTCTATAACTCTACTGCGTTGTCCTATATACATAGAACCCTTAAGGACTTAAGCATAGGTTCGTTAGTGATGCCTTAAAAGCGCATAGCGAGCGAGAGATGACAGGAAAGGAGGGGGGAGGGGGAGGGGAGCTGCATGCCATAGGAGTGTATGCCGTCTTCCCAATCGCCGCTTTGATCGTTCGCGTCGCAGTTGTTATGGCAGCTATGACGCGAGCAAGGCGGGACGGATGTGGAGCGAGCAGCGAGGCACGACGCAATTTTTCGCCGTTTGCTGCAGGCATTTCCTTTCCACACCATTCATGAGCAAAGTCAGCACTTATGAAACATATGCACGCTCATAAGTGCATGCACTGCTGAAACAAGGAAATGGACTTCTTGAGGAAAATACTTCAAGGAGCGTGCACTCCACGGCATTACATGTACCAAGATATTACGGGCAAGATTAATGTATATTTAACAGAGTATACTGTGGGGTCAGTTGGTCAGACATCAGTTCAACGAAAAACGTAGCATTTTCACAGCTCTGTCCTGTCCTCATCTCCCTTTTCCTGTGAAAAGGCTACGTTTTTCGGTGAACTAATTAATGTATATGACACATTCCGCGAAAGAAACATGTGTTGTGACAGTTACGCGCTGATTTTTTGCGAAGCACAAAAACAGTTCTACTGATGGCTTTGTTTTTATAGTCAACAAAGAAATTGACGCGGTCATCTAACAGAACGTTGCATGTGAACTATAATTATACTGCACAGTCACAAGAGTATTTTATATATAACTTTGCCGATCGGCAGTTCACTACTTGCACACATCGGAACCCCTTATGGAGGAGCATATAGATAAAACCGACAGCTGCTCTTCAAAAACATCAGACATAGAGTTATTCGCTGTAATAGTCTAGTTCGAAAACTTCTCCACGCTTTGTGACATGTGGGTCGCATGTGCCAAAGGCGTATGAGTCTGTGTGTATAAGTGCAGTTAAGTTGAAGTTGAAAGTTTATTTTCGAATAAAAAAACAGCGTACAAGAATATACAGCGAGAGGTCCCATGGTAAAAGACCGCAGGTGGGACCTCCCATGGTAATGGATTCCGGTAATAGATTCCGATAATAGATTCCCGCATACTATTCCCGTCGAGGCTGAGAGGCTGTTCGTGCACACTACTCCGTTCCTCTCTCGATATATATATGTGTGTGTGCGTGCGTATGGGGGGGGGGGGGAGGACAGAACACACGACTATAGGTACGTACTGGAGATCACGTTCAACTATAGGTTGCAACTATAAGGAGTGATGAACGCCCTCGACAGTTGAATCGGCACACGATCGTTCATCGAATACACCAATGTAATTTTATTTTTCATCCCAGAAGATATTCGTGTATTGAACCAGCCCAATGATTTCAACATGTTTCAGCGCGAAAATAACAAGAAATAGTGCAGAAAATACCCAACTCAAGAACGGTGATCCCCTCTTGATTGAAATTCAAGTCTGCCCCACTGTTCTTACCGCACCAGACCTATATATCTCCACACATAGACATGCACATAGACATGCACATAGACGTGCACATTCTCAGACAGTATGCTGAGAAGCATAGCGACAAGACCTAAAATATTTTTTTGCGAGAGGTGTTTCCGACACCTGCTTTCTGAACTCAATAGCGAAGGTTACCTGAAGTGTTTTGGTTTGCCGTGCAGTTTTTATGACCAGCTGGCTTGTCCAGATGGCACTACTGGAGACAAATCACCGTGGCCACCAGCATGGTGTATCCTCGGCCAACGATGCTCAGATGTGATGCTTTCTAACTTTTTTTTTTTTTTTTTTTTAAGTACGCTGGCAAGCGCGTTTAGATTTCCGCGCTCAGTATACAATCAAAGAAGGCATTGTTGATCCTTGTTGCCAAAGGCGCGGGGATAAGCCATCATGAGGCGAAATAAGCTATAAAACATGGTGATCACTTGCTATAGAAACGCAGGACTCAGCACTGTCCCCAATGACTGTATCGGTGTCCTTTTAAACACGTACTTCTGGTGGCAACTGCATAAGCTTTGACGGACGTGAGGTTTCAAGTCACTATAGAGTTACGTATACCTCGTATATAGCGTGTCTCAGGAGTCACCATACAAATCGAATTAATGATTTAGTTAGTGGTTCGTGCATGTGTATCACGTCGCCCGACGTCACATATTCGTGGCAGCTAATGCGCTGCCGGCGTGGTGGGTGCGGACAGCGAAGGGATTCTAATGGTGAGCAAGCTCTGCTTCGGAATACCAACAGGTCGAGAACTGACAGCACATGCGTTCTTCGTGTGCAGTCCAGGGGCGCGCAGAATGGACGTGCATTTATGGAAGACGGGTGACAATCTGTATATTTCGTATACGCGCTGCTAAAATAGGCCAGATACGCGTGCCATGCACGGCTAACGGCTCCTTTTCTTGCAGCCCTACAGGTGCCGCGAGTTCGCGGTGACGTATGCGTTTGTTGCTCCGTATACGCTCTGGAAACCATTTTAGCCGGATGGTACTCTGCTACGTTTTCTTGACGTCATGAATTTGTCCCCAAACTCGTTCGCCTTCAGCATCCACTTCAGCATCTCGGGACCCACTATCACGCAGTGCGACAGCAGTTTTCAGATGACTGTAGGGGTGACATCACGAAGCTTCAACGTGTCCACCTAAAACGAACAACTATGACAAGGTGTTATGTGGTGCTCTTCTCAGTGTGGAAAGTGGCCAAGAAGAAAGTTTCGCAGGCCACTGAATAACAGGAGAGTATAAATGCATATCGTGTGTGATGGCTAAAGCAACAAATCAGTGTGAAGGAATAAACACAATTACTAAATGAAAATGTGGTAGAGAGGGTTTTGATTGTTTTCATCGGGGGTGTCAGGTACGGTGCAATTTCGGGCGATAACTTCCTGCTCCTCAGTGCCAAAGGAACCTGAAGCATTGCGTTCACGTCCACTGCTCGAGCACAAATATTGTTTTGGAAACTGCATTAAGTAACGGACACTCATGTGGCGCACCCAAATCGGGTGGCAAGACTGACATCACCCGGCAGTGTTCTGCGATGGTCTCCAATAAGAAACTGCGCGTCTGGTGCATATTCCTCCGCTGTTGAATTATTTGCCATCGAAGTGCGCCACCCTCACAATATTGATGTAATTGCGGCCGCTGACCTTTGCGTTGCGTTTTACGGTATTTTCTCAGGGCGCACGAAGAAATATAAATGAACGAAATGCCCCAGGCGGCAGCGAGTAATACAGTAATTATTCATGCATTCAAACAGCAGTGAGTTTATAAACAATAAGGTGACGATATTCTACACTATATTTGATATATCATCACGGTGCACTTTAAAAGCTGTCTAAAGTCACATCCTTTGAATATCCTTATCGTGGCACAATATTACATCTGTGTGACAGTTACGCTCAAAGTCGTTAATGCAACGTCCTCTTCTATAAATTTTCTCAAGGTGCTTTCATGAGATTTTCCCTGAAGTCCACCTGGTTCGTATCGAACATATCAGTGAAACAGCTGTCCATATACTTAAATAACTGCCTCTTTTCTAATGAGCGCCCAGGACGTTTCATCGCACCAAAGATGACGGCTGTTGACAATGTCATTTAGCTTAATTAGCAACAGTATTCGCAAGGCTCGTTTTCGTGACAGTTTCTCTAACAATTGCGCTTTTCGCACAAGAAACACTTGTGTTCTCGTGTCATTGCCCTCAAATATTCTCAGCAACTTTAGAAATATTGAATAGCACATATTTTTGAGCCTCCATTATCTGTCTGAATACGAGAAACAGTAGGCTGGAGATCTTATTCGTAGATCTAAAAAGTATCCTCCTTTCCATACAATTAAGCAGGCCCCTATTACTAGAGTATCGTAATAATATTTTGTTCATATTCAAGCCCATGGCTATCGGTCTGCTCTTACGTTAAAGCAAGTGCGCATCCCTCTAGTTTCTTTCTAATGTCCTGACAGTTGGTTTATTTTGTTTTACATGAACTCCTTTGATCTCAGGGGCTTCCAAAGCGCTGCAGCACCGGCGACACGCGTGGTTGCGCTCGGTCGTTATTATCAAGCGGCTTACCTTTGGCGGCACCTCTTTAAGCGATCCTCAAACTTATCAGGGCGTGAAATGTTTCCTGCTGTAAGTGTTCACGTATCGCATGTATCTCAAGCACAACCTTACATCAATACGAAATGACAAGCGTGACAAAAATAGATACACGGTGTTCGATCGCGCGTGCTCACTGAACTCGTGTTGACAGCGGTCCCGCTACCATGGACCCGGCATTTCTGTCTGTGTGTGAAGCAGTGCCATTTACCCTGTACATAAGCGCCTTTATCATGTGCATGTCACCTGAATAACATGAGATGTCGTGCGTAAGTGCATTTAGAGTGTTGCGACGCTGCCAATGCCCGAAGCGAAAGGAGAGCAGGAAAAGCTTTATCGGTGACCGCGTTTCTGCTTTTCTTTCTCCGAAGATAGCTTTCTGCAGGAGGCGCATCGCGTCGGGAAATTACAAAGAGGCTCCAGGTGTCCGGCGGCAGCGCGTGAAACGAGCCGTAACAAATTGAGTCGGATCGCCGAACGCTTGCGCGGATAAGGGTGAAGCTAAATGAACTCTCTCGGGCGCCCTTGGGTGTTTCGCCTGGAAGCGACGCAAATGTATGTGAGCGTACGTACGTCGTCGCGTGTGCCACACTGGCAGCGAAGTGTGCAGTTTTGCAACGCTTCTGTACAAGCGAGACACGAAGCGGCGACAAGGAAAAATTCCGTCGTCAATGCACGTGCTCTAATGGCACTTCTCTGCGGCTCTTATGTTTGCTGACTGCTCGAGTATATAGCGTCAATAATGGGGTCAATGTAAACTAAGTGCTTGCATTGGGTGTTAGGTCAGCAGTGATTCCCTATGCATCAGTAATGTGGGTGAGCTAATGCTATTACTGATGAGCTCGATTTGCAGTACATTTATAGCTGCAGCTCTGGGCAAGCGTTCGCGGTGAAATCGCTTAAAACGCGAAAAGCGAGCAGAATTCCTTTTCTTTTTTGTCTCCTTCTTCAGGAAAGAATAAAAATTTGTACGTACACATAGCACGTTTTACAGCCCACCAAATGACGTCCTCTGTGCGCGTAGAATCCTTATGTCCAAACTTGAACGAGAAGCTCGACTTGTTTTGCGTAGCGGGTGCTTAAATGTTGGACGGCTGCGTTTTTAGCAACTTACCCGGGTCTTCGTTACGCGATCCCCACATTTTTGTTCCTATAACAGTGTTTTGTCAATCATATAATTCGAAGACCGCAACATATACCGCCCCTCCCAGCTGTCGCTGTTTCTGTATAGTTCAGACAGCCGCGTCAAAGAATTCTTAGTCAACACATCTTTCTCCTGCTGTCGCCGTGTCTGGTGCTAATTTCATACTGCTCGCTACTAACTCGTCCACTTCGCCATTCTTAGTGTGTGACAAGCAAATGGAAAAGAAACTGCGCATTCGTCTCCAAAGCAGGGCGATCTTTTTAACTTCCAAGTAAAAAAAAAAGCCTGTATCTTCCTGCTTAGTATGAGTGAGAGTGTTGTCAAAGTTAACAGTCTGCATCAAAAGTATAGAACCCAAGGGCAGTTTCCGTCTGCGTCATGTTGTAGTGTCTCGTTATGCATTGCCGGCGTTCGAAGCCTGCCGCAGTTGTAATAGTCATCCCTATGACAGGTCTTCCATGGATGCACTGTACACTTTGCAAGCGAACCTTCGGTCTCTCTTTTTTGAAAAAGGCTGTACCACGAGTGTATACCCTGCGCATACGTAATTCCCTGTTTTGCTTCGGGCTCGGTATGTGTTTGAGTTAACAGTTCGCTCATTAAATTCACGTTATATAGGGTGCTTAAGTAACACTTCACGTAATTAAAAAAAAACAAAAAAAACAACAACAACAACATTGCGTTCAAAACAGAATTTTTATTTGCAAGAGCAAACTCTGCTGCGTTGGATGCAATATTCTTCAAAGTTCCTCTAATTATTCACATAACTAAAACTCGTTAATTAACTTTTTAATAATCGTTGTTGAATAGTTAGTTCGAAGCCGCGAACAAGACGATACGATATAACGTTTTGAAGCGAAGAAAATCGCATTTTCTAAAGCCTTGCAGCGCGAGAAAATCCGACGCTTTATTCCGCACGAAACGCGCACACTGAGCACAAGAGACGCGCAAGAATCTAGATAGGAAAGCATTGCAACTTCCAATGATGACGCGTGCAGTGAAACCGGCGCCTAATTAGAACTGCCTGCTCTCTGGTATACGACGTGTCATGCACTGTATTTCCCTCCGTCGCCCACAAAAATAACGACCAGGCGGCTGGCAATGACTGGCGTTTGCCATGCACCAAGCTGAGAAGCAAAATAATGCACATGACATGGAGCAATACCACTTGCAGTTCGAAATGAGCGCCGTTGCCACTGTTCACGTCTCGTAACCGAAAGTCGCTTCAGTACCGAGCTTGTTGCGGTGGTCAGTTCCGGCTTCGTACAAAAAAAAAGGCTCATATTTCCTTGCATTGCAGGGCTTTAGAAAATGAGCTTTTCTTCGTTTAAAAAACTGATATGGCATCGTCTTTGGTTTCGAGCTCCCCATTGATACTAATCCCCCGATTGCGATGATTAAAAAGTTACTTAGTGGTTTTCGTTAATTACGCGGATTATTAGAGGAGTTCTGCAGCAAGCTGTATCCGCTGCAAAAAAGAGTTTGTTCCTGAAAACATTTTTTTTTTTATTTCGAAGCACTATTTCCTAAAATTTGTTAAAGCCTGCCCTACAAGTAATAACGTGTATACCGCATACACTCGGCTAAGGACGCACTTTTTTTTTTCTCGCGCCACGTTGACGAGGCAAGGCCTTTACACTAAAACGGTATTTCTCAGTTCAATTTACCATGTATATTCCGGGGAAACTACTGCACCACATTATATGGCATTATACATGACCAGTAGTATCAGGTACCTTTAAGGCTCTTTATCACCATGGTCTCCACTGATGCTCAGGCTCAGCTACTTACTTCACAAATGAATGCATCTGCAAGTCTACATACTGCATTCGAAATAGCTGTGACTTTCAATTTCTTAAAAACGATGTTGACAGACATCACGCGCCACGATTAAAAATCTACAGGCTGACGAGCTGAACTGATGTTCTTCTATATAGCCGTCTTATCGACGGTCGTTAGTGGTCAATCTTTGCCGTCCAGACAGGTATCTGAATTATGTTTTAAACTGAACGAAATGGACAGACCTGCATTTTGACAAATGATAATAATGCCAACCGTCTGCATCTGTCAGCTCGATACTGTAACCGAATATCAACCACACCAAGAAATCCCCCTTTCAGACCATCTTGACTGCAAAAGCCCGAAACCTCCGGGAATTATGTAAATTGAGAAAATACAGATTTACAAATTTCCGTGGGACTCCTTAAAATTTTCTTTTCGCCAGCATTTACACCTCAGATTCTCTGAAAAGGAGGAAATTTCCCTCATGGAGCCTGGCTGCATCGAAAGTATTTGCGCAAGGGAATTTAAAAACAAGTGAAACACGACTCTTCTTTGCAGATTATCTCTCTCAAATTATTGGATCCCAAGTTGGGGGGTCTTGCCCAGGTATACACACGCGCGACTTTTATTCGAGTGCGTTCGGTATAACGCTTGCCATAGCGCTGCCTAGCACTATAGTCTTTGTCAATAGAGTAGCCTTAAATCACCCAATGAAAAAAAAAAAGAGGTGATCTAATTCTGAAACTCGTCCAAATTTAGGAAGAGCGGCTGAACTTACACTAACTCAGAGGTGCGATGATTATGAGGCAAGCAACACAAAATACTCCTAGCTTGAAAACAAATAGTGACCATTGTACTAGACCTAGTGTCAGAGCTACTAGCGCAACTGCAGCGCTTGGAAGCTGGCAGCATGATTTTAGCATATGCGGCATTTCGTATACGGCAACCTGCCAACTCATTAAAAAAATAATAATAAGGCATATCTTGTGAAAAATATTGCCACTCTTTGCTCATCCTGAATACTTGCTTCTTTGCAAATATTATCTTTATTTCTGCGTCGCGGTGCTCGAATAAGTGTCACGATCCTCGTTAGCGGTACTGACGTGTCACCTCTCGACCTGGTAGCGACAGAACTCGCGTGCACCGTCGCGGGGCCGTTCATATGCACACTGGAGGCCCCTGGCCGCTGAGGTCGCGCTTGCGCCTCCCCGCGCCGCCCCAGGTAGAAACATGTTTCGGCAGCAGTCGGGACCAGCAAGACAGATCAGCTTTTAATAAGTTGTACGCGCACAAGCAGCGCCCATAGGCAAACATGACGGCCATCTGTAGAACTGCGGAGAGCAAGCGGCCCTATACTTAATAGCATGATGGATGGCAGCACGCATGTCTAGCCGATTCGCGGGAGCTCCCCCTCTGGAAATGGCATGCCCCAAATTACGCCTATCTTGCGCACAAACACATGCACACCCGTACACAGATCTCGTTCATTTAAATTGTCGCAATTATTGCCTCATCGTTGAAGGCCTTGACACCAGGCCGCGGGAGCCTCGCGGTCATTCCTTGATGCCATTACACGGTACTTTCTCGAGGGGGGCTGTTTGCCCGGCCGTGTCTCGTAATCGTCAGTTGGCCACCACCTCGGTCCACCTCTTGTTGTAAGTACGATTCCTAATCGTAATTGCTTCCTGCCGCCGGGAAGACGACTGCTCCGGTCGCCGCTCCGTGCACAGGGAGCCGCATTAAGAGCGTGGCCCCGCGGCGCGTGTGTATTTTCAGAGGGCCCGCGAAACACAGATGGGTCTGGCCGCTGCCCCTTGTTGCGCGAATATTTATGAAGAAGCCGCGCAAAGGACAGAAAGCTCTTCATCGCTGAAGGAGAAAGCGCTTAGCATAAGATATGAGCCAAAGGGGCGATACGGGTTACGTCTCGGCTCGCGCTCGTTATTTATCGCGACGGCCAGCGCCTTCTATCTCCGGCCCAACGCTGCTCCGGGTAAGGTTTCGCCCCGTTTCCGTTGAGGCGCCGCGTGGAGGGTTACCACGGCGTGCAAGATGTGCGGCGGCGGCGCCTCTGAAGTCCGCGTCACTGCAGTCGCCCGCCTGGGTGTTGCGTGCGAGGCCGGTCGTGGGTGCCCCCACCTTGTGCAGGCCACGTTCCTCATTGTGCTTCTTTCAGCAGAAGGTCGCCGGAGAAAAGTAAACAGGGTCCCTGCAGGCACCGCTCTGTCTTAACCTGTTTTGCGTTTCACGCCAATACATTATCGAGAATTGGTTCAAAAGCCTAATTTGACATTGCGCAGACATTGTGCAGCTTCCAATTCAGTGGCGTGGGCACTTGGCTTTAAGTTTGCCCACTGAAATTTGCGTTTAATCAGGCAAGCAGCGCCAAAATATATTTTGAAAATCATAACGGGAATTCTTTAAAGACCTTACTCAACAGAAATGCCCGAAGGACGCGATATTCGACAGCATTATGACCGCGTTACATCAGCGGTAATACATCATACAATGACAGCTGTAATTAAACAGCTCATAACACTGCGTCGGCAACGCACGCAGCAACGTTCTTTGATGGAGGGCAGAGTGAGGAAAAATGCGACACAAATTTGGAAGCTGCCGCCTTATTTTTTTATTATGAATGGCCATCGAGAAACAAAGGCTGGAAAACAAAGGCGTAATGCCGCCCAGCCATTACGCTCACTAGATATATGAAAAAGCCAGCTGCAGTGGAAACAGCGGATATGAAGGAAAAGTTTTAAAATGTCACATTTTGTGCAACCCCAGGGAAATAGAATTAAGATATTACCCAGTTTCACGATTATTGCCCCCAGAGTCGACACCATCGGGGCCAACAGAATCTTTGTTAACTTATCTGCATGACAAACAGCGGGTCCAGGTGGAACCGGTAACTCTTTTTTTTCTGAGACCTACTACAGACTGGGCACTTATTTCGTCAGGCCTTGCATGTAGCAAGGCCAGGGAATTCTATTTCAATTATCTGCCTTAATCCCAGCCTTTTCCCGTCTTTATACCACGGTTGTTTCCCCTTCGCCTTCTCCCTGTCGAATGTACGTCGAATTCTGTTCGATTCGACCTTTCTAAATGTGATTTTAGGTCAGGCCGAACAGAGCTTGTTCCGTTGTCGATGTGCGATAAAGCTCGCAAGAAGGAGTGCGGGGCTCAGATTGTAAAGAAAACGTTGTGCATCTTCTTGCCCTATTATTTTTTGGAGACCAGAAATGATGGTAGCAAAGGGGCTGTTTGTTGATCTCTAGCGTTTTCTTCGGGATTTCTTCCTGCCACTCGGCTGTCGATGTTCTCCGTTCGAGCGTTGACGCCACCCGAAACCCTGCGAACCACCGCACTGTCGCCGTTTAACTCATATAGCGCGCTCCTGAAGCCATTCCCGCACAAGAACGTGAGGTGCAAACATTCTGAATGCTTGCATGAGATAAGAAAAATAATTAACTAGAATAAATAATTACTCATGCTATCCAGAACGCTTAGTCAGTGACGTTTCAGAGGTTTGAAAACTGGCTTACAGAGCTGGACGCTTTTTCGTCTGCTTTATCGTTCACCAAGGCTGACTTTTTTTTTTTTATCTTTTCTTAGAAGAAACCAATCTCGTCAGCACTAAAGGGCATTTGAATTTTTGCTTCAATTTTTTTTTCTTTAAAACGAAATTAGGGTGCATGGACTACCCCGCATTATTTCCCTGCGGCTATTAAATAATACGTAATTGATTTTCTTCTCTCGTGCTGTTTCGGGTTTCTGCAACGACCAAACGATAACTCTGACATCTAAGCAATAAATAAGCTTCCATGTTGCAAAATCGCCATCAATTTTCGTAATAAGCTGCTAGATCAGGTAACGACACAAAAGTTTTTGGGTGCGTGGTTTCAGAATAGCTTATCTTGGAATACGCATGTCAGTCATCTAGCAGGGGACTTAAGCCGAGCTGTTGGGTGTCTGTATAAGATTAAGTACCTCGTTTCCCTTTGGCTGAAAAAAAATGTTGTATTATATCTTCTTCTACTCTCGACTGTCTTACTGTGTACTGGTCCGGGGAACTATGACAGCCCAAAATTATAAGAACTTAATTTTATTGCAGAAAAAAACGCTGCAAATATTTGAAAACTTCTATGGCATGCCTCATCTTCTCCCAACGCATCCGCTCTTTTCACAACATTTAATAATCAAAGCAAACCACGTCTACTACTACAAGCTCTTACAGTATATTAACAACAATAAGTTATATAAAAATTCAGAAACAAACCTACAGTATTCTCTTCGCCGAGTACGCAGAAGGGCACCTGCCACAAGAACAAACTACGGCCGGCAACATATAGACTACCAGATACCTTTTCTGTTGAATCGTATAGATACGCTCGTAAATTTTAACAAACCTGGCACCAAAACGTTTCTGAAATCCCTATTGCTCAAGCATGAGATTCAATTGCATAATTAAATTTTTTTTGTGTTCTTTATTGTATCAGAGAATACATGATGCTTTTCTTTATTATTTTGCAAATGTTCTATACTGTATCACTAAGTTCAACAAACGGTTTCATTCATATCGTCTACAGCGGTATATATATGTTTCAATTGTTTCATTAATTGTAGTTGGTTTATTACATAGCAATCAGCAATAAAATGCCAATCTTTTGTATTTCTTTTTCTTTCTATCTATATTTATTTGGTGTGACACAGTTTCATGCAAACAAATTTCTGTATTTGCGCGTTGTGTTTATGATTCGAAGTGCTCATTTGTATGTTTTTGTATACGTTTTTCAAACTGCACGCTGAACGTCATCCTGATTGAAATCCTTGGTCAAGTTCTGTAGCCTTTAGCTTTCGCTCCGGCTTTCTGTAATGGAAAGAAAGAAAGAAAGAAATTTGGGTTTAGGTCACATGAGGTATGAAAAAAAAAAAAAAAAACCTTAAGTATAATCACTCATGTCGTTTTTATTCCCTGCAGTGCTTAAGACAACTTGCCAGAAGAGCCGTAATCACAACAAACAATGTATCAACGATAGCAATAAATTTTGTTTAATCTCTCACGGGACCTAATTTTTGTATAACGTCAGAGGCACATTTTTTTTTGTTGAAACCGCAACATCATATCATAAACGAAGAAATTCAACTTCTTTTCTTTTGAGAAAGCTTTTGAAAACTATTCCTCTGCATATGTAATATTTATCGTTCTTTATTTTCTTTTATCAGGCCACAGGATCACCGGTTCCAGGCTGAGAAATACATACCGAAGAAACATTTTTTTCCCTTCTCGACCTACTTTCTTCTCCTCCAAAGTGCTCCTTAGCTCCCCCATCCCTAGCTTTGCTTCTTCGGAAGTAAAAACGTATTTCGGCCCCCGTCAGTGATGATGGCGCTGCCCAGACGAAGAGAAGTCCAGTTGTCGAAACGTTGGCTTGACTTGCGAACTGAGGCTTCCCCCCTGTACCCTTGTTCAGTGCTATTTCATAGTCAAAGCAAGGTGCATATAAGCGTATTATGCGCTGTTATTAAATTCAAGTAGTGTAACAAATTTTCAATCGACTTAATTTGTGAACGATTGATAAAATACCCATTAAATGTATTTTTTTTTATTTATTTATTTTGTATACCTACATCGCCTGGATGGCATTATTGTAGGGCGGTGTAAGTACAGGGGGTCGCATTGGGAAAGAAATCAGGAACAACATGCAAGCAAGAAAAACAGCAACGAAGGGAAAAACAAATTGACAGAGCGTACAGCAGCTTTTTGAAAAATCACAACACACAGTAACTTTTTACAACAACAAAACTAAAAAGGGCACACAGTAGCATAAATTCAGAAATCAAGTAAAATAACCTTCAATGATTAAAACACTCAATTGAATTTTCAATACTGGACGCAGCCATCACATCATTATAGGTAGCTCGTTCCAATGGTTAGTCGTGTTAAAAAAAAAATGAAAACCTAAACACATTAGTACGGCACTCATTGACTCTTATTTTGTTAGCGTGGTCTCGCCTAGATGAGACGTAATGCGGCTCCTTAATAAACACTGTTTTGTCCATACCAGTCTTATTCTCATGTATATTGTAAATAAATTTATGCCTTAGAATTTTTTTGCGTGAAGAAGGAGCTTTCCAGCCCAAACGTTCCCGTATATCAGACCCTCTGACAGTGTAGCGATAATTTCCTGTCACAGAGCATGCTGCCTGTTTATGCACACGTTCTATTTTATCTATTAGGTTTTTTGTGTACGGATCCCATGTTACGCATGCATATTCTAAAATAGGCCTTACGCTAGTCAAATACAAATTAGCTTTCAGTGAAGAAGGAGAATGCCTGAGATTTCGTTGGAAAAAATAGAGGACACGGTAAGCTTTCGCGGTAATTAGGTTAACATGATTGGACCAGTTAAGCGTTTCAGAAAACCTAACTTCAAGATATCTGGCCTGTTTTGTGGTTTGAGTGCAATAATATTTATGTTATATGAACTGGGGAACTTTTTCATTTTCTTTGTGAACTGTATATGGTAACATTTTCCGGTATTCAGAGTCATCTGCCACCCGTCGCCCCAGATAGACACCTTTTCTAAGTCGTCCTGAAGAACAGACATATCAGCATGGCACTTTACTGGACGATACACGACACAGTCATCGGCATACAGACTAATGGTAGATTTGAGGCCTACTACTATATCATTTATATACGGAAGAAATAAAAGTGGCCCAAGCACAGAGCTCTCAGAAAAGCAGCTCAAAAAAGGCGCGGACAGGGACGAGACGACAAGGACGGGCGCTGTCCGCGTCTTTATTGCGCTTCTGTTCTGGAACTATTTACCAACAAGCCCAACTGGCCACATTGCCCAAGAGCCTTGAGTCACCCCCGATAGTACATGCATTGGAGTCGACGTGACCCCGTTTAGAACAACAACCTGTTGTTTGCGCATGTGCAAATAATCTTTTATCCAGCCAAGAATATTTTCTGGAATGCCCAGGAAGGATAATTTTATGTAAAGCAGAATATGTGGGTCGACATCAAATGCTTTTCGTAAGTCAAGATAGAGCGCATCTGTTTGTTCCCCTTTGTCCAAGGCGGCTGCATGCAATGTCATGCGTGAATTCCGTTAGTTGCGTTACACGCGAAAAACTGGAGCGGAACCCTTGTTGAGCTGAGGTATTTTCCTGAAAATCCTTCATAAGATTCGAGTAAAAGACATGCTCAAGCGTCTTGCAGCAAATGGAAGTTAAATATATAGGTCTCTAATTGCCTACGTGTGTACGATCGCCCTCTTCGAATATCGGCGTTACGTTGGCTGTCTTCCAATCTACAGGTAGCTTTTAAATTTGTAGTGATTTATTAAAAAATTGTTACTAAAAAAGATGCTATCTCCCTTGAGCAGCATTTCAAGGCACGGTTAAAGATTTAATTGGGTCCATAGGCTGAATGCGGGTACAGATTACACAACAACGTTTCCACTCCAGCCTCGCCCACGATAATGTTTTCCATTTACGGTAATTGTATGGGTGCCGCAGAGATAGCAACGCTACAAGGTTTTGTAAAAAATGAATGAAAGTACTTCTTCTTCTTCTTCTCCCTCGTTCTTGAAGAATTCCGCTTTACCGTCGTCATCTTTGATCAGGTTACCATCATTGGCAATTGTCGGAATGCCAGTGTTGTCCTTCTTGTCACTCTTAATATACCGCCAGACTTCTTTCGAATTCGTTTTAGGCTAACTGCATGCTAAAGCTGATAGGTATGCATTCTTCGCAACCTTCAATTCATTTGTAAGTTTTGCACCCATATCCTTTAGCCTTGTGTACAAGCTAGGTTTATTTGTCTTGCGGTATATTTTATAAATCCGAGATTTTTTTCTGTAGCGATGAACATAAAGCCCTATTAATCCAAGGTTTATCTTTGCGGCGGTTTACCAAAATCACTTCATAAGAAACAAACTCGGAGGCCAAAGAATGCAATTTATTCCTATTTATTATTGACTCCATCCAATACATTCCTAGATAATAACGAGGTAATCCAATGCCCTAAAAAAAATTCAGACGCTTTCAACACCTTTTTTCAGTACGTTTTTACTCGTGATAACCGAGTGTTGCCATCATTCACTAGTACTTCTCCTTCAATTTCTAACATTGTAGTTTCTCAAGAGGGTATTCTGAACCTAATACTTGCCCTAGACACTAAGAAATGCGGTGACCCTGACGGAATTTCAAATGCATTTTTAGTGCGGTATTCATTATGGACAGCTCGATATCTTCACAAAAAATCACTCACCTCGAGCACTGTTCCTGCTTCTTGGAAGCTGGCGAAAGTTCTTTCTCTTTTCAAATCTGGTGACAAACAGCTTCTATGCAATTATAGGCCCATTTCACTTACATCCTCATCATATGAAATGTTTGAACATATCATTCATAACCAATATTTCAGAGTATTTAGAAACTAATAAATTCTTGTGTAATGTTCAACATGGTTTTAGATGAGGCTTTAGCACAATGACACAGCTGTCCGAATTTGTACATTATATTTCTTCTAACTTAGATTGTGGTAATGAAATTGATGCAATATTTATTGACTTATCTAAGGCTTTTGACATCGTTATTCATTCTAAATTCCTGTTCAAGTTAAACCTTATTTTAAAGAATCCGTGTTTGATTAATTGGATATCTAATTTTCTTTCAGCCCGCTCCCCAGTACGTAACAAACAATTCAGGTGAATTCTACGTGGCCCCGGTTTCTTCTGGTGTGCCGCAAGGCTCCGTATTAGGGCGCTTACTCTTTTTACTCTATATTAACGACCTCCCGAATAATATTAAATCTAAGATTCGCACGTATGCCGATGATTGTGTTATTTATGACATCATTAATTGTCCTGAGGATCATTATAAACTGAACAGTTCATTAACTACATTTTCTGAACTGGCAAATTAGTATTAACTTTCGTAAATCTGTAGTCATGCCATTTTCTAACAGCTCATCCCCTTCTTTTTTCGCCTACTCATCTAATAGCACGTCACTGGAAAAGGTGTTTAATTATAAATATTTGGCAGTTATTTTCAGTAGCAATTTATCTTGGTCCAAGCATAGTGATTATATTTGTAGTAAAGCCCTCATGAAATTAGAATATTTAAGACGTGCTCTAGCTCAGTTCTCCAAGTGATGTGAAGTTACTAATGTATAAAATCATTAATCCGTCCCGTAATAGACTGTGCATGCGTTGTACGGAACCCTCACTAACTAACTGATATTACCAAGATCGAAAGAGTTCTAAAGAAAGCCATTCGTTTAATTCGTCACCAGTTTCACCGTGATTTTTTCGCCTACTTCTGCACTCCTTTCGTTACAGCTTCAAGCCGCCGGCATTTAGAATCGTTGAAATTCTTGTATTGTATCATTCATGCTCATTATCGACTTTCATCTAACAGTTATATTACTCCAGCTTGGCCTACTTACTCCAGATACTACCATGAGCTTAATATTGTCCCCTACTTTTCTTGACATAATCCATTTAAATACAGGTTCTTCCTCGTACCATCGCACCTTGGAATAAGCTTCCTGGCTCACTTCGCTCCCTTCCTTTACAAAATTTTGCTGACGCCATCGCATACTGACTATTTCACACAGTTAAGTAATCTCTAGTCGTTATTAGTGTTGTTGCTTTGTTTAAATTCTGTCTTGTTACTGCTATACTGACTGTATTGTATAATTATTTTATTCTATCATGTTCCCCTCCCACTCCTGATCTAGCTCCGGATGGAGCTGCAGTATGTAAACATAAAATAGAAAAAAAAAAATAAAATAAAAATAAATATGGGGACCCAAAGACTGTAGATGCTGCTAAATGATTTATAATGCTCAAATGTGAGTAGGAAGTCGTTCAGCTCATTAGCGATGGTCACATAATTACCCCTTTCAAAAAAAGAATACTTTTCACTGTCGCATTTTGGCAACTTGTATGACTCTATGATGTCACCCTAATCACTAAAAACCAAATCTAACACATTTCAGTCTGTGCATCCAAAATTAGCAGAAAAGTCAACAAACTGAATATGCCAGTAGATCATTATCAGCTCGCAAAATGCAGAGTGAAGCACGATTCTGCTCTGATCATCGATCACGAAATCACCACCAAGAAGTATGGTTTCAGATTACAGTTCCGGTAGTGATCTCGAAAGGCTTATGAATGGTTCGATAGTGTTCGGATTCGGTGGTCTGTAGAAAGAACCGTTTATAAGGACGTTTCCGTTCAAGCGACTTATTCTACACCACACTGATTCCGACGTGTCGTCAGCTGGTAGTAATGGTACACTTTCAACAAACCACCCTCTGCGGCCATTTCGGTCCCTTCGGTATTCAACATAGTGTGATAGAAAAACCTTAGAATCAGCAATTTCCGAGTCCAGCCACAATTCGGTGCCGACAACTATATATGTCGGGCTCTGAAAGTCGACAAAATGCCTGCGAAATCAGCAATTTTGTTCTTTAGGATTCGGCAGTTAAATCACAGGATTTAGCTGCGGGTGTTTCTGGCAGATGCTAAATGTACTCGAAACTAAACTGCGACCATTGTTATTGTTATACTGTTAACTAGAAGCCTAACCATACCAAAGTTAATGTAACACGCACAATAAATTTCCAATTCTAAACAAGTATAAAAAAAGCGTTAGACGAAAGAATTAGAGCTACTCATTAAAGGAACATTATTTACGAAGTTCTGACGATGCATGACCGCTCAAGAATGGTATGATAATAGACATTGTAAGAGTCGTACAAGTAAGGAGCACGAGGTTCTTATAAGTACGTGGTGGCATCCGTGCAAAATAAAAATGCAAACCTGGACGCTTGTACAATTTCCCGGAGTGCACAGTATATGCGCATTCTATATTCGGCCTGCAAGCGGCCTGCCAGCGAAAGAGTCCAGGTTACTCAAACACAGCGCAAAATTGCGACTCTCCTCCGAAAATGTGAGCCATTACAGCCGCCCGAGGGTCGAGACAAAGCCAGCTTTAGAAGGAGCGGGGATCAGGGCCACGAGTATACAAATCGCAACGCTGCGGAGTCGTAGCGCGCCGGATCTCTGCGTGGAGTGCGGCGTATAGGAGAGCTGCGCCAGAGTTCGCTTTTTCTTTTCCTGTTGCTTAGCTTGTTTGTTTTGCCCGGCTCGACGTGGCAGTTCTTTCCCGAGAACGCACCAGGCGACTTAGAGGTGAAAGGATTTCCTTACGGGAAATCGGATTTCTCTAAAAGAGGGCCTCTGGAACTGCAGCTCAAATAGGGTTCGGGATCAACAATAATCCCTGCCGTGGAGGAGTGGGGACATAACGTATTATGCCCCTCGGTGCCTTGACTACTGGCAACAGTTGCGCGCCTGATCCCGACGTTACGCCTCATGCAGACGTATGCGAGAGCTCCAGTCATCCAGGCGACAGGATTCCGCCCTACTCGTGGCAGATGGCGCTTCTGGAATGTAGCTTGTCGTGTTCGAGCAGAAGCTCTATCTTGCTGTTTCGCCGGCACAACCGGAGCACGGGGCCTCTGATGTGGGCAGCAAAAGCTTCTGCAACGTCACACAGAGAACAACACGCAGCCTGATTTGGGTTAGTATGTTCGTTCCTTCGTTTGTCCGAGTTTATTTACTTATTACTTGCGTGTTTGTTTGTGTCTGTGAATATATAGATCACTAGACGAGCAGCAAGCAAGGAGTTAGCACACAAACAAGTATACAGACGCATGCTTGCGTACAGTGTGCAGAAGCGGCTTCGCAGCAAAAAAATAAAAATAGAAAATAAAGATTATTTCTGCGAAGTCGTGCAAGCTAATAAATGTCTTTATAAGAGAAATGTGCGCGACATCAGCTGGTGTAACAATTACGAAAAATGCGACAGAAGGCAGTGCTTTAGCACATTAAAGTCATATATAAGTAGGGCCTCGTTAATACGACTCCCGTTAATATGGACGACTCAAGTTATGGACAATTTTTCTGGGGACCAAATATTTCCCATGAATTTACGTCTCGTTAATATGGAGACTCGCTGTCTATATGGAGACCCACAATCTTGCATTATGGAGACGTCCAGGGGTGTTAGTGTTATATCACGCAAACAGTGGCATCTGGCGCTTTTCGAGAAGGAACCCGTCCTGCTTTCATGGCACTGTCTTCGATTTCTTCGGCCCAGTAACAATTCCTGTGTCGCCGTCGCTATGTTCTGGACCACTAAGGTAGATACCTCCTGCTACTTCCAGGAGATAGGAGCAGCATTGAAGGGCAGCGCCAGAGACAGGCATGGCAAATAACCTCCCATTCAAGACCACACGGTCTGGAAGGTGGTCGTCCCACCGAAGAGTGAATTTGTAAACTTTTGGTATAGGTAGCATTGCTGTTTGGGAGAAAGGGATGCAGTGGCGCTACTAACTATACTGACATATCTACCAAAGGCTGTTGCCCTTCAGTATTTTTTATGTGTATATATATATATATATATATATATATATATATATATATATATATATATATATATATATATATATATATATATAAAAGTCGCAATGAAGTTCCAAGCACTTTGCAGGCCGAGAGCGGTGCCTTGTCCTTTGTACACTCAGCAGTATAAAACTTTTGCTAAGCCTGAGGATAGCTAATAATGTTAGTGATTCCATTTTCAAGCTTGTCATGTGGCAAAAATATGATACAATGCATTTTTGTGGTGTACTGGCATTCATTGCAATGAATTAGTGTATATTACTATTGAATTTACTTTTCAAATGCCTGATGAGGTGTCCTTGTTAATTTGGACACTGTTTCCCGAGCGAAACTTTATACAAAGTGAGTTGTTTATAACATCTAATCCCGAAGATGATAGTTTCAGAAAAAATTCTCTGATAAAGGTCTGCTGCTGTACATTGTAGTGACCAGTGAAATTAAAGTAAAATGTAATAACGAAAGATACAAGCACATTATTTTGGTTGTCATTATGCTTGAAATAGTGTGATGCAGCTTGATGCACCTATAGAGAAAATTTATCCTTGGCTTGGTAGTGTCTTATGGCTCAGCGGCGTAATTCCAGCGACTGCTCGTATCCCATGGACAGTTACTGTGTGTCACCACTCAATTCGTGTGGGTCAACACTTAATCGGCCAACTACGGCTTCCTACTTGGCAGCCTGTAGAGAGATGTTTTCCTCAGTCGTGGCACTAAAACAATAAGGCGCAATGGTTGGACAACTTTTGCACTGTACAGCACGAAGGAAATATCAAGAAGGGCCACCGCTCAGTCATTTGCAATTTTTGACTGCATTCTTGCCCCCAAAATACAGAATATTGTTGCGAACAAGGCTACAAGGACTCATCTGCACAAAGATGTTAAGAGCGAGGTTTATTACTGCCCTTTATTTCCCTCCCTGCAACGTAGGATGTCTGCTCCAGTGGAACATTGACCTGTACAGTAACTACACTTAATCTAATACAAATTCAAGAGAATGAGATTATCCAGCACCGACTCATTTCAGGCAGGTTAACACTTAATGTGCCTGTCTGCTTGTGCAGTGATTACCTTGCCACAGAATGTGGTTAACGAGGCTTGTACTTGCGACCACTAATATTGAACGACTGCCCTGTATAATTTAAGCAGATGTTTGTTCCTGTAAAGTGGCAGAATGAGGCCAACCTACCCCTCGTATAGTTGTCACATTGCTTTTCTTGACGTAATTTTGCTACATTATGAGAGTGGTCCTCTCAAAAATACTCCATCATTTCAATCCTCACCTAAACAAGTCTGATGGCTGCATGGGTTGCTTACTGGATCAGCACCTGCTGCAGACATCTGAAGTTATGAGACTGCATGCATTGACTGGCTGCATGGTGCTTGCTATATGAGCATGTTTTCTCCTCACCTTGACATGTGCAGGATAGGGAATAATGGGTGCAGTGTCCATCTTTTTACTTCATTTGCTGAGCTGATTTGTTGGTGCCACATTTTACATATATTGATCTTATGGCATTGGTACCTTGTCTGCATGAACCCATATCGCTTCTGTATACGATGTGCTTTGTGGAGCATGCTTTTTTGTGCGTGGCTAATAGTTTTTTCTGTACCTTTGTTGATGCCACTCATGCTTTTCACCCTTTTATGTCTTCATGGAAAATGATAACTTGAATTAAAGATACCTTTTTCTTTTGTGCGGGGTATGTTTATTAAAACTGTGAATACCTAAATCATGTGTATTCTTCTGAAGGGAATTTGTCCCTTATTGCGTTTACCACACCGCTTAGCAGCACTCTGTTGTACTTGCCGACGGCGGTAAACCCACCGCACAAACTGCCGGTAAGCAGCAAATCTGTAGCGGCTGAAAAGGGAAAGCATAATTTAACAGGTGTCAGAACACATGACTGCAGTTCCAAAGATATACTTTCACTATTTTTCGAATTTCACTGAGCTGCAGCTGTAGGTCGTATTACATCAGTGTGTGTTTTAGCACAGATGTAATATGGCTTATACACATATGGAGTTTTGAGAAAACTTTGCTTTGATTTATAGGATTTAAGTACCAAAGTGACTCTGGCTATGATGGACGCCATGGTGGAGGTCTAAGGATGTTTCAACCACCTAGGGACCATCTAGGTTTCGTCAGCATGCATTGACACTGTACTCTGTACGGATGCCTTGTTTTTTTAAGCAGTGCGTCAATTCGAAATTGTGAATTAGGTTTTGAGGAGCCAATGCAAATATCGCGAAAATATAAAGTTAATAACACAAAATCGTGTATAGGCGCCTTATGGTTCGAGAATCGGTGCGCTGAGAACAACTAATGAGGGATATACGCTCTCACCACATGTATCTCCCACTGGACCTCCACAGCGGTCGGCCAGTTATTCATCAGTTCGTAATAGGCGACCTCTATAGCGTGGATTCTGAACACTACTGCATGAAATGTAGTGTGCTCGGTGATGCATTCTGCGTCGTCTTGCACCAGGGAATTTACACGCCGCACCTCGGGTCAGTAGAGGCTTTCCCGCTCGGTATTCATCGGGCGGCACCGGTTGCAGTGGCACCTAAGAGATTGTTCGACAACGTTCACTTCCGCCCTTGCTTGACACACAACGCGCACGATGATCAGCGAATAAACAGACGCATATGCGTGCAGTTGTTGTATCGGTAAAAAACAAAAAAAACTTCGCATGCCTAAGACGTACACTTATGTCACTCATCTACTTCGAAGCTTTTTTCGAACATCATTGACATGGCGC
This sequence comes from Amblyomma maculatum, assembly GCF_055883805.1. Classification (NCBI taxonomy): domain Eukaryota; kingdom Metazoa; phylum Arthropoda; class Arachnida; order Ixodida; family Ixodidae; genus Amblyomma; species Amblyomma maculatum. The sequence continues at coordinate 201,581,844 of NC_139344.1, read as the reverse complement.
TGGCCGAAAACGTGCGTGTGCCTTACACGCGTGCTCATTTCCCTCAGGTAGAATTAGCAGCTTTCTTTAATCATTCGCACATGGCGCTGGCCGAAAACCGTGCGGTACGCTCTCGTGAAATTAGGAACGAATGCCAAAAGATACATGTAGCTGTTGCATAATATCACAGCGGTACAATTTCATGCGGTGCATCGGCCGCTTATACTTACCATGCAGTTGTTGCCTCGGCGGACATCGTGGACCTGCTTCCTCACTCTCAGAAGCGTTGCCCGGACCATTGGGCTGCGGGCTTGGTGGCGGGCTCGCCACCGGGTAAAACCTATAGTGGTCCTGTGGGCCCGCATTGGCGGTAAAATGTTCATCCCATAAATCATCAATGTCGCTTGCTGCCGGCGAGAACGGCCAGGACGAAAACGACGCGGACGCATGTGATGTTGTGTCGCGCACGTTTTTTTTCAAAGCAGACAAATGCTTACGCCTCTGCGTCAGAAGTTTTTGAGGTCACGTAATCACCAACTTGTTGCGCGTGCGCGTCGTGTATACGTCACTCCGAACTTCGTGCTGCTAGCATTGGGAACCGAAACTGACCATGATAAATCGCTGTGTAATTAATTATTCGTGGCGCGATGAAACTTTTTCTGCCGCATTCTATGACCACTGAGTACCAAGGCATCAAGCAACACCATAAAACCAGAACTCGAAATGTTAGTGTCTCTAATCCTTTAATCGGGAGTGTGCATAAAGACAGTTTTTCTTTTACGCGGTGCTCAAAAAAGGGGCCTAAAGTGTTACCCGTCCGGCGACGAAATTATGTGGGTACACTGCGAACTGCATGCAGTTTGTGGGCGTCTTGGGGCTACAAATTTATTCACTTTTACTGCGGCTTCTTTTTCTCTGCGTCTAATCCTATAAATGTCTCGCCTAAAATGCGTCGTCATTATAGGCAAAATATTTACTAGAATCGCGCACCAGGAACTGGATTTCCCTTTTCAGCTTGGTTGGTATTGCGACAATAAAAATATATTATTCTTAACGTTCTACTTACAACGTATGTCGTATATGACGCATCATCTTAATAATATCGAACTTGAACAAGTGTCTTCATACCGCTATTTAGGCGTTCACATAACAAGGGATCTAGCTTGGTCTTTTCACATCACTTCCGTAATTAACAATGCCAACCGCGCTCTCGGCTACCTTCGTCGTAACTTTTTTTCTGCTCCCATCTCACTTAAACTTCTGCTCTACAAATCTCTAGTTCGCAGTAAGTTGGAATATGCTGCATCCATTTGGGGTTCCTTTACTGAAAACCTAATCAGCACCCTCGAACTAATTCGCGTTTCATCTTACGGAACTATAACCGCACCGCCAGTGCAACATCTATGAAGAGTACATTACAGTTAACATCTCTTGCTATCCGTCGAAAGTACGCTCGTCTTTGTTCACTTCATAAAATAATGTTTCATAACCCCAGCCTGCGCAGTGATCTTATACCTCTCCCATCATGTGTTTTGTCACGAGTTGATCATTCACACAAAATCTGTATTCCTTTTTTTAAAACTAAACATGCAGCCGAGTCTTTCCTCCCGCGAACAGCTAAGGACTGGAACCACCTTCCCGGAACTACTGCTTCCATCATTGATCATCAGCGCTTTTGTTCCGCGTTAGCTAATATTGTATGATTATAATTGTAACACCCTGTACATAACTGCATATCTACTGCACTGTATATATATATCTATTGTATTCTACCATGAAATGAAATGAAACGGATACACACTGACATTTGTAACTATCCCTTTTGCTGATGTTCCCTGTAGGAGCGGCAACTGCCAAATGATAAGATTGAGGACTCGACTAACCTCGCCTTACCTATACGGCTGCCGAATAACGAGGTTCTCTCATGTGCTTATATTTGTAAGCTGTGAGAGCTGAAGCCATTTTTACGAACGAGTGCGGTAGGAAGGAATTAAAATTTAATAGCATGCACGATCACCGCGCACTGGGTGCGCCCCGAAACCGGCGCGGTGCCCTGTGCACCGCGGCAGTGCATGGCACCTCTGAGAAGGATCAACATCGAGGACAAGATGCACCCCGCGGGTGCATGCATGAAGCGACACCTTTCTTCTGGAGCGAGAATTTGATTGTCTGCCTCAATCTCGCCAAACTCCGTGTTCCACACACACCGTTGTAGAAAGCAACAATATCAACGGTACGAGGCATCATTTGACAATGTTTGTAAGAGAACGGAATGATGTCACGGAAGCGGCTACACGGTCGATTATGACGTAGAGTGTGCTTTCTGCTATGCCAAATATTACGGCGACGGCTTGTTCGCTACTTTTGTTTCCCGCATACCATAAGCGAGTTAAATCCAGTCATTACGCACACAGTGATTACTCAAGAACAAGAAATGGAAGGACGTATTCTTCAGCCGTCATCTGTGAGTAAGGGCCCCGCTGAGCTTAAAAGCACCACTTCTCATAGCCGTGCCGATCACATTGTAGCAGACGTTCCTGCTCACCCAGAAATGCTTTCGCACCTGCATATAAATCACGCAATTCACGTCTCAAAGGCACCTGACGTACGTTACACGCTTGACGTGTCAAAGGCCCTGCTCACTGCTATGTTAAGCAGGGAATTGTAAACATCCGCTCGCTATCGTTGAGACGTGATCGGCCCGATGAAAAAACTGGTCTACTTTCGGCCGTCCACCATGTTTACGCTGTGTGAGGTCAATTGTCATACCGTCTTCGTAACCAGATGATCTTGGTAGCAGTTTGTTGATTGCGGCAGCCTCCGTACTATTTTTCTCAATCGCGTCAGTGTGCGTGCAGACGCGAGCACATCGAGTAGGGCAAAGCGGCTTCTCTGCAGCGCGCGTTTCGCAGTGTTTGCCGGGATTGCACCCCTGCGAACCACCGATTTTCGCGGTGCGTGACGGGGCAACGAAAAGCTGCCCCGGCAAGGGGCGCTTTCGGTGATCGAGGACAGCGAGTGTGCACCGGTGCGGTTGATCGAGGATAGATGGGGCGTACCAGGGCACCCTGGTACGCACTGGTGCGGGCGATCGAGGATGCTATAAAGGAAGTATGTATGAAACACGATGGCCCCCATGTGTGTGTCAATTTTCGTTTCCCCCGCTATAATAAGTCACTAGCCTCCCACACAAATTTATGCGACATTTTGCGGTCTCCTCATGTACGCTGTTCAAGACAAGAATGGCAGCTGCGCGATGCATCACCAACATGCTGTGTAAAGCAGGTGAGAAACTTAGATATCATTATCAGAATTTCAGCGACCGCAGCTATATGGGTCTTTTCATGTTTTTTTTTACTGGTGTTGGTACTCGGCCAACCTCAAGCCACTTGCAACTAATAAGCTTTTGATATGGACCGAGCTAGCACCGTGCATTGTGTTCAAAGTCAGCCCATCTTGGTATAGGCTGTTGCTTTTAATAGCGCAGATACAACGCGATAATAGGGCTTCCTTTGCAGACAATGCCCCTTGAATGCTTCAGTCGTGAAAGGGCTTTCAGGGCAACACGCTCCAAGTTTCTAACAAGGATATCCGTTGCCAGACCCGCGCATCACGTCGTTGCGTAAACACAAAAAGTCTCATTGTCACAGCCGACAGCGTGCGTGTTTTCGGGGCAAGTGCTTGAACGTTACTATCTCGCATGCTGAGACCCAATTAAAACAGGTTGCTCGCGCTGGTATGCGTCACAAAAGATGGATGAACGCTGTAGCAGGTTATAAGGGTTCAAAGCGCGACAACGTTTTGCTCGCGCTCTGTCGAGAACGGTGTATACGTGGTCGAAATTGCGGAAGGATAAGCAAAAACAGCTTTTAAACCTATATCCGCCGTCTCGCATATTTGCGTGTTTGGCCTGAAATGCGTGGTGTGGCTCATTTATATTTGCATAGTTGCCCTTACTTTTTTGCAACACCCGTTGCACATAAATGACGACTGGCGTCACAATAAGCTGCTCAAAATGTCACACAACATCAGACATAATTAAATGTAAAGTGTGCCCGGACGTTTCCGTGCATGTATGAGTTGGAACGCCTGCTGTGTTTAGTGTAGTATGGGATGAAATTCTTTGAATCGGATAGGTCAGTCTGTCGTAAACTTTGCCTGCTCAGTTTTGCCAAATTTAATTTCGCCAGCAGGAAACATCCGATGAGCTGCCGTAATTATTATAGCCGCCCTTAGCTGCTTCCTTTTCATGTAACTGAACCACTGAACCAAAAGCTTATTACTCATACTTGGCAGAGTTGAAATTAATCTTGAAGTACCTTTGTCTATGCCTACAGGGATTCAAGCTCAAGAAGAGTGTAAAGGTCGGTGTAGGCACGCGGTAACGTGGGAGATACTGTCGAGCGTCGGCCCCCAATGGCAGGGGTTACTTGTGTGTACATAGAAAGACGCCTGGCGGCACCGAGTGAGAGGCGTAAAAGTGTCTAACGAGTGGTTAGTCGAAGTTGGAACGACGAGACCCATGTATATGACAAAAGAGAGACGCACTTGCTGAGAAGGGGTCCGTTTTCGCATCATTTTAGCAATAATAATTCGCTCCCTGGGCAAAGGTCACAGACGGTGCCGATCTCGGCAAAACCGGAGGGCTACTTATCACAATACAAGCGCCAATGGGAAGGATGAGTCGAAACGTCAACGCCAAATTAGCATTGGCAACCGTGGTGTCGAAGTGATCAGGTGCGATGTCGACGCGTAGGTGGCACGGGGCGAAAGAAAAGGTTACGTTCTAATGTCCATCTGCTCTTCCCTCTCTTTAAGGTTGTCGCCCAGAGCCCATATAGTTTCGCAGGCCAATTGTAGCCGCTCGGGTCACTGCATGTTTTCACATTATTTTTTTTTTTTTCATACTCTTTTCTTGCTGCAATTGGTTACGATTCGAGTGTGAGCCGGACCCCCAGGCATTAAAACTGAGTACGACGGTCTAGTCAGATGTTATGGCTTAGCGCGACATCTTCGGCTAGGTCGGGGTAGCCAGATCCACGTCTTTCCCAACCTTGACGTAGGTGCTGTAACTATCGTAAAGTTGCCTGTATAAGCTTCAAGTCATCTCTTTGCTATATCATCAGGTGTCATTGCCTTCCATATATCATCATCTCCTCACCACTTTCCAGAACCATGCCCAGAAGAAAATTCACTAAGAGGAAACAAAATTAGGAACATTCCTGTACACAGCATTTTACCAGCTAAGGCGCATCTAGGCGCCCAATGACCATCACGGCTTTGGCAATACAAAACAAGCCCCTTCTGTAGGTGGTGTGTTATGGCAGAATGTGGCCTACGACCTCGCGTCTTGCGGAGCGCCACTAACATTCGAGGTAAATATTTTGCCGCCACCACTGGAACGCCCCGTAATGATAAGGCAGGTCACCTAAAACCATGTCTCACAAAGCGTTGATTCTGCGTGGACAATGAGTAAGTAACAGAAGGAAAGGGCGCTAGCGCACTATTACCTCACAAGCACAGGGATGCAGGAGTAGAGGTCTGCACAAGGAGGAGACATGACGTCAGCGGCTTTCCGCATTATACCTTTCGGGGCAGTGTCCGCCGTGAGTCTCCAAGTAACACTCCTCCCTGCACGGCGTGACATACACGCCATCTCGCGACTGGGCGTCTCTATTATTTAAGCCGCGCTTTAGATTTGCCGCCCGCTCTTTAGGCGCCCCGAGAGCCTTTACCAACTGCGGCCTCGCATTCATTCAAGCCCGAGGCGTGGTCGCGGCCACCGCGGCTGTCACAGAAGCAGGAAACGGAGTCGTCGGCCACTTCGTAATACCCCTCCATCGCGCTCTGTCCCCGCGGCCGCGCTGACGACGGCGACAGCCTGCCTGCTCGGCTATTGCCCGCCGCTTCACTCTCGTGGGCCACGGAAACGCGGGCACGGCTGCGTTGCCAGCGCTTCGCGCTCCTTGGAGCGAGCAGGCACGCGCGCCTGCTCGCCCCAGAGGGAGCGGAGTCGAGCGCCGCGAGCCGAAACAATCAGTGGCGAACGCTGCCCGCCGGGGCCTGCGCGGAAGAACAGCGCGGTGACAGGCGGCACTTCGGCGCGAGACGTCAAGCGGTGGCCGTCGCGTCGGCGCGTCCCCGCAAGAAGACGCCATTGTTCGCGCCACGCCGTGCGCCCCCAACAGCCACCCGCGAGGCCTCGTCGATGCGTTTGCCAGCACTTCAGAGGTCAAGAAAGCGTAATAGCCACGGTTATGCGGTATTTATTCTGGATCACCCATGTCCTGAAACGTTAGGTTAATCAAGACTGCAACCCTTTATATTGCAGCAGGCTAGTCGGGGCCACACCGAATGTTTTACTTTCATGCGTGCAATGCTACACGACACAAAAATCAGATTGTTGAATAAAAACAACAACAAAGATGCATGTTCTCTGGAGTGCTTAATTTGCCCTTTGGCACAAGTTGAAGGAAAACGCTACAGAATCGTTTCTTTTTCTTCTTCTCTTGTAGTTCATAACCATGTAACACTATGTGCACGTTTTCATTTCGTGATCAGCTCAAGCTTAATAAAAATAAACGTGACATACGCTTCAGATATTCCTTTTGCTGAATGTCGTAAAGTCAGAAGCTGGTTTGAGACCTATACGGGACTGTTTATTTGAGAGTCAGTTCGCACCAGCGATGGGGAAAATTGACTAATTCATGAAAGTCTCCCACCGGAAAACAACACCCGAGTCGCGACATATCTCTCCGGGCATAAAAGGCGCGAGGTGCTGTCGAAGGGCATTTATCTCCCATTGCGACCCTGAGAACGAATAGTCTCGTAATTTTTTTTGTTCGCCCACAGTGAAC
>NC_139344.1:201492508-201570008 GCF_055883805.1 Amblyomma maculatum | reverse complement strand
GTCCCATGTGCGACCGTCGCCCAAAGCTTGCGCCCTTGGCGGCTCCTTTCACAGGGTCATTATCGGCGGCCGAGATAGACACCATTGCGGACCATATCACAAGAGCCGAACCGCGAGCTCCCGCTCTGCATCTTATCCGTGACTGTTACACACGTAACCAGACATCCGTTCAACGCCGCCGACTCCTACCATTGTTGGCATCCAGGGTTGGAATCGTCACCGAGACTCACTCAGCACGCCTGCGCCAACTAATTGTCACTTTTATGCGCTCCCCGTCAAGGACAAGGGCCGCACCCTTCAGCCTGGCAGCATTAGTTATTTGAACTTTCCAAAAGAGACGCTCGTTTCAAAGCTGCGGTGCCTCCGGGCGATGGGTGTAGTCGGCGTACTATACGGTGTCGTCGCAAAAAAAAAAAAAGAAAATATCGATGACACTGGCGACTAAAGTGATGAAAGCCGAAAGCCTGAGTGCTGCATTCTGCTACGCAACTGTTGCGAATGTAGCGATAAATTCTGCTACGAGTAAAGTGAGCGACTACTATTTCACATTCTGCGAGTGCACTTATTCAGTGAATTCTGCTTGGCAGCGCCGAGATCACGCTCCTTGTATCTTCGCATTTGTTCTACGTTTACTGTTGTGTGGTTGATTTTACCGAGTGCACAGCATTATTTAGTCAATAATTAATTATTTACATGACTAACGATTAGTAGTTATAAATTATTCAATAATTAAATAGCAGTTAGTAGTGTGTGATATAATTAGTAAATAATTAGTGAAGTAATTGTCATTAATAAATAATTATTGCTTATTTAGCATTTATTGCTAATTAGTCATTGGTCAATACTTAGTAATTGATTAGTCATTAATCAGTAATTTATCATTGCCATATGCCCATATATTGCACGCAATCGCGCATACTGTGGCGCTGCTCTGTGATTGATCGAGACCTCCATGACGTCATCCCGTCTCGAAGAATCAGAGCCGCCGCAAAAGCGTGACACCTGCTGCCGACAACGATGAGGCAATAGAGTCTTTCGCCTTAAATGAGCTCCCTGCGCGACGCAGCGGCGAGAACAAATGCGTGTCCCCGCGTCTTCGAGTGCGACCGCAAAGTCCACGTGACTGCTTACCCTCTCTGCCTATGTTTCCGTTAAGCCAGACCCTACGGTAGCTGCCTCTCTGTGCGCTTCTTCCTGATTCCTATTCGAGGGCAAGTGGGAGACGGCCGCAGATGGGCGTTGAACAAGAGACCTAAAAAGAGCGGACGTTCTTAATGGCGCAGCGCATACCCACCGATCCCTTACAGTGATAAAGGCACAGAATTGGAGGTGCATATGACGTCGGTTCAAATCCTTATCGCAAACTAGCCTGCAGCTTGACCAGCAAAGGAATGCTAAATTTGAAGAGAAATTGTAGGACTCTGCCCGAAACGCTGCAAAAAAAAAAAAAAAAAAGGAGAAACAGCGGTTGCATGAAAATTTTCATTCCAACCAGCGGAAATCTGGCGTCAAATGGTGGTCCTTCACTCAGGCCGCATACTAGCAAATGGCGCCCCAGATAGGCCGCGGGAAGCTCTGACACAGCGGTATTTGTTAAGCATCGCATCGTCCCATTCGCCGCTTCTATAATTAGGCAGCGGCTTCTGCAACGGCATCGTTAAAGGGCCACTGCCCACCCTCCGGTCGAAAATATTTTCTGCCCCGGTGACTGTGAGACTTCGCCCCCAGAAAGCAAGGCCGCAAAATGTTTTTTAAAAGAGTAATTAATAACGCAGTTACAGCCGCCGCAATCACCCGATTCCGTGGTGTTTCTCTCCCCCCGTTCCATCGCAAATGTTTTTCACTCTTCTGCCCGGTCGTCTAGCCTCCGCAAGCCAAATTCCCCTTCCTCCTCCGCGTTTGGCAGGAGGTGGGGCGTAGTACTGTGCGTGCGCGAAAAAAAAAAAGAAAAAAAAAAACGGGCGAAGGAGCGCGCGCCGCTACATTCTGTCCGGCCATGGCGAGGGAAAAGCGCGCAGCGGGCGATGGACACAGTTATTGTGTACGCCCATCCTTCACCCGTCAGTCAGCGAGGCGGACCAATGGATGTCGTTGCTAGTCCGACGTCAGCCTAGCGGCTTGACGGGCCAGCGTAGAGAACGAGGAAGCTGGGTTCCCGAAGGGGAGGATGAGAGAGCTTTGATCTGCATTTTTGCTGTTTTCCGGCGCGCGTATCGCTGTAGCATTTTGCACAGACTATATCCGGTACCTGATCGAAGCACTGGGCTCCTTTGCTTAAAACGTCCTACCCTGGACAGTGGTCCTTTAATATACGATGGAGTCAACGACAATATTGTCGGACATATTTTCTCGTAATGGGGCTAGTCCATGTTTACACTGAAAAAAATGCTACAGAATCCCCGCCGCGGGGGTGCAGTGGTTAAGATGCTCGATTACTGTGCCGGAGTACCCGGATTCGATCCAGACCGCCGGCGGCTGCTTTTCGATGGAGGCGAAACGGAGAGGCTCCGTGTGCTGTACGATGTCAGTGCACGTTAAAGATCCCCAGGAGGTCGAAATTACTCCATAGATCTCCACTACAGCTCCTCGTTCTCTCTCTCTCCATTTTCATTCCCACCTTCCTCCCTTACAGATTGGTTCAGGGGTCCACAGAACACGTGTGACAGATATGGCGCCTTTCCTTTCTTGTGAGTCTATTATTATTATTATTATTATTATTATTATTATTATTATTATTATTATTATTATTATTATTATTATTATTATTATTATTATTATTATTATTATTATTATTATTATTATTATTATTATTATTATCGTAGTTATTATTGCAGAGTAGTCCATGCAAATCTCAGCAGCTCTTAAGCAGTTTCGCAAGGGCAGGGACCCTCCACAACACAAACGTGTACATTAGCAGCAGCACAAAATATTGGGCCCCGGCGGGTCCCACATGGGCAAGTGGGGCTGGGTGAGCCCTTCTGATACCTAGTCGGGCCCTGTGGGCATAAGTGGCGCAGCCCACATTGGCCTTGCCCCTATTGATCTCCATGGGTCGCATATTGGCATTGCATGCTAGGTCTAGGTCTGACCAAATTTCTATATCTAGCCCGCATCGGTGCATTGTCGGTTCATTGAAGCCAGATATAGCGCAAATGTGGGTCGCAATCTAAAAAAATATCCATGCTAGCCCAAATGCCCGCGAGAAACCGCTTCAGGTCCCACAACTCCCGTGGTAGAGCTTAAAATCTAGCGCACTTACATGCTTTCCGCAAGGGACCCTTGTAGAGTATTTGAGTGCAACCGCAACATGAATGTGGACTTAAGGAAATGATTCGTGATGCTCAAATACACACAAACCCGCTGCAGGCTTCATATCGACAGTGGCGGAACAAGAAAATGGGCATGCCCACAAGCGCTACCAATATTGGTCCGTTGCGTACTTGAGCGTATATGTGCAACATGAATATGAGCTCTCTGCAGAAGAAACCACCTTAAGCCTAAATGGGACTGCTAAACACAGGCGCTAAGATCGTACATGGGCCGCGGTGAGGCTGCAGGGAAACCGGACACGTCCACATGCTGACCTCGTTGGTCTCTTGTCTGGGATTTGAGGGCAGATGCAACACAAATGTGAGGTGAATACGAAAAAAATAATCGTGCCAAGCATACATCAGTCGGCCGATACAATGCAGAAGATGATCGTAAGGAGCGGGGCTGACCCCGTTCGGGCTCGAGGTCCGAAGTTTGCAGTTGAGCGAAAGCGATCCGCTCCTGAGCTTCTGAGCTTGGTACGGCAGGTTTCAAGACTCGCTCCTGAGGCTGAAGTGGAACGTTGCGTTTCCGAAGGTGTGGACGTCCTGAACCGTTGCAAGCCGGCTAGCAAGTGATTACCTCTCGGCAAGGCTGTCGCCTACCTCAAGGACAATCAGCTTTGTCTTCTTCCTGCCAAAGGACGAATACGTGACCAAATCCGTTGAAGCCATCGGTTCATATCCTCCGATGAGTGCAGCAACGTGTCCTTAAACAAGGCAAAGAACAGGGCCAAAAAACTTTGTCAAAGCCTGAACCTACAGAAGTTATGTAGTCTCACCTTTCGGCGTCCTGTGCGTGGTTATTGCGCTGTTTTACCTTGTGTAGAAAATGTAACAATTTTGCAGAAAATTAGCATGCAAATATTTTTTTTTTGCATTAGCCGAAGACTGTAAGACATGCAACGAGCCTTCTCTTACTGCTACATAGCATGCTGAGATAGGCTAATGGAACTCATTAGAACTTAAAATGCAAAGTAACATTCTGTAATTATATAATCTTGCTTTATCCGCTTTTTCAATGTGCAGACGTTCAGCCGTATTTCAAAAGTCACTCACTGATTCGTGTTTGTTTGCTTTTTCATCACTATACAAAGCCAAGCTTGGAAAGACTGCGTTTTAAAATTGGAGCGTTTTAGAAGAGCGGAAACTTGCGGAGCATAGTATATCGGATTATTGGAAGCTTCGAAGCCTGGTGGGGTATGAGAAGCCTGATGGCGCGCATCTTCCACTGCGCCTGAGCAACAAGCTTATAGGTTGTTCCAGTGTACTTTTATGGTAATACGTCTCCATTGTGCTAAATTTTCTAATTACAGCCCTCATGACGAGTTAATTAAATATTCTCAGTTGTACGCATCGGTGCCTATGTGCTGCGCATTGACAGTCTGGTTTAATCGCTGCGTTCTATTGGAGGCTGCTTTTCCTTTTGCCTTTGGCAGTGTAGAAGCGAAATCACCTTGTGATTTATTGATAAGCTGCTCGGCTCTCGGGGACCCGGAACGCCGGCAACGGTCCAGCAGCCCAGTTCGGTACATCTTTGGCGAACAGAATCCCGCCTACAAATCTCACAATCCGGGTAGAGGAAGCCTAAAGGAAACCGCGCAGGGTCACTTTTCCTCTCTCCCCGACAGCACGCGACGAGAGAGTGCACACAGGGAAGGCGACAACGCCATGTTTGCCGGCATTGTCTAATGCAACTCGCGAGCAAATATGAGTCAGCGCCACAACAGAACGGAGTGGACGCAGACAGCGTGAGCGCGCCATTCAGACGAACCGCGTCCAACACGGCCTCTGGCATTGTGGAGCAAGCGTTGCACTCGTTACCCCCGCAGAGCCCTAATGGGAAGCGCCGGCCCCTCGTATAAACTAGCCGCTCGAGATGCACGCGCATCGTCACGTAGGTACCAGTGTAGGGACCTTCTATTCAGGTGTCCCTAACACGATTGTCTCGATAATGGCCGACCGCCTTTGTTCCTGGTCAGTGATAACCACCGGACGAAAAACGGTCGCCGGCGCGCTTCCGGAGGAGCTGAATCGCGTGAGCGGAACGGGCGCCGCCGCGCTCAATGACTACGCACGGCGTCCCAGCGAGGACTTGCACGCGCCGCCAGCCGCGCTAATAGCGCGCGCGCCGCCATGTCAGCCGCCGTAGAGGTCGGCAGCGCGCTCTCCCCTAGCTTGCAGCACCGAGGATCGGGTCTCGGCGATAAAGGGTTGCGGGCCACTGTGGCACCACAATTGCCCTGCCCTCTGGAAACAACGTCGGCCAGTCTGCTTCACGCTTTGACGAGCATCACTCCTTATAGTCCTGTACAAAGTGACTTTCTCTTTTGTTCCCACCCCTGTTAAGTGCGCAGGATAGGGCTGGAAAAAGGCAGCCCCCTCAATGCCAGCTCTGAAATCAACAGCCGGAATACTGGCATAAAAAATTCCCGACAGGATACACGCTTCGCATATCGCAGCCGCAGCATTATCAGGAAGCTCCAACATGGTCGTATCGTAAAACGTGGCGTCGCTGCGAGACGTGCACAGTTGTCATCAACCACGGGAAAGTTTCGCGGACAAGAAGAAAAAAATAGGTAGAAGAGTGTCCAGGGGCCCGGTCCCTAATGCCCACGGTAAATAAACTTAATCGCCTGGTTTATCGCATATGCGTACTTGCATGAAGAATGCCTCTCGTGCGGTTTGTGTGCACAGGACACTACTACACGGGAACACACGTACGACGCATTTAGTGACAGCGACGTTTAAGAGACGGCGGAAAAAGAAGAAAGAGGCATCTTGAGAACAACCGACCGCGAACACGATAAGGCAGTCGGCGAACTGACTTCCTTCTGTTTGCTCTTTCCTTCTGTCTGCAAAAGGAAAGCGAATGAGCAAAATGAACGCAGCAAGCTCGTCGTCGATTTCCAGAAACGCCAAGTTAGAGAAACCGGCACGTCGTGGTCCGCCCCCCAACTGCCGCTGTACACGAGAAAATCTAGTTCTTCGAGTGAGTCGTTACGTTTGTCTGAGCAAATGGGGCCGCCATAATGTATGCCTGCGCATTTGTTCGTGGAGGCCGCCTTTTCCTTCTTCCTTTTTTAATGTTTTTTTTTTCTCCTTGATGCTGCCTGCTATGCTAACGGCAACATTTCGCGCAAGAGTTGTACAGCAGCAGAGAAGCAGTAGTCGTTTATCCTTAACACGCAGTTTTCCTTGTTTCCTCGAGCAGTTAATTCGATAATACTCGCGGCGAGCGCTTCCAGTGCAACCTTGTTGCTCGGACTTCTCTCGTACATCGCCACCTCTAGGCGCGGCCAGGCAGCCTTATATATAGGCTTTTTGGGATGATTTTCAGCGTCACCAAATACGTGCCCTACTTAATGATCAGCGAGCGCCGATTCCAAGTCCTAAGTTGCACCTGTTTTTCCGTCTCTCATTTCCATTTTCTTAGGTTACGATCTATAGTTTTCACTGACCCCTTAATTTTGTGCACGCCTGCCCTCTCCGGACACTATAGTGGTGCGTAATTGAATCGGAATGTGAGGTTACATGTCCTGAGATAGTAATGAGGTTTTGAGGTACACGCATAGAGTAGATCACGGAGTTGAGCTTTTCAAACACTTCAATTGATTATATGTATTGCTTCACAAGCAATCCTGAAGGAAGTCATAATTCCTAAACGAACGAAAGAAACAACGGATGAATGAATGAATCAATGAATCAGTCAATAAATAAATAAATATATAAATAAATAAGTCATCCTTTGAAAAACAGTCCGATATTGCCTCCCCTCAGTCGAAGAGAATTGCTGGTAGGCCCGGCCCAGATTTTAAGGTTTGGTTTATAGGGTTCAACATCTCTGTAAGCGACATCTACTGTGACGGACGCCGTAGTGGAGGGATCCAATAATTTCAGCCACCTGGGGTTATTTGCTGTGCACTGACACCATACAGCACACCGCGCATTGCGCTTCGCCTCGATCAGAATGCGGCCGCCGCAGTTGGGATCGAACCCGCCTCCTCGGGACCAGCAGTCACGCGCCTTAACCACTGAGCCACCGCGACAGGGTCCCAATGTTAAGCTATGACGCGGTAAAAAGAGCAGTACGCAGAGGGTGAGGACGATTAATAACTCATAAATTTTGTTTTAATATTCTCAAGCAGTGCGTATATCTGCACGAGGCAAGTCTTCTGTGACTAGTGGGATAGCAATTGCTATAGTCAAAAACTAAAACCGGTGTCCGCACTCACCTCCCCCGATATACTCGACCACGTCTTTTTAAGGTTCTGCGGCTGTGTCTGCGGAGAGCACAGGGCCGGCGTTCGTTCACGCTGCCTGCGCATTGCCTCCAGTGCTCGCTGGCTGCGTCACGCAGCATATCTTTTCCAGCTCCAGGTAACGCCGCCGAGCAGCGGAATGGAACGGTGCGTCCACGCTGTGGGTAAGAGAAGTGATTCAGACGTCACTCTTTCGCTTTAGTGGCATGCTTGTAAAACCCACACTGCGAAGGCTGCAATTATCCAGTTCCCTGAGCCAGCAGAGTTTTGACGTCTGACTTTGAGTGCGCTATTTGGACCGTTGAGTGCACCGCCAGGTGCGGGCCCCCAGAAAAGAGAGGAAAACGCAGGTCTACACAGGAACAGCTATTACCGTTGACGAGTTGCTCTGCATAAACGACCTTCAGCTGAGTACACCCTCGTACACAGAAGCGCGAACATACGAGACCATCGACGTGGTCATCAGCAACCTGGGAAGGGCCGCTGAATCCGAAGTGGCCAAAGCAAGCGTTTAGCGCAGCCCGCAATGACTCAAGGGTGCGTAGCGTATGCACCACCGAGGGTGGCGCGTACGGAGTGACGGGCGCCTCGCGGGATCTCGAGCGATTTGTCAGAGCGCTCTGGGGGGGAAGGGGGGGGGGGGGATGCCGCCGACCACAGGCGAACCAGGAAGTTGGGAATTCTGCTCCGGCGCGATCAGCCCGTCGCTGCGAATTACAGAGTGCGCATGAACAACTCGCTGAGTTTCGTAATTGCAGGTAGCGCGCGGCACTTGAGGAGCTGCGGATAGGCTGTGCGCAGAACAAATCGTCCCTGAACAAATGGCTTGTATCAACCCACGGCCCGCGGCCATGGGCACCGACAAAAGGGCGCACGCAGGCAAGATGGATAGGGTCGTACCGATGCGACGATGTAATTACCGCCCATTTTTAATAGATTCCATTTCGAGTTAAACCTCCGCCACTTAATGTCACCAGGGGGGACTGCTCCTGCAGGTAAACGAGCCGTAACGATCCCTATCTACCTAATCATGCGCCGTGCAGAAAGCGGGCTGGTCGTCTAAATAGGAAATCGCTCTCGGGTCTTGCCTGGGTCACGCATTGGCTGCTCGTAAATTGTGCCAGCCGCAAGTAGGCAGCGAAATGTCGACAGGCGAGACAAGGCACGGATGCCGAGACGGCGCTCGGCTCGATCCATTAGCTCTGTCCACCCGTCCGATATAGGAGGTGCCTGCCTCGCTTTCGGATTAATACCAGCCACGCTCGCATCGCTATCGAACGGGTGCGCGCACGTTTTAAGTGAAACATCAAAGCTTCGTCCAACTGCTCGTCTCCGTGCCTTCGCCGCACTCTGCGAGGTCTGGGATTTAAGCGATTCCTTGACCGACCGGGCATGCACGGAGGCTCCTTCGTCGCGCCCTTCTTTAAGGCTCTCGTTCGCCAACGTGCTGTACAGTTCCCGTGGTCCTCTCCCTCTCTCTCTTTTATTTTTCCTTTCCACGTGAAGTGCTTTCCAGCAGCAAATTTATTCTTTTTAACTTTATCGGACTTAACTTAACCTCGGGCTGCTGTTTACTAAGAGGATCTTACGACGACCGATCTCAAGCACAGGTTTTTATAGCTTATTGAAGCACAGCAGAGTGGCCAGCCAGGTTTACCATACTTGAGCGTTCATTCACAATGCTCTCCAATATGAAACTGCCGAAAATTGTTTCATTTTTGTTTAATGCAAAATGGATCTCAAATCTTGCGTCCCAGATTTTATCTGAAATACTTTCCTATCCTCGCTGCAAAGTCCGCCTGGTTAACAATCGCTTTCAAAGCTTACCTGGGTAAAGCGAATCCGTATCTTTGACAGCGTATGTAGCGCGTATAATGCGGCAGACAGACTGGTAATCCCTTTCTCCGAGGTCATCTTGAAAGGAGAAAATGATTAGGATGAAGAAGAGGAATGCATACTGGAAAACGGAGAAAATTCTAGGGGTTAATGGCTGCCTTTAACGACCCCTCTTCTCACACAGCCACTGTTCTTTGTCCACATTACCGCATTACTGAGCATCACTCACGTCAACACCAGACAGACAGGCGTCTCCTCCGTCGTAGCTAAGCAAGTTCAACGTACCTACATATAACGTAGTCAGTAGCGTACCTGGCTGACGATCCCCCGCCGACTAACGCATCGAAATGTTCATTTACGCGAAACGAGTTACTTCATAAAGCGAGGTATGTTGAGACATGCACAGACGTCCAATTCACATTACAAGTCCTATTTTCACTTTCATCCCAGACGTGCACGCGTGACGTCACACGTGACGTGATTTTTCGACAGGGGCAACGTCGCTGCTGGGACGACGCCAATCCTTCTCTGACTCGGGAACCTTATGCTATCGCGCAATAGCTGAGACATAATATGCGGGCTTGTGCAGGCAGCCTCTCAAAAGGCATTCTTGCATCAGGGGCGCGCAGCGTTTCTCGAGGGTTCTTTTTCTAATCGCTAGCTCTTCACCCAACCCTCAGTTTCGAACCGTCAACGTCCGCAGCTCACCTATATGTATGCCTTGGTTGTGAGATGACAAAATGGAGAAAGCGAAGTCAATCCTCTCCACATTTAGTAGAGAAGAGGGAGAAGTCATGTCATAGCGCCTTGGGCGTCCGCCTCGGCTACGCGGGAGAGTGTTGGTTCGAAGCCCACTGCCGGACAATGATGGATACCAGCAGGGTTGCCGCTGCATGGACCGATTCTAAGACGAGCCAGAACTTCAACTAAAGGTAGCCACGCTCCATTTGATGTTAGCGTCAAATTTGTAACCAAGTGGAACAGAGTCACTATTATCAATACAGTTTTGGTTATCAGACAATAAATAAGAGCAATCTGATTCAATACAAGAATAAAAATAAAGAGCGCGAAAGTCTGTCTCTCTTGCAATACATGCTCGGTAGTCCAACCACCAGTACGTTGAAAACAACGTTTCATATATCTTTATAAGGGTTCGTTGATCGATTCACTGGTCACTGACCATGGTCAAAAACAAATGACGTTTCGGGAGCGCTACGGCTCCCTTGTTCACAATGAACAACCGGCCAGACGTCCCGGGCTTTTTGTAGCGGTTTGTACTGTTCTTAGAGATTTCGCGTAGATAGGATTCAGTGTCCCATCATTCTTGTTTATTGTGTTAGATGTAGTCTGGATGATTAGTGATTCGAGATTTCGACGGGCTGATATATTCTTTTCCGTTGTCACTACATCTGCTTCATCCCTGTTAATAAGTAAACGTGAAAGACCAGCTAACTCGTGCGACGTTTCCCGAAGTGGTTTACAAAATTGCCTGGCCGACTGTTCAGCAGTTTACGTAGGCGAAACGAAAGATTTCACGAGACGCCTGAAAGATTATCAGTACGATGTACGTAAAGGAAAAGTGACAACGAACACAATCGCGGAGCATGCTCAGGAGACAGGCCATGAAATTAAAATTTAGAATTTAAAAATTATTTGCTGTGCCTAACGCTCAAATTCGCATTATACTATAGTAACCGTCCTGTGAGTTTTTGTCTTTTTTGACTGGTCAGTTACACCGTAAGTGTTTTGGTGAACGCATTGGTAAGCGCTTTAGTGACTTCGTGGTCACCAAAGCGTTTGCTTATCTGCGTGTGATGTCACTCGACCGTTATGAGAAATCCTTAGCCGAAAACAAAAGAAAGAAAAAAAAAATGGAAACACAAAGCAGGGGCTGTATATCGAGCCTGAACACCTTTATGATACAAAATTGAACGGTTCGTCGATTAACTTGCAACACCATGCGTCTATCTGGTGCATGCCTGGGGTAGCGCCCTGGGTGGAGGTATGCGCTTTAAGTTATTCTTTCACAACTATGGGCAAGAACAAGCCGACCTCAGCACGGAAAATGAATGGCTGGTTATGAGGTATATACGACAGCCACTGACGCCAGGGAAAGCACAGACAATATTTGGGGGGTTGATCAATGCGAAATTATGAAAGTAATTATATATAAAGTATAAAAGAAAGCTACCGCACACCACTGGTGAGATCAGAATCACCGATCTCCGAATTTCGCGTGCGCTCTTCTACTAATTGAGCTATGATAATGGATATTCGATCGTCTACGCTCTCAGGTATTTCTGCTGAATGTAACCTGTCCTTGAGAGCGTTCACCTTAAGTGGATTATTGCTCAGCTCCCACATTCCTTGTTCTATCACGTGATGCTAGTGCGAACACAGGAGGTTCTGCGCGCGTCCGCCACTACGGATGGGGGTGGTGCTGGCTCTCAAGGACAAGTTGCAACGCTGCATAAATGCCTAAGAAAGTGGAAGACTGAACAACCGTCTCTGTAGACAGAGCGCCGGATGCGAAATTCGGAGCTCGCGTGGTTTCGGATTCCAAAGGGGGGATGTGGTTGCCTTTTTCTTCCCCATTTCTCATATATTATCTTCATCACTACATCCTTATTTCACACTGATCAAAGCCACAAAAAACTCCCCTGTGCTTCGCTTCGTGTCAGTGGCTGTTGAACTCGACCTTAATATTGTCAGCATAACAAAAAAGAAGGAATACCCACTTTTGGGTTTAATAATCAATGTTAAGGCAAAAAAAAAAAAAAAAATCCTACTGTTTCTTTTTTTTTTTTTTTTTTTTTTTTTTTTTTTTCATGCCGTGTAAAAATCTGGCCAACTCCGATAAAGCTCGTCTTCCGCGAACACGTAATTCGCACAGAACTGACATCGCGTTGAGAGGTGACAAACATCTTAATACGTTGAAACGTAAGTGCATGCTTCTAGAACTCTCCGCATAAGTTTTTGTATTCCAATAATTATTACGCATTGCCTTTGAGATTGGGAACCATAGTGCGTGCGTGCCTGCCTGCGTGCGTGTGTGGTGGTGTGTGGTACACGCTAGTGCCCTCCCTCATAGATAGGTCATTATCGTTTATTTCCTGGAGGGAACGCGTGTTTAAAGTCAGAACGAAAGACCGTGCTCCGTTTACTTATGTCCGCGTCTGTACGCTCAGGTTTTTCTTGTAGCCAGATGCTTTTGATCGGCTTCGGCGAACTTGAGTCCTTATCAATGCGGTCTGCGTTCGCAATTTTTTTATTATTACGTTTGTTGCATGATTTTGCCGGCAATTTATTTTTGTATTTTTCTTTGAAATTTCTGACGGCGCTTTTTAAAGCGACATTAAAAGGCGGACGCTGACACTCGGGTATACCCCCACAGTCTGGTTCACCCTGAACGAGCTCCACGACCAGGCTGTGCCGATCACTCACTGCCGTGAGAAGGCCGTCATCCTCCCGCTGCTGCTTTTAACTCTAACCAAGACAGTCTTGCAACGCATTTGACAAACGACCAAGAACGTCCAAGTTGCCAGCGAATACAGTCCCAGGAGTCAGCAATAAAAGGAAACAAATGCCGCTCTGTTTCATTCCTGGTTTCGCATGGATATATAAGTTTCGTTTTTTTTTTTTTTTTCTTCTTCCGGGGAAGGAAAACGCAGGGACCCTGCGCGAGTGGTTCTGGGGGCGGAGCTCCCAGGCAATACGCCAGTCCTCTAAGCGGCGCTCTGAGTGGCGCGAGGTCCGTGGGAAACAGTTTTCTTAAAAGCCATTCGAGCTTTAATGAAGCCCGTAGCTGCAGCGTCCGGGAATGGGAAGAGTGTTCGGTACAGACAGCCTTCGCTCATTGCGAGCATGGCCAGTGCTCCAGGCGTCGACAACATCCCCTGCCGAGAGCATAAAACGCGTGCATCTCTTTTTTCACACTGGGGGCCCTTGAGATAAGCGCGCGCCAACATCGGCCCGAGACCCGGACGGCGCAGCCCGTGCGCACAACTGGATCGCGCTCCTTCGCGCCTGACACATCCTATCGTCGTCGACATCGTGACGCTGCCCAGCACACCTTGGCGGACCGCGCGTACGTGCCTCTACAAACGCCGGGAAAAGGGAGGAGAAGGTGAGAGAGGAGAACGCAGAAAAGCACACTTCGCCTCGTGTGCAGAAGAAACAGGCGAAGATAAAGGAAAGGCATCGAAAGAGAAGCGTAGCGGCGACGGGGAGCGCAAACTGGATGTGCGGGCCGAGGGGAACAGCAAGAAGGAGAAACATTTCAGGGAGGGGGGGAGGGCAGGAAGAAGTGCGCCTTATCGCCTTTTAATAAATGACGCCGGTCGCAGAAACGCATCACATCATTTATGGGATCTCGGAAATGATGGCGATGACAATGTTGCCGGTTTGGCTGATAGCCGGAGAGAGATGACGATGGGGGGAGAAGAGCGAGAGGATGCCACAGGGCACGCCGGAGGCGCCAGTCTATCCCGTGCCTTTCCTGCTCTCGCATCGCATCATTGCTGGTGACACTATTGTAAAACGACACCTCCTCCACCCCTGTCTCGGAAATTACCTCGAGATTCCAGCCGTACTTATTCGAACTTGCCTGCCAGCTTGATTCGTGTTTGGCGAGCGCATAACTCCCTGCATAAACGCAGTACGGAGCGGCACTAATGCGACATGCTTATCTATACCGTACGGAACATCTCTTTCCTTCGTCTTAAGATTTAAATTCATCGCCTTCGATGTTATTTGAATGGCGATAATAAATGCTAAAGCAACGAGATTTAGCTACAGAAAAGTAGAAACAATACAGTGAAAAAAGAATTTCATTTGGCCAAAGCATTCATGCAGACAATACCTTAGAGACAGAAGCCGTGTCGATAATAGGTTTTGGTTTGGTTTGTAGGATTTAACGTACCAAAGCGATTCAGGCTATGAGGTAGTAGAGGGCTCCGGAGATTGCGACCACCTGGGGTTCGCTTTTTCGCTGGAGGCAGAAAGCGGCCGCCGTGGCCGGGGTCCAATCCCACACCCTTGGGTACAGCAGCTGAGCGCCCTAACCACTGCGCCACCACAGCGGGGCCCGTGTCACGAATAGTATTGCATGTTGTGACAAAGGCTTAGGTTAAAAGATCGTGAAATGAACATTGCTATCTGTTCTGTCCTTGATGACCTTGAAATAACATGAAAACTATATCGAAAAGAGAACATGAGCTAAAACATCCGCAGCGCAGTGCATAATTTCACCCTTCCACCATATTTACCCCCATGTGTAGGGCAGGAAACCGCCAGTTGCGCATCGTTCAGCTCAATATCTCTCTTATTTTTCTCATATAAAGCAATGTGACACGGTTGACTGAAGCTGAAATGTTGCGCAATCGCCTTTTGAAAGGTACCGCGGGCAGTCATCGCGTTCGTTTTGCCCAGCAGTTTAACACTCGTTCCCACGTACTCTGGTGCGCGAAAGGCTAGGTGTGAAAAAGCTCGTAAGACTCTGATAGTGTCCCTCTCGTTGGGCCATTTACACGCTGTTACTTTGGGCGCGAACAGCGCGCTAGGCGCCTCAGATATGGTCGTCATATCTAATATGCGAGCCCGCTTTGAAAGACCCGCATATACGGGCGCGCACGGCGTTCGATAAAGCGCATGAGCAGCAGCGTCGGCCGGCCAGAACAGGCGGGGAAGGCCCCAGACCTGGTCTCCCAGCGTCCTCTTAAGATATGCCCTAATCTTGAAGAGCTGTCTACAACGGTCGCGCCGAGAGAACACAGTCTGCGCGGTGCCTCGCTCGGCATCAGCGCTGCAGCCCAGATCCGTGCGACGTGAAGCCGATATCGAAGCCTCCCCGAGAAGTTGCCGCAGAGCGCCCGAGACACGGCAGAGTGCAGGTCGTTCATCATGGAGCTAAAACACGCAGGCAGCGATAAGCTGGCCTAGCCTTGCCGGCCGCGTCCCCCGCCATTACGTCGCGGGTGCGGACAGCACCGAAAAGGTGGCCACGGCGACTGGCCGCCTTATCGGCCGGTGCATGCGCACAGACGTCGACGTAGATGGCGGTCGTAAATTGGACCGAAGACGACCGTGTTAGTCGTCGAGCATCAAAACTATCTGACGCCGGGTTGTCGCATCTCGAAATGCGACAATCTTGGCTGACCAATGCTGAGGTGGGGGGGCACCTCTTCCCCCGTGGCCGCCGGCAGCGCTGGGAGGGAGAGCGCATGCAGTCGCGCATGATAAAAATGAATCGACAACGGCTGCACGCTATGGCCGCTATTAGCAGCTACTCGGCGGCGCTTTGCGCTTTTTTTTGCTTCCGCTCGCGGCCACTTCGCGGGTGAGACTCGGCCAACTCGGTGCGCGCGCGCGCGCTCTCCCTTTTGCTCTCTTTCTTTTACGACGCCACGAAACGACTTCGATGCTTCCCGGCGGCTCCTGAAGGTTCAGGAAGGAAATGCCCGCGATTCCTTGGACAGCAGAAGCTGAGCGAAGAAGTGGCGCGAAGTGGTCCGGAGACGCTGCCGCAAATGTGGCCGGGGCTAGAGGACTTTTCCGGCGCCCTCTTTGCCGCCCCCTAGTCACTTGTGTCGTCATTTAATTTCATTTGGCTTTTTACCTGCCCTAGGCTACTTGCAAAGCATGCAGCGTCGAAGAAACCTGAGACTCGCTGAATCACGTTTATGGAGCGGTGCTCTTAGAGCTGCTGGCACACTGCGTGTTGGCATTCGCGGGAGTGAACTAACAAACCCGAGCACGCAATACTCAATAAATCGCGAAAGAAGCAGAGGCTCTTATCGTTCACTGCTCTGTAGTCTATGCCGGCGTTACGGAGATGGCTGAGCCTTGCCGCGCACACGGGTGCAAGCAAAGGCTGGACGCTCACTCTAAGTTTATGATATTTTCTATATGAAGCACTAAGTTCGAAGACCGTCGAAGCGCACAGTATTTGACATTTTCTTTACCCGTGTCTCTTGAAGAAGAGATCGAGACAAAGGGAATGCAATTTACAATATCATGCATTATTACACTTGCGGACGGACATATGAAGAAGGCACGCCCTAACTGAATACGAGGAAAGCATTGGGGAATATTTATACATTGTTTTCTAAATTTGCGGTGTTGGTCAATGGAAATTAGTAATGTAGCCATTATTTACTTGAAACATAATTGATTAGAAAGAACATGCCAAAAACAACCACATGTCCTCGGTGGGACCCCAGCCCATGAACTCCGTATGCCACGTGCGGTGCTCTATATATAGTATATACAACTGAGCTATGACAGCGGCTGTCCGGTCTTCTACATTGCTGGGTATTTATGTTAATCGTTTTGCGCGTTGTACTATTCTGCCTGCTGTCAATGTGCTTCTTTCGAACAGGCTATCGTCGAGAAGCAAAGAAAAAATTTTCGCAGCAAATAAAATAAAACCATATGTGCTTCAATATTCTTCCCACTTACAGCAGTACTTTTTATAACCAATTTCTTGGCTTTTCCGTTCAAATAAACTGCCTCTTCACTTCTTCTCCCTGCGTTAGTTGCTTGCGTCACAGCAAGTCCAGCTTTTACTGTGTAAGCACAGTGAGCCATATCAGGCAACGTGCACTTCTGCGCGGCGGCCGAGTGAAACCTCCTGCGAGAATCGAGGGGGGGGGGGGGGGGGGGCTTCAGGAGAGACGGGAGAATAGAGTAGCTTAATGTCAAGGGACTTTAGGGAAGCGGGCGCAATGACGCCCCAAGCACCAGCAGCCGAAAGCGAGCCCGCGTCAACTGGTCACGATGGCAGCAGGGTAAATCCACGACCAAAGGTGGGCAACATTATGAGGTTGACCAAAAACCAAACCAGCCATTCCATTGCCTCAGTTGCTGCAGCAACAGAAAGAACAAAACTGCGTGTTCGTCAATCTGCTGCGCAGCTGTAGCTTTCGGTGGCGAATAAAGAAAGGATTATTAGAGCAACGTTTATAGTTAGACTAACGGGAACACTGATATAGTGGCGAACAGAGGTGGGAATACCTCCCTAGGCTTCAATCTCACATCATGAGGTGACCCACTTCTGGTCACGACTACCGGATGCGCGATGAAGGGTCAGGAAATGAATGAGTCAAATTCTGAGAGGGCGCCTCCTGGCTACTCTCAGGTCCGCGATCGCAGCTTCATTTGGTGACGCTTCACGACGCATGTCGCGGCGTAAGCGGGTGGGTTGCGCTTATCTTGCGAACTTCTCCATGGTGACGGCTGCATCGAATGATTTGCGTGACACTCCAGGCGAAATGTGTAAAAAAATGTGAAAAGAAAAGCGTATGATTATCAAACCCTGAGATTAAACTAATTTGCGCAACTGACATGCAATGGTGTGCTGCAACGGGTAAATGCATCAAATGGAAAAGTGTTCATTACAAAAGCATTAAATGAAGCATAATCCTGGAACTCCATTCCGCTTTCGCACTTCATCATATATTATTCAGGCTATTTGAGCGTATGTCATTTTTTTTTTCTTTACACTTTACGTACCATGCTTTAATTCAAAGTGCCAGCCTTTCGATGTGTGATCCTAACAATACCGGTACTGCTGCACTTTTCCTATCTCGCAAGTGCAAAGTTGTGCACTAATAACTTTCAGTTTCAGTAAGCCTCCTGTTGTGTCATAGTAAAGCCGTGGCTTAAGTTACTTGGGGCACCTTGTCAGCGTTTTTACAATAGTGTTAAAATGCTCACTATTCAAAACGTAAAGCGCTGTTTCAAGACTATATAGCGAAGCTTGCATACAATATACACTATAGAGCGTTCTGAGATTTGTGAAAACTGCTAGAGACAGGTTCAGTAGCGAACGCTGTAGCTGCCATTGTCATTGGCGCCGCACTGATACAGGCAGAATAAAGAAAGCGCGAAAGGAAGCAAGAATGGAGCTCGCGAAGAGAAAAAAGATGGCTACAAAAAGAAAAAGAAAAAAGCAATCAAGAAATCCGACCAAAAGGGTGATGGTGTTTAAAAAGTATGCGCGCAGAACAGAGGGGACCAGCGTGACCGCCCTGACGCTGAAAGGCACTCAAGCGCCGAGCATATCCCACTCGATATCAATCACGGGGCTTGCCCACCGCCTGGACCCCGTCTAACACAGGGACTCGACCACTCCATTTTACTACGTTCTCCGACCTCTTTCGAAAAGCCGATGGCATCCTTCCCCTTTCAGGCGGCAGCAGACCCCGCAACCGCTGGACGGAAACAGACTATCGCTCAATCGTCGCCCCAACCATGGCGAAATATAATTCAACAACAGATGACGACTTTCTATCGTCCATCTATTTGTCCCGGAGGATGCCCACAGCGTCCTACATTGTGCGCGTTTGTGTTTAACCGCGCGTTCTTTCGCGCTCCCTCTTTGATTCAAGCCTTGTTTCTTCTTATTTTTCTTTTCCTCTCTTCCTTTCCCGCACGTGTAGTGACGTGCGCATTGAGCGTTTACAAGGCGAGCGCTCCTGTCGGCTGCTATATGGCTGCAGCACAACCCCGTTCCCTTCGTCGCTTTCAGGTTCTGTTGTTTCGGCAAAAAGTTGTACGGTGCTCGGAGAGGGAGCCGGCTGGTGCCAGGCAAAGTCGGCGGGGGTGTTGGGTAGGAAAATTAGGATGAATGATTTGTGGGCGGAACCGAGCATCAGGCGCAGCAGGAGCCGACCGTGCATTTTAATGGCTTCCATCTCCGTGCTGAAGAGCGGAGCGAATTTCTAGGGGACGAAGGGAGCACGTGGTGGCAGGGGGCACCAGCACTCAGCCAACGCTAACGCCAACAGCACGTGCGCGAGAGCCGCACAGCAGCTCGGGCTACCGGAGAACAGCCTTCCCTCCGGTCGCCTCAGTAAGCCGGTATCGCTGCCTGTATAGCACGATTCACAGACCGAAGGCGCCTTGGAAGATTCATGTCTCACTCGGGTACACAATCTAAATTTACACACCTGCAGAAAGTGCTGCTGAGATAAAAGCTTGCGTCAAACGACCCAGTGCATCAACGGGGGAGTATTGAAATGTGGTATTCGACACCACTAGCATTCGCCAGACAGTTGTGCGACGTTTGACGTTTATGGCTCAAAATGTCGATGGAGACCTCACCAGACTGCTTACAGATGTGAACCTATACCTCACAAAGGATTGGAAATTGGGAAACTGGTATGTACATTTACCAACTTGTAAGTGTTTACGAGAAAGCGAAATAAAAAAATGACCGCATATATTTGCAGACTCTTGATGGCACAAAGAGTGCTGACATATTCTCGCTGCCCCGTCGCTGCTATTCACAGCCGTTGTTACTGCACACAGCTAAAATAATGAAAGCTACTCACCAGTTCTTGCGTTTAAATGTGACGGTATTGGAAGAAACGCGTTGAAGACGCGTCCTCAGTTGAACCAAAACGGGGTAATATCTTCCTACTCTTAATTATGAATGTGCGCACGACTTCTGGCACGAAAAGGTTAAAGAGATGTTTAACTACATAATGCAAGTACAGTGTTTATTTTTTCGGATTCGTATCTAGCGAAGGCGAGAGGCGCTTTTGTGATTCCTTACTTCCCCTTCACTGAGCGCAGATTACGTGTTTAAGAAAATACCGACGTCTAAATTATGTGGGGCAAAAAAAGGCGCGCTATTTATACCAGCAATTTCACCTCGGTAGAGTTTTGCTCCTTGAAATGCGTGAGCGATAAACCTTACATGTATTCCAGAAGCGGAGTGAAGCTAGCACAATCTATACCTACCAAGTTTTGACTATTCCATGACATCTATGCGCATTTCCTAATTAGCCAAAAATTTAAAATCCCAATGCTAATAAAGCGCTGGCTCTCGAGCGTCGAATTCGCCGAAATGAAATAAATAAATTTACTTAGTGTACTCCGTACATTCGAGTGACCTTGGAAACAGAACAATAAAATAAGCTCATTTTTTACTTTTCGCAGTATGCGTTTTTCTTGATCTCGTGATCAGATTGTATGTGCACGATAAATTACGCCAGCCTGGTAAATGAGATTGGACACTATAGGTGCTGCATTCATAATGCAGTGTTTTTATTTTATTAGGCTTAGAATGGGGGGGGGGGGGGGGTTAACAGGGGACAAAACCTACTGAAGGGCAGTATTTTTACCTCCACGCAAATATAAAGCATGCGCAACAACAAGCACGTCGCCTAATCTGAGGCATCATTTTCAAGGGCAAATTTAAGGGCGGTAGGGAAAAAAAGCGGGGGGGGGGGGGAGGGGGAGGGGGCATTTATTTTTTATCATTTAAAGACATGAAAAACAGCTTCACGCCCAGGCTGGAGTACCATATGTGGTTTATAGCTGCACGGAAAAACGAAAAGGGTGAAATGACTAAATAGGGTGCTCGTGACAGGTGCACGCTCCCAATCTACGGAAATAGAGTCGCAAGAACACTGGATGTTTAAAACAAATTAAATGCTCATGTGACGCTGACAGCGCCAAATGTCGGCGTGTGCAGACATCAATAAATAGTGGGGATAAATGTTTGCTACCAGTGCGGTTTCACGGGGACCGCTGTTATTGCAGACAGCGGCAGCCACGAGTGACAGTAAGCGACGCTACACACGGTGAAGCGCACTGTGGGCCACGGTCTCGCAGCAGGCCACCCGTGCCACATTAGGCGTCAGCGCCAGAGTGTTCACACAAGGACTCTCCGAGCGGGGCCAAACATGACTGGCGCGAGGGGGGAATGCGCTTTCGGCTACGGGCCAATTAGACGTCGTTAAAGGCTGCGAAGGCGATCACCTTCTTGCGAAGTGGCTAAAAATTTACGAGCGTGCAAATTATGAGCAATTAGGCCTAATGACAGAAACAAGTCTGACCATAAAGGGATCACAAAACGCACGCGTGCGCACGCATCCGAGTAGCTCGGAAAGAGAGGGAACCAGTCGCTGGCCGCACTGCCAGCTGTTGCCGTGCGCGCATTCCGCGACGACAGAAGCCATGGGCGCGGGAACGCACGGGGGTCCCGGCAAGGCCGACGGCGCCGGTTTTGGTGTGTACACATGCGCACAACTCGTGTCATGACAGAGCCACGCCCCCGGTTATGCGTCCCGACGGCGGTGCGACGAGGTCCCACGGACGTCTGCCCGCAGGGTAGCCCTCAGCCCCGACAGCGGGGCGAGTGCGCGACAAGTTGCATTGGCGCGACGTGGTCGCCTGTTGGGGACACCAAGTAAAGGAGGAGAACTGTTTAGGTTACTGGCAATGCAGCGTTTCTGAAGATTCCCTCGAGAAAGTACTAATCTCAGATTTGAGGAACTTGCGCATATGGTTTCCACTTTCCGAGGAAAAGTGCTCGCTCACTACATAAAACTTCTTGACTGAGATTATTATAAAGTAAGCTGGTTGAGATGGTGATGAAGGATGCAGATGGTGTTAGCTTTACAACTATACTGCCATCGGAACAGCCCCCGTTGGAACCTCGAGAAGTGTCGACAAACGCAGCCGGGACACTTAACTTCAAAGAGAGGCTATGTTACTGTTATTGTTGGAGGCGTGGTTAGAGTTTGCAGTGGACACAGATGTTAGTTAATGCTAAAATGCTGTCTTGAATACTTTTACACTTCATGAAAAACAACCATAGCTGTCTTTTTTTTCCTCATAAAACTATATTGAGCTGCATAATTGGCAAATACATGTTATTAAAAATTAGGGGCCTTTTTTATTTTTTATTTCACAAATGATCTTTTTTTTTTTTTGGCGAATATAATTTAGTACTGACGTTTCTCTTTCTTCATATAAGTGAAGTGTCTGAGCGGCGATAAGTAAGCTAAATCTTAATTGCTATCCGGTGGAAAGTAAGATAAAGCTTACTTTTCACTGATGAGCAGTCCATGTAGAGGTAATTAACGCACAAATTGTCGTATTGAGATATCGTTTTCCAGAAAAAAAGTGTATGCAGTCGTAAAAATAAAAGTAAAAATGACGAACTGAGACGATAAACCCGGAGACAAGAACGTAGGTGGAAGTTCAGGTCAAAGAACTCGGTTGCTGTGTTTTTGTTGCACTCTGTGCTTCACGAGATGACAATGGTCCGCGTGGTGTTGGTACAGATTGAACTGCCGCATGCCAACCGGAACATGACAGTGTCATGCTTCCTAGTCTTGTTCGCAGATCAATGCCACAAAAAACGCACTACTCCGGTACTTAATTCTAAAGATATTGCAGTCTGACCAAGTGTCTATGTTCTATTATATTCTTAATATTCTCTTGTGGCAGATTATATTTGACACTCACTAGGCAGTTATTTTTCGAATGTAGGCCGAAACCCTAACGTCTTTCGGTTAAAACTGAACTTCAGGAAACTAATTCGGCGTACTTTCACAATGTTTTCTGGTTCAAACCGGAAATTCCAATCCCTATAATATTGTATATTGTACTGTATTTTGCCTTTAATAAAGAGAACAGGCACCACTTGTTGCACCAAGGGTGCCGGGGAGTTAGCGGAGTTTCCGAGTATTAAGCAACAACAGGGTACAGATAACTTGGAGACATGACACATATCTTGTATACGCCATAAAGAGCATTTCAGTAATTAAATTTGACAGCTTTCCTGTAGGCCATGTACACACCTCTTACCACTGAACCTATACCAAGAATTTATATAGAACGGAAGTCTGCGTTTGACAACTGCGTTAAACGTCATGAATATCTGCCTTTAATAAGGAACTTCAATTGTTTTATTGTCGCTATTCAGGTAAAGATGAAGACCCATCTGCTGAAACATTAATTGCTGTGAGATGAAATGACTGTAGTGATGCCCATTTATTTCGGTACATCTTTCACTGGTATTTTTCTGTTGAAGATGTTAAAATGGCCCCTATATATAACGCGTTCCACTACAAAGGAGGAGGTTGATGCACTTAACTGTGACAAAAAGATGGTAAGATACGTGTCTCGTTATTGAGAGGTGGTCAGTGACTCGATGCACTGTTTGATACTAATTTCCTTTTTCTTTTTTTTTTTTTTTTTTAAGGAACGGGAAATCTTTCTCAAACTTAAAATATTTTCGTTTTCCCTGAAAGGGCATTGGCCTCATCATTCCGGCTCGATATTATAGGCTCGCTCAGTGTGCTCTGAAAAAGTTCGAAGAAGTTGAAACATGTATCAAGATGCGAGTAACCGAAAGGATAACATAGGAGAACGTTGTTTTTTGCGTCACTGGGGAGCCCATACTTTATGACATCCAGTCACGGAAGGTTATGTATCGCGCAAAGCGCATTAGTTAATTTTTGCTTACGTTCCATGTGTTCGAGCAGGCAGATAACCTACCATGCTTTCCGAGGTTAATCGTCCCATAGAAAGAAAGCACGAACCAACGTGCGTGCTCGTTGGTAGTAGTACGCGTGCGCACACTTCGGAAAGCTTCTGGGTATATACTCCTCAGTGGCGAAATGGCGCTGCACGACCACCTGATTCTCAGTGTTGCGTGTAGCTTATATCGGTGCAGGCAGCCAGCCTGAATGCCCTTTCGAGCCAACACATTTTATTACGAAGAACCTAATTTTAATTCCTGAACACAGTTTTACAAAAAAACCATTAGAAAACGAAAAAAAGGGGCTGTGAAAATACCAATTTCTAGCATGTAGATAATTATGAAACGAGCGCAAACGTGTCTTTTTTTTTCTTTTTTTTAAGCAAATATTACCATGGTTGGTTAGAAAGTAAGGAGGCAGTCAGTCGTTCACGTAATGAGACGGAAGATTTAGTATTTCGGCCCACTTCTGTCGGTTCAGACGCAAGTTTATCCAGTATAATTCGCCAAGCATCTAGGCGGGCCTAGTGCACCACGCCAATAAGCGCGACCCCGATCCAGATCATCCCCTCGAACGAAGCGATGCCGCCACGCGCGTTACTTCACATCCCCTTTCCTTCCATTTTAGAGACATGCGGATAGCCACAGTTTCCGCGATGCTGCATATCATGTGCATATCAGTGACGAGGGCACAGCGCTGCTTTCCCTTCATGTGGCAGCAGCATCAGCGGCGACAAACGCCCATTCCGCGACATGCAATATCCATATCACTCAGGACGTCGGAGGGCTATATAGCTGCTGCTGGTCACAGAAACTGTACTTTCTCAGAACATCGAATGAGCGGTAAAGGCATCCGCCGGTGGCCGTATTGTGCCTGCTTAATTCGCTTGAAGGTCGCTCTTCCCCGTAGGGGATAAACGGGTCACTTCAAGAAGCGCTTCCGAAGACAGTATTTTTCGCAACTCCTATATGAGGTATATGGAGGTCTGCATAACCATGGAAACCTAATCCATCGAGCGAGATATGATTTTCCTAGCACGTGTTTTTGGGTGTGCTGGACGAAGCATACTTAGACTGAATTTTCTTTTGATCTTCTACACATGCATGCAGAAAATGCTGTACCCCAGTGTATTTCAATTCAAGTTACAGGCTGCTATAAGTGCTTCTTTTGATCTACAATTTTAAATTAATTATTAGCTCATTTATACTAAGCAAAACCAGGTGAGAATTGTTTCCATGGTGTGTTATCGGTTCTAATTAATTACATAATAATTTCTTACAAATACCTCACAGGAGAATGGGGCGAGCAAGGGTGAACAGCGTGGCCACGGAATGCGTTGACAGAAACGTACACTACCAGCTATGGTTGCTGTTGAGAGGATGATTCTTATCGGTATTCAGTGGTGAAGATCGAGGATGGCATGAGGAGCAAATATTCGAATTGCTACTTCCCACAGGGCGCCTTTTAAGTATGAATATAGGCGTAGTGTAGCACTGCCATTGAAGAAATCGTAAAATTATTCGATCACAGTTTTTCAGCACGGTGCGGAAAAAAAAAAGAACGTGCTTACAAAAACAAACCTACTAATAGAAATATTCTCAGTGAAACTACAGCTGCTAAATTTTATTGAGTGTAGAGAGATAGCATGCGCGCTGTACCCCCATCACTCCCTATACTCTACTAATGACGGCCACATATCCGCACTTACAATGAAATCGCCTGCAATCGAAAGAGGCGCATAGGCTGTCGGTGACATCCGAAACTGGTGGAGAAGACTATGAATTACACAATGTCATGCCGTCTTTGCAACGTTAAAATATGCATTGCTCGGAAACCTCGCTTCAAAGAAATTTTAAAATTCTTGATGGTTCTGACCTACGGCCAAAATCACCCTACTGCACGGAACTGAAATTGGGCGGGGAACAGCACACTTCTGATAAGTTTTACGCTGCTTGCAGCGACGTTAGCATTGAAAGTTCCCTTACGTGTATGCCACTGCGATGATTCTGAGTTTCGTAAACGATCCAAGAAGTTTGCCTTATGCCCCACGCGTGCATGAGCCGGAGAAATGTCTTGGCAAACTTGAAACGCTGTGGACGGCCTTCTCATCATGGCAAAAGCAACGCGAGATAAATGCACACAAACAGCGTACTGTTCGAAAAGAGAGAGAGAAAAAAAAAGCCATTGCATGAGAACTACGAGCGAGATACCTCCAGAACAGATGGCCTTAAGTGGAGTCCCAGATCAGCCTACAAGGGCCACGCAGGCGCCGAAAGGCAGTGCGCATCGCTTGAGTTACGGCGCTGCCGCTGCGGTTTCCGTCCAGCAGTAGAGGCGAGCAATGGAAGAAGAGAGCGGCGGCCCGTCAGAAAGGGTTAGAAATTACGCCGAAGCCCTAATCACACACTATTATTCATTGTTGCCGTTGTCATTTCCCATAGCGGAAACGGCAGCCGGCTCGAAATCCGGCCAAACCGC
Organism: Amblyomma maculatum; assembly: GCF_055883805.1. Taxonomy (NCBI): domain Eukaryota; kingdom Metazoa; phylum Arthropoda; class Arachnida; order Ixodida; family Ixodidae; genus Amblyomma; species Amblyomma maculatum. The sequence continues at coordinate 201,543,842 of NC_139344.1, read as the reverse complement.
GCGACTGCGGGAGCCACCCCAAGAGGAAGCACAAGGGGAATCAGCAGCGCGGCGGCGAGAAATGGAAGAGCAGGCGTGGAAAGCCGCGGGAACAAAGCAGCAGAAGTAGGGGCGAGGAAACCAGTCTAAAAACGAATTGCGTGCCGGCGGCGTAAGTCTTCGTCGAGGCGCCCCTCTCCGCCGGAGGCCGACGCACCTCTGCGGCAGGAGCAATGACAGGCGCGCGTCTCCTGGCCGCCAACAGGCGTCGTCACCATAAGGAAGAAAACAGCGCCCAGATGGTAACAAGTACGGACACCGCGAGGCGCGGCAGCTACAACGGCGGCCCGTTTATACGCGCCAAACATGCAAAGCGCTCGCGCGGGGCCCAACAAAGGGATACGATTATGCCCGTTAGCGGACGGCCGGCAGAGGCGAAGCAGGACTTGCCTCAAGCGTCAGGTTCTCAGACCTCCTTTCGTAAACCTACACTGATTTGCTGGCCACACGCGAAGCGCGACCAGGCACGGAGAACCGCGGTCGCAGGTTGCGCTGTCACGAGACGAGCCACCTCTGCGCTCCAAGATGCACGGTGGCGCCGCGGGGAATAAACAACCGCGGGGGTTGCACGCGATGTTCAGAGAAACGCGTGAGGCGAGCGCAGAAACAAGGCAAAGACGGCGCCTATCTTTTTTGCATGAACACGCCGCGGAATTTGTTACCGCATGCGCCCCAAAACGGCAAGGGTAAAAATATGTTCATATCCACAAAATAGTCCCAGCGCTTTCAGCTCGGTAAAGGAAGGTTCGGTCAACTGGATCAAAGAGAACTGGCCGATGCCAGGCACAATGTTTCAGACTAATACGTATATATTAGAGCATGCATGCGCAAGCGCTCTCTAGCCGAACCTGTCATTTGGGCATGCTCATGCCCTCACACGCATATGATGGGAATAGTGGCCACTAAGCACGCCACTCTTGTGTCGCGTCAGCAGCACGAATATCATTGGCAGAATGCACGCTCGTCGTTGTTGAGGCGTGTTTTCCTGGTTCGGTGGCTCAGGGTCAAGCCGTTCTCGCCCCGAGGAGTGTTGCCTGCCGGTCCGTCTCCGTAGCAACGTCGAACTTAGGAAGCACGCATATTCGAACTGGAGTGCTTCGTCGCAGCCGTCTATACCAGTTAGTTTAATGCCGCTAGTAAACGATATTGAGGGAACAATGGAAGCATGTTTAATCACTCGCCTCTATTATTTTAGCATATGCTAATAATTGGGATTTCGCCGAGCCACGATGAGACACCGCAGCGCAAAGGAGAACAAGCACTGCATTCAATCGCAAGGGGCGCGCGCGCGGTCCGAGTTTCTATTATTCAACAGCTCATAACCGCGTGTCAACAAATTACCGGCCCATGAATATTGCATAAGCGCGATGAAACGCGCCCAGCGCTAAGGAAGCGTGCGTCTTCATGCACCAGCTCGCAGCAGCCGGCGGCTGGAGCTCGCGTGGATGAGGTAATGCATATGCGAAATGCCGAATGCGACGCCCTCCGCCGTGCAAACGACCAGGTTGTGCAAATGTGTGCGCATGAAACAACAGAGGGAAGCGCAGCCTGCACGCCTGGACTGGCAACTGACCCAAGGAGAAAGAAGAGTCAGGCCGGCTGAAAGGCAAGAGAAGGGGGGACGGAAACGGCCGCTCTTCTTCCGCGGTTGCACCGCGCGTGGTCATATGCGTCCGTCGACACTCGCAGACTTGGAAGTCCCCCCGCGGGGCGAAGACAGGCGCCGTCAGAGACTTAATAACAGATATTATTTTGTTACGGCAGTAAGCGAGATCGCAGCACTGGACAACTCGTCGAGGATAAACCGGGAGCCAACGCCGGCGGCGCGCTCGGTCAGTGAACGAATGGTAGAAGGGGCGCTAGTCTCGATCGTATGGCGCCAAATTCAACTTCGCTTAGCTCCAAAACAGGGGAGTGATAAAGAGACTGGAAAAGAAGCCAGCATACGCAAGAGGAGAAGGACGAAGAAAAAAAAAAGAAAGAAAGAAAAACAGAAAATTCCAAGCTACGATTTCAAGCGAGAGTAACTGAGGGCGAGAAAAAAAAGAAACTATGAGAAAACCTTGGGTTGGAGAGATGTCAGGCCGTGCAATCACGCTATTCTTTCAGGAAGAACCATCTGCGCTGCAGGCCGCTCGTTTTCGGCTCGCTTCAAGCGGCGTAATTCGAGACATTTTGCTCGGAAACAATGCGCTGTACCTTCCTTTATTTGAAAAAGCGAAGTAGGGTAGGATCTTGCCCTCGGCGCAGAAAATTATAAGGCTGGCGGAACCTTGTTCGCAGAGTGCCGCCGCCGAGGACGTGCAAACAGTTGGTGGACTCGCATTCGCCTCAGAAGGAGAGCGAGCGTCAGCTGAGCTCAGGCGCATTTGACGCAGTGCGCACGCTAAGATGATGCAGTGTGCGAACGCGCGCAGTGCAGCACCCTTTGCGACGTGGCTGAGTGCCGGCGGAAGCGACGCGGGCAGACGCAACCTCTTGGTCGAAGAAGTAAAAAACAAAGAGCTGGCATCCTAAAGCAGCGCCCAGGAGAGGATGACAACAGGCTGACCTAGAAGCGAGCACTCTGTACGATACTTGCTTTTTGAACCTTGGAAAGGATGGAGAAAATATAATGTTTTTCACAAATGGAGTCCAGTTAGGCTGCGTGTATACTACGCTTCCGTCTAGAGGAATAGAAGCCTTATTCTGTCACGGTAAAGCGAGAATCACGTGCTCACATTTGCTGCAACCTAGAAAACATCAGTGGTATACGTACAAGTGGTTTAAGGTAATTAGGGGTTTTAACTATGGAAAGCAACTCAGACTATGAGGGACGCCGTTAGTGGAGGGCTCCGGAAATTTCGACCACCTGGGGTTCTTTAACGTGTCCTGACACCGCACAGCACACGAGCTTCTCGCTTTCTTCCTGCATCGAAAAGCAGCTGCCGCGATGTACTATACAGGCACGTATATCCGCAGATAATGACGCATGTGTCGATTGTATTTTTATTACAGATGCCCCGAAAGAACATAAAGAAGCACTGCGCTGAGTAAATTAATATGGATTCGCAAAAAGTGGAATATTTTCCCCAAACGATTTTCCGAACGGAAGTATATACTTGTGATTGGTAGTTATGCGCTGCAGAGGAAACCTTTAGTGCTGACAATAAAGGTACTTCTCCCTCACTCACGCATCGTTAGGTATACCTCTTTTCGTAAGACGAGTGTCCGCTGACTGCAGTGGGTTCAAACTCTAGCCAGCGCTTTCCCCATCGGAGGAACAGATGCGCCTCGGATGCAGCTCCACCAGCCACCGAGTCAGGAGGCGAAACTACAGCCCGCTCTCCCTTCAGGGCGCAGGTTTCTTGAACCAGGATGAGCGGCACACAGACGCGCGTGCACAACGCGATCCACTTGGCAGCGCGCAGGAACAGGCAGGGAAAGAGAATGAAAATGAGGAAATTGTTTATTACAACCCATTAGACCAACTTAACACGGAAAACTGTGTCTTACACACGAAACAGAGATAAAAAGTTGCAGCCATCAAGTTATCACAAAACAAGCGTATTATATCCGTGCGTTGCGAGCGCGCGAACGAAGAAACAGGCTAGAAACGATGCCTTTCTTCCTCTCTTCTTTTTGTTCTCCCACTGCGATTTGAAAAAGCCGGCTGACGGCCGGATTAAACGTGCAAAAATAACGCATGGCGCGGTGTAAATGCACCACATCAGAGAGAGCGCACATAATGGCTCGGTAATTTCTAGCGCGCCCGAACCAAGACAGGGGCCAGAGCGGGCGCTTAGACGAGTCTCCGAGCGCAGCCCCCCCGACACGTCCTGGCGCCTAATACCTACACGCAGCTGCGTTCGTAATTGCGATTATTATGATGCCGGTGGTCCGGGCGCCCGGGAAGCGCGCACGCACGCAGGCGGCCTCGGCGGAGACGAGAAACGCGAAGCTCCGATCCGCTGCCGGGACAAAACGCGCGGTGGTGGCACCCCCGAGAATGCGGCGGCGACGCGATCTGCGCCTACCGAAGACACCGGCGAACAACGCAGCAATGAAGATGGAGAGCGTCGGCCGCCTGGGTGGCGGCCTCACGGGGGCTTGCGCGCTTGTTACCCCGCTGGATTAGACTGTCTGGGAGCGGGCTTCGGGCCCTGACCCCCTCGCTATACCACCCTCTCGCGGTGACCTCGGATTATTTGTTTAAACTTGCACGCCCACGAAGTATTTCATGCGCCGATCGCCACTCGGGAGAATTGCCTGGACCGCCGTATCCAGTTCGATTTCAAGCGCCTCATACGCTAAGCGCACCAGGTTACGGCGGTCGCCGGTTAGAGATGACCAAAAAATAATGCTCACTACGGTGTGTACGAATGATGGCAGTTTCGTTTTCAACAAGGCTGTCTCAAGGAAGCTTGGCCTCGGCAGAAGAAAGGGAAGCTAGAAGGAGTAGAAAAACTTCAGCGCAAATGAAATAACTCGAAGTTTTTCTGATCATTATGAACCAACTAGCCCAACAAAAAGTTTTACTTAAAGGAGTACAATGTATAAGTATATTCCATGGCAATGTTACACGCGTTGTCATGAGCATTTACGGGGAGTTCATTGCACGAACAAAATGACAAAATGATGTTCAATGCACATGTTCCGCCACTTCGGGAGAGCACAGATAACTCGTGAGGAAAGACCCTTTGGTTGCGACTGCAGCCGCTTGTGCCCCGCCGTTTCCATGCGCTGCCGCGGAAATGTTTTCCTCTGATAGGTTCTTTGAGCAGTTCGAACGCAGGAAATTCCATTTGGGTGGTGTGAAGTGAACAGTGAGGTGAATAAGGTGGATGTGGAAGACATTCAGATTCTACCTTATGGATGGTTGCAGCGGTTGAACGGGCATTGCGGGGTCTGGCGCTATCATCTGTGTATATACGTATATCAAGACACTGTTTTGAGAAGTCGTTGACATCTACACCCAACTGCAGGGCAAATGGGATTTTTGAGCCCATCTGCATACAATACACTGATCAATTCCGCTTCGTTTTCGATGTAATATTCCAAAATACTCCGTCTTTGGATGCCACAAAATAATAAGCATGACATTTCAGCTGCGGAGATGTTTTCGTCCGTCACAACGCAGTGTGTACGTGGGCCGGTCGCGCGGTTTCCACCGTGGAAGTTGCGCTGCTTTACATTTGTCTTTACCCACTGGTTCACACGCTGCGGAGACAAGTATACGATAGCAATAACCTTACTGCGTTTCATTCTTCGATGAACTTCAACTGGCTTAACATCTTCCCTGGTTAAAAAAACGAAGAAAAGAAAAGAAAAGAAAAAAAAATTGCGTAGACCTCTGCTCTACCGTCGTGCATATTGCTGTCTATGGATCAGATGTATTTGCACTGATGAATGCTTCCTTTTTTTGTGTGTGTTCCAGCGACACGCTGTCATGCGTTGCGCATTCTTAGAACGACAAAGACGACTCGTTCCAATTACTGAATCAATTGTGCAGCGATTCAGAATTTTACCGCACCTCTAAGTTTTCATTTGAACCTTTCTCGTAATTACGGGGTTTCTACGACAAAATCCGCAATAATAATTACTTCAGTTAGGCTCTTTGGTTGTGAATCAATGATAAAAAGGAAATAAGGGCTTTGTCAGCACTGCGTAACAGCCTTGTCCATAATTTCATACTGTTCACGACATACAAAATAACTTGCCCATAGATCAGTTATATTCCTAATTAATCATCTTCAAAGACTGCAACAATTTAGAAAGATCGCTGAGACGGGTCGCAGAAATGTAATCCTGTAGGGCAGCAAAATGCGACGCATTACTATAGGATGGACAAACGGAATTTATCTCAGATGCCTTGAAATCTAGGAAATCTGAATAGCTTCCAGTCGAAAGGATGAAAACAAGTCCAGCTTTCTTGGACGCCACTTTTAATCGTGAAGCTACCACATACCCGAAACATTTGGGCAAAATTTTGGAAGCTGCAGTGTAATGTTTTCACAAACCCTAAAACTGCACCAAAAGCAATGAATTCATCTGCATGTCCTCCCTTGGTAGGCTTGTAGTTTCCTGGTCTTTATTGACAAAAACCACATGAAGATGTTCATGGGAGGGGTCTGATTTTCCGACAAGTAGTGAAATCTCGCTTCCGACGTTTGTCCGGCACTCGACCGAGAAGGTAAGAGAGGCACAGAAAGCCAATGTGTGTGTGTGTGTGTGTGTGTGTGTGTGTGTGTGTGTGTGTGTGTGTGTGTGTGTGTGTGTGTGTGTGTGTGTGTGTGTGTGTGTGTGTGTGTGTGTGTGTGTGTGCGTGTGCGTGTGCGTGTGCGTGTGCGTGTGCGTGTGCGTGCGTGTGTGTGTGTGTGTGTGTGTGTGTGTGTGTGTGTGTGTGTGTGCGTGTGTGTGTGTGTGTGTGTGTGTGCGTGCGTGCGTGTGTGTGCGTGCGTGCGTTCGTGCGTCTGACAATAAATGACAGAATCCTACATGCGTCCCGAGGGAGGATCTGCGAATATTTCAGTGTTATGGGGCAATATTACTATATGCGGAAAACGGTCGTTCGCAAATCAACCCCCCCCCCCCCCCCCCATTTGAAAAAAACGCACTTTTCTAAAATTTTTGTAGAAGTTACTGATTCATCCCAGCTTTTTTTTTTTTTTCTTTAATGGCGAGGCAGAAGTGCGGTCTATCCGTTGGACATGGCCTGTAGCAACTGGATGCAACCCAACAACGGCTGTAGAGCGCATTTACTGCACAAAAATTTAAGCATCTCGCTAGTCTAAACACTCGTATTTTATTTATTTTTTTAAAACTGCGTGTATGAAGAAAACAGAAAAACAAAAATGCAGGCTAAGCCTTCGGTACACTGCTGCAAGCATAGTCAATAATGAATACTTTCGGGCCCCAGGTTCAGAATAGACGAAAAAGTGCATCAGTTTTTATTGGTATGCGGCGGAATATTAATCGGCCTTTCATATTCGAATTTTTTAACGTTAGAATTTAACCACGACTGCCTCCTAAAAGTGGCAATAAAAAGAGTGAAAGAAAGAAAGCTGTGTCACAATATTAGCCCCTATGGGAACAAACTGGAGAACTAGCACAGTATTGGAACGGTAAAAATGGCCAAATCGTCTCTCATCGCCTCGTTTTACTGACAAAAAAAAAATACATAAATAAAACAACGACGGGAAAAAGGACGGATAACTGGCAACCCCATGATGTATGAACAAAACTTTCTTAAGGTTGCACGACAGGACAAATGGCGTCCTCTAGTGCAGCCCCGTTTTTTTTTTTTTCTTTTTTCTCGCAGCATCAAACCTCGCTGACTGACATCGCCAGGAGTGAGCAGGTGTAATTGGGATGCTCAATCATCCCTTGTTCTTGAGGAGGCCTTCGGGCAGAGCAGAGATGTGCCCTCCTTGGAGGCGCAGGCCATGGAGAGGCCTAGCAAGGGAGGGAAAAATAGGCGACTCAGACAGCGAACGAGCCATTATTTCCTCTCTGCCCGTCGCATGTACTGACAAAATAATCTCGAAATGAGAGATAATGAGCACGTAATTGCATCTGAAACATGCGAGGCGACGTGCGTTGAGTTTTTATATAGGATGACAGAGGCTGCATGGCACGCGTTTTCCCCTCCTTCACATGGCGACTGCACACTGAACACATCCGCCCGAAACCGACACTGTATGTTAGCAGCGCCATACGGTCGGAGTAACAACATGCTAATTCGCTGTGCGCGACTCTGATCTGGCATCGGAAAAGCGAGCGAAATATACGGCGGAAGAGAACTCGTCCGATTGGCGCATGAGTCATAGCTCGACGCCCTAAGACGGAAGCAAAATGGACAACGTGCTGACTGGAGTCTGCGAAAGTGGAGAGCGCTTAAACTGCGGGCTATTCTTAGCTAATTTGCCCATTTGGCATCACAGTCACCCAAGCGCGCTGCAGAAAAAGGAGATGGCAAACAGAGCGCTTGTGTTTGCATAGCTCGAAACACTTTATGGGCTCATTCGAAAGCAGCCGCTGGACGAGCATTAAAAGCGCCCGGGAAGAATAAAACGCTTAACTCGTTATGAAGGAAACGAATCGCAAAGAAGGAAAAAAATATAGTAGAGAAGGAGAAAAAGAAAAGAGGGGAGGACGGTCTGGGCCCGGACGAAGCAGTGACACGGCGCAGGAGGGAAGAAGCGCCCGCACCCCCGCCGCAGTTTCAAAAGCAAACGAAAAGCTTTCTCGAAGCGGCTCGTAATTAATCACAGACGCACAGAGGCAGCAAAAAGAAGGAGAACGGTACAACAACGACACGGAGCTTATTAAACCTTGCTCCGTGAGAAGTAAGGCAGGTTTCGGGACGGCCGGAGCGGAAACAATAAAAGCAAAACACTGGAGAAAGAGAGAGACCGCCGACTGTGTGTTTGTGTCAGTGCGTGCCATAACAAGAATACTCCTGGACCGGCGTCGGCATCTCGTTTGATTTATGTGGCCCCCTCGCATCACCGCATCGTGACTGATTTATTCCGCCTTACGTCTCGCGCCGGCTGTTAGTATATATTTACGCGCTTTGTGCATTCCCCATCTCTGTGTGTGGGTGTTGGGCCGACAGGAAGAAAGGGCTCTCCTGGAGACCGCTGGAGGCAGGAGCTTCAACGACGCCCTTTAAAAGAGCTCCTCCGGCTTCTTGCGTCGGTCGGAACTCGATGGGCAAGGAAGGGTCAAGATGAGGAACCGCACACGGCCAGAGCTGGAACACGACTTGTGCACACCAGAGTGCGAGAGCACTTTTCGTTTATCGAGAAATCGCGAGCCGTCTAATCGCTCGCCCAATGGAGGAACTCGGGGGCAACACCACCGCGACGAGGAAGCGTGCGCGTTTTCAATCAGGACGCCCGGGGGACCACACGCGCTGGAATGCCGCCCCAAAACACGGCAAAGTGCCGCATCATCATGTAGACGCGTCATTAGGGGCGCACCTCTGATCAGGGCCTGCGCGCAAAGGCGCTAATCAAGCAGTAGAGCGCCGCCGGTAATTATACATTCAACGCCGCCGGCTGGGAACAAGGCAACCGCGCTCTTTTGCCACTGGAGGCCTCGGCAGCTTAGAAAGAGAAAACAGAATTTACGACACCGGTAGGCTCGCACCTGGCACCTTGAGCCTGACTTGTTTAATGAAGAGAACATTCGAGAATTTATGCGGACAGATCAGGCGATAAAGCGCTGGCTGGCTGCCTCGGCTTGTACTCGGGGGCCATGTTGCCGCCTCGGCGCGCGTTTTTTTCTCGCCCCTCTGCGCAGGGCTCCTAGTTTTACGCCTGTTGAGGAACGCCTCCGCCTTGTAGCGCCCGAGGCTCGGGGCGCCGCCAATTTCTTGCAAGCGGGCGAGAGGAAAGCCGCTGCGAGGAACCGCAAGCAAAGTGCGGCGAAGGGGGAAAAGGTGTCGCGCTAATTGCAGGTCTCTGCATTAGGTCAAAACGCTCGGCCCTTTCGGGACGCCGTCATTAGCAGTACGCGCCCGGCTGCGTACCGGCCATTACAGAGCAAGTGTAAAATGGCACGATAATTTAGGAAGTTGTCCTCGTCGGGACGCTTTAATTGATGAAGCCTTCTAATCTCTCCCAGGAAGTGAAGAAGCGCCGAAGTGCTGCGGCATTTTTAAATCGCACTCCCGTACTCTCTCATTAGGAAGCCATGTTCATAATATCCCGCACAGCACTCTCCTGATCAGGGTCCGGTGTCACCGATACGTTTAATCCGCAGCCGCTCTTTACGCCCAGACCCGGAAAGGCTGCGCCCTCAAAGGTGCCCAATACGACCTGCACTTATGTACCTTCCAGAATAGCGTCTCTTCTGGGTCCCCGCGTGTGCAGCGATTAGGCATTCAGGGCAATTATAACAACAAGCCCTAACACGGACGTGTGCCGATTTAGCCTTTGCACGAACACCGGCTGTTTAGTATTCGTCGCCCATACCCATGGATTTTCACTATTACGAGCATTTTTGTTGTTATTTAAATAAGAATAAAATCTATTAGATACAGGCCTTCATTTCGTAAAAGGCTTTTATGAATTAGCGAGGCAGGCAAAATTATTGCCCGTGCTCTCCATCCCATTAATACGCCTTCAGCATATGCTAGATTCGCTTCAATGTTTTGTTACCGACTCGCTGAAGAAGCAGCGCTACTGACTGCAATTCACGGCTCGTTTGGCATACGCTGCTGACTTAATAACACGATTTCGGTTTGCCAAAGGAAGAAGTATTGCGGCGCCAACACTGTAGAAGGAAAGACCTTCTTTTTGTAGAGAAATAAGCTCCACATTTTGCATAAAGGTCACAATATTTAGCAGGAAATTCAGCGACAGCTCTCGTAGGCGTCGGAGTTGACACGCTCATGCAGCAGCAGCAGCAGCACTGCAGGGTCTGTAGTTGCCTGTTTGCCGAAGCGGTGGCCTTGTGGTAGAGCATCCGCCTCGCATTCGGGAGGTACCGGGTTCGATCCCTGGTGCCGCCGGGTACCCACCGGTTATAAAATGGGTACAAGCTATCCCCCGGCCTGGTGCTCGGCTCTTCTGGGGTGAAATGCTTGGGAAAAGGGGTCACGGCCCAAATAGCTGCGCCGATGTGGCAGTGATTCGTTCCGCCATCGGACAACAATAAGTCCGCCTTGCGCGGCAACAGCCCATTATGTGGCCCTTTTTTTTAGGACTGCTGCAGCTGAGGCTCTAAGGGAGCACTTCAGGTGAGGGTCAAAGGAAGTACCTTTGCAAGACAAACAGAACCACCTTTGCAGGCTGCGAGGTTCGAAACTGGGTTTGGGCCCACTGCGGAGGAGGGGCGCGCAGCGGGGTTTACGGAGCTTCTCCCAAACGCACACCCCTGTAAAAGCCGAGCACCAGGCCGGGGGACGCTTGTACCCATTTTTACCGGTGGGTGTCCGGCGGTGGGTTTCGAACTGACCACCTCCCGCAGCCGAGACGGGCGCTGGAGAGAGGAGATGCTGCAGAACCATTTTCTTTTCTTCTTTTTTTTTTTTCGGTAATGGCGTCAACCTATTCTCACTGCAGCCTCCAACGCAAAATTTTACACAAACCGCAGTTTGTTCCGCGCTTGTCACTCTTCTCCTCACATACCATGCTCACCGCTCTTTTCCCGGTTTCCACATGTGACACGCCTCTTTCCACCTACCCGCTTGCTCAGCACCGCCTAACTGTTTGAACACGGAGCAGGCCCAAGCAAGACATCCACAGGGGGCAGCAGAAAATAGCGCCATTCCATCGATGAAGGCATGCACTTGTCCGCCTCCGAGGCGTTTGCGTCCCGTTGATCCTGATGCTGCGAGCCTGCCATTATAAGTTATCGGTTTCTATTGCACCTGCACGTGATGACTACATCGCATGCGGTCAAGGTCTCGCAATCTGAGCCTCTGAGAGCTGTCACGGTAATACGAACATAATGTATTTGCCAAAAGTAGCCATGCAACGCGGTCTGCTTCTCAGCTGTCAGTGCAGCCTGAACGATGCCCCTAAAGATAGAACCGTATCGAAATGTGAGGGGCACTCGTAACGTATATACCTTACGCAGATTTAGAACTTAAGGGGTGTCTTAAGTGATCCATTAATAGGAAAAGTGTAACAAACCCCACTGCGGCTTGTCTTTTTGTTCTGTTTTGTTTTTTGGCAAAGGCGGCTAGGCGTGAAGCCAACTGTTTGGAAATTGCGCACTATTGTGAACGCTACGGTGCGATTAAATCGCCTGCAGCATTCGCAAAAGCATATTTTGTGTTTTTCTTGCCGTGCAAACATTACATGCATTACAACATACTTACATAGGCGTTGAAATTTCGCCACGAACTGTGTCTGGTTAGCGCCCATGCAGAGTAACAAGTCTGGAGGCAGTGAACCTTGCGCGAATCGTGTAGCCTTGCGACGAGACCTCCCCACATAATTCTTTCGAATGAGGCTCTCAGCCAGCTACTGAGGCATCAGCCACGGCTACATTTAGTCGTATGTGCTGTCAGCTGTTGCACGTACTTTATTTTGGACACGTAGAGAATATGCAAATCTAGCTCACTTTGTTTGTGAAAGGTGAAGCTAAACGGCTAACCACTCAACCCTCTTCTTCTTACTTTTTATCTTTTCTGGGAAGCACACCGGTAGCATGCAAAAGGGCGCCAGCGGCGTGCTGCGTCCGCGACACCTAGCGGCGGCTGCGGCGGTCGAGCGTGTACCCGCGGCGATCTGCGCTCCGCACACGACACCGGATGGGCACAATTTCGGGCTTCCTGTCTCGATTTTCACGGCTCGTTGGCCACTTTGAGCTGCCAAGGCTGCGGCCGAAATTACACCTTCCCAGTCCGTGTTGCAGGCTTGATTTTATTTTGACCACTTGTCGTCTTCACCTGTTTCTGTCGTTCTGTTAACACGCACGGGACTGTGTCACCTCCCGCGCCATGTCCGAGGACGTTCCCGAGACGTGCGTGCGGTTGCCTCGACTTTTATCGCGCCCTCTACCGGCCGTTCTTGGTCAGCTAAGGGCTGCCGAGTCGACGACTGCAGCCCTATCTTGCATGTCGGTTCACGGGCCGCGATTTTGGTGGTTCTCTGCTCGGTTCATGGATCTCGCGGCCAGTTCCTTCGCGTTTCGCCCCTTCGGCCTGCGCTGCGAGCCGCGTCCACCAGTGTGCAGACTTTACAGCTGTTCTTCCGTCTCGGTTGAGAGGAGGCCATGGGCGAGAACGAAGCCTCCGAACGCCTGGCGAGGCTAATTATACGCTCTGTCCTGTGTGGTCGAGTACGCGGCAAAGCGGCCCCGTGTAACGAGAGGAGCTCCGATCCGCTGCCGGGCGCGCATTGCCTCCGTGTGTGGTGAGGCAAGACATGCGCCGTTTTGTAACCACTGCCGCTGATTACAGCGCGGCCAGAGTGGTAGCGCACGGGACCGCGATGCCGACATTTCTACACCGCGAGCTTTAGGCCTGCGCTGTGATCACCCTTTCCTACCACTTGCCTCTGGCGAGTATAGCCAAGGACTTGGTTTTTGGATTCCTGTGGAACCAGCGCGGGATATAAGAAGACTTTCTGGGCGCATTCTGTAGTTGTAGGAGTAAATATATTTCCTCACACAGCTGTGTGTAAAAGCCGCGTAATGTGTTGTAGGTCGCATATAAAGACGCTAATTTCGGTGGTTGGCCCTTCGTTCCTGCACTGCTCCTATTTCAATCGAGAACTCTCAAGTGGCTTGTGCTGTTAAAATGGGGGCATGGAAATTAGAGATATTCACCTTGGCATTGCACAAGTCAAGTTTTCGACGAAGCTACGCTTACAAACCAATATTTCGCCCCGTTTTTTTTTTTTTTTTAATCGTTGATGGATGCTGTATGGATGCATGCTTGTTTGTTTATTCCAGGTTGTCTGTGTAAGTTGGTCCAGCGGAGCACCGCGCTATGCCTCCCGAAGGCCTTCCGCGCAAGTCGCACCTATGAGCTTCCTCTTTGGTGCATCTTAAAAACAGACTATTCCTTTCCGGCTCTGCCAGCTTTATGAAAAGCTCCAACACTGCGATGAAACTGCTCTTTTTGTAGTTACGTTCCATTCGTGATAATAACGATTCGCATTCTGGCAAAGGGAAGGGGGTGGGGGGTGGGCTTCATAACGGGGAATATCATAGAAAATGACGGCTTTCCTGAACTGTGATCAACTAAACAACCACCCTGACCATCGGTTCCAGAGGCTGTGTGGCCTGCATACTCGTTAACATATGCAAACAGGGCGACAAGGAACGGCTCCTCACCCTAGACAGCTTCTCCGTCTCTGCTGCCGTAAAAATGCGCGCTGCAGCTGCTCAAAGTTGCGCTCACAAAAAGTTAGACGCTGCAGCAGAAAAGCCTAGACAGACAACACAAGCGATCAAGTAGCCGGTATGGACGCGCAGGAAGCGGTGCGAGCTGGGCGACCCAGCATCATTACGCAAATTTTCTGGGCGCACCTGACACTGCCAGGCGTTCTGTTATCTGCGAAGCTCCCGTCATGGGGCAGTGCGCGGTCGTGCAGCCCCGCGAGTAACGTGAAGGTATGGGAAAAAGTTTGAAAGAGGCATAGTAAGCCCGGTAAATTTTTTTCTTCTTTTTGATTTGACGGCCCGATGTTGCGGCACTTGCCTCGTAGGAGGATCAAAAGAACCCCCCCCCCCCCCCCCCCCCCCCCAGACGAAGAAAAATAAAAATCTCGAGAGCAAGAAAACGACTGAACTTGTTCCGAAGGTCTGCGAACTCTCCACGCAGGTATGCATTAAAGCTCAAATCCATTAAGAAAATTAATTCACATGATAGGGGTAATTAGTGTACCATTTACTCGCTCGTTATGGAGATAAGAGCGCCTGAAAAAGCGTACGTCACGTGGCCATTATCGCATGTGAAATCGAATATTTTTCGCCCTTTCTGGCCTGGAGCAATTTGGAAGCGCAGCGTAGCTGCAAATTGCCTTGCGCGCTCGCACCTTGGGCACGAGCACGACGCGGCGGACCACCGTGAGGCAGGCCCCGCCAATTAGCCTTCGGTCGAGGAACAAGCCTCGCGCCGCCGTGCTTGTTTCATTACGGCCGCCTCGGTCCGAGTCGCGCGCCGGCTGCGAGGCTGCTTGTAAACACACGTCGGCGACACATACGCGCCGCGGCAGCAGCCAACCAAACGGCCAGCTTCCGGTTCCCTGCGCCGGGCAATCTCCAGCGATGGCCGCCATAAATCCTGGCTCGCTGCGGGAGCGCCGTGTAATGAAACATTAAAGGGTCGGAGCCCGTTCTCCTAAACTCGTAAAGCCATTATATGCTAAAAGGTGAAGAATTGCGGCCGTGCTGGCCGACGCACAGGGCGCAATTTCGAGCGTTTAAGCGAATCCGAAATTCTAACCTTCGTTTGCTTCTTGCTAGTGCTGTATAAACTCTGCGTATCGGAACTTGTGGTCAGCAGTGCGCGCGCAGTGCAGCACGCAGATGTGCCAACACGTGCTACCAGTTACATGCTTGTTTGTCTTTCACAAGTATCGTCTATATATATATATATATATATATATATATATATATATATATATATATAAAAGTGAAAAATTGCTTCATACTGTTTCCAAGTTTATTTGTAGTCGACGTTTCGGCAGGAGGATCCCACCATCGGCACGTTGTTTTTTCTTCTACTTTGTGTCTAATTATCTTTCCCCTAAACGGATTACATTACTAATTTCTGTGATTATCCAAGTTAAAATTAAAAAAAAAGTACCATCCCCAACGCTTTCCTTGGCCTCGCCGACTGTTGGCTTCTTTCCTTCATATATATATATATATATATATATATATATATATATATATATATATATATATATATATAAAAGTGAAAAATTGCTTCATACTGTTTCCAAGTTTATTTGTAGTCGACGTTTCGGCAGGAGGGCTCCTGCCGAAACGTCGACTACAAATAAACTTGGAAACAGTATGAAGCAATTTTTCACTTTTATGTAACCTCTAGCAACCAAGTACGTCTATTTACTTATCCTATATATATATATATATATATATATATATATATATATATATATATATATATATATATATATATATATATATATATATATATATAATGCCAGGGGGCGCTCAGAGTGAAAGACGACGTTGAAGTGAATCGGCTCCGGACTCGCAGGACGTATCTAAACCTTGGACCGTGTGATTCTACCTGTACCGGCTCTGTTAATCTAGCCCCAGTCGCCAACACCGTGACAAATCTGGTGGAGGTGCTGCTGGGTATATATATATATATATATATATATATATATATATATATATATATATATATATATATATATATATATATATATATATATATATATATACGTATAATGTGCTACGTCACCATTAGGCATGCCACCTGCGGTTTAGGCTCGCGGATGATATCACAATTCCGTGAGGATAGCAGTGCTCCACTAAACGTAATTATCGCCGCTGTTTTCTTTTTAATCCGTGGGAAACGTTTCCTGTGCTTTGACTCGTTTAATAAATACGGCAATGTGCTGCAGGCTACATTTGAGGCCAAGGTTTAGGGAGTGAATTCTGGAAGATTTACCACTTGTGAAAACAGGTGCTCATGTGAAAATCACCAATCGTTCTTAATATATAGGAGATGCCTCACAAATATAAGTCAAAACGTGGCAGAGTTATAGGGCATCTACGTATTACATTTTGCTGCATATGGATTTTATTTTATTATTTTAGTCCTAATACATCAACCAACGTAATGAAGGTGTTCCTAATTAGAGGTTACTCCTTCAGTGAATGGCGATGCGTAATTAAGATGCATGACAGCAGCAGCTGGAAGGTCACTGCACTCCTCGAATGTTCTTGCAAACAACGAAGGTGGCCCGACGAACGTGCTGTTGGTGGGTACACGCTATTGTCATGGTTGAGGCGGCATGCTTGGCGACGTGTTCTAGTAAAATTACAGGGTTTTGATGGGTTCACGGCAAAATTTATGGAAGAGGGGTAGGCGGGTGATTTTCTACCAGGAAAGAATTGGCTAATAAATTCAGATAGTGTCACCATAAGTGACGTTGTCTAGAAGGAGCTATAACTCTGCTCTACTAAGTGGGAACAGAAACAGCATTCCACGCGAACATTATGCAGAAGCCTAATGGTATACCGTCCGGTGTGGTGCAGTGGTTAGGGCGCTAGACTATATAGTCTAGCGCCCTAGCATACGTGCCCAAGGATGCGGGACTGAATCCCGGCCTCGGCGGCCGCTTACCGCTGGAGGCGAAAAGCAAGACGCCCTTCTGCTGTGCGATATCAGTGCACGTTAAAGAACCTCAGGCGGTGGAAATTTATGGAGCCCTCCATTACGGCATCTCTCATAGTCTGAGTCGCTTTGGGACGTTAGACTTCTTAAATTACACTAACCCTAATGGTTACACTAACTATACGGATAAAGCACACAAGCTCATATGCGGTCGACCGTGTTAGTTGCGCATACACACCTCCACAGAACGCCTGTATTGTCTTGCAACCCAGGGTAATTATTCAAGCAACGTCACACGATTCTATTGATGGGAGCAAAAAAAAAAAAAAAAAAAATGGGCTCCGCCACATTAATAAATGCTTCGGTATTCACGAGAACACGCGGTTGCAGAAGGTGGCGAATATACTGCAAATACTGCATTGCAAAGTTATCGATTTACTTGATAAGATCGCAAAACCCTTACAAACTGAACTAATTATGTGCAATGGAGAGCAGAACGGACGCAACACAGCGGCTTTGCTGAGTCCTTTCTGCATGCTCTTTTATGTGCGCCCGTTCCTTCGAGCATTTTGGCCATCATGTGAAGTGAATACTTCGTCATTATACCATTTAATGGACGAAATGCGCATGCGCCATGGCATCAGTCGTGGTATATGCTTGTACAAGGAGAACTCTCAACTCACTCCTGTTTTTTTTTTTGCGTACAGCATATGAATAGGTATGTGAGCTGACTTCTTTAGGGCACCAGAGCTGTGTGGTGAGGGAGGAACCTTAGCGCTCAACTGCTGTGTTGAGGGCAATGTGCTCGAGCACTGACCGTGAAACCCGCAACCTGCTGTAAAATTTCACTTCGTTTTCTACTGAAGAAAACCGGTTTAGCGTTTCGAGAGAAGCTTGCTCACGTCTGTATACGGACGTGAAGATGCGCCTTCAGAGGCGCAAGGGCGTCAGTAGTAGACGCGGGCCTCTGCTCCTGCTCCCCCTTCCCGATAATCCGCGAAACGGATGAAGTGCAATTTACTGACGTGGTCCAGTGTGTAAACTTTTCTTAACCGGGGAGTTATCTCGACCTGCTTCGCCATTTTTAGAACAGTATTAGCTCTACTCAGTTCAAAAGCTGAGTTTCATGTCTGGTTGGTAGTATTATACTTCAACCAACCTCAAGGTCAGACCTTCAAAGTCAAACAGCAGTTAAAATCAGTGTTAGCTCATAACCTTTGACCTTCGACCTTATACCCTATATATATATATATATATATATATATATATATATATATATATATATATATATATATATATATATATATATATATATATATCATCCTCATCATCAACATCAGCCTGATTATACCCACTGCAGGGCGAAGACCCCTCCCATATTTCTCCACTTAACCCGGTTCTGTGCTAGCTGCCTCCACTTGACCCCTGCGAACTTCTTAATCTCATCCGCCCACCCAACTTTCTGCCGCCCCTTGCTACGCTTTCCTTCCCTTGGAATCCAGTTTGTTACCCTCAGCGACCATCGGTTATCCTCTCTTCGCACTACATGCCCTGCCCATGTCCATTTCTTCTTCTTAATTTCCACTAGAATGTCGGTAACTTGAGTTATTTCTCTGACCCACTTTGCACGCTTTTTATCTCTTAATGTTACCCCTACCATTTCTCGTTCCATAGCCCTCTGGGTTGTCCTCAACTTAAGTAGAACTCTCTTGGTTAGCCTCCACGTTTCAGCCCCATAGGTGAGTACAGGCAAGATGCAACTGTTGTATACTTTCCTCTTGAGCGATACCGGTAAGCTGCTAGTCATAATCTGCGAGTGCTTGTCAAATGCGCTCCATCCCAATCTTATTCTTCTTATATATATATATATATATATATATATATATATAGGGTATAAGGTCGAAGGTCAAAGGTTATGAGCTAACACTGATTTTAACTGCTGTTTGACTGACTATATATTCCGATATCCTTGTGCTACTATACACACTGCTGGCATATTTTTCACGCGTCCGCGATTTAAACAAATGGAGCTGACGTGCAAATTCACTAGTTGTTATTTTGGGCAATGGCGAAAAGATCCCTTCCTTGACAACACTAGGATACGCTGAACTGGAGGGAGACTATATATTCACCACAGAGAATTGTCAGGAAAGCTGCGCTGTAAATCAATGTGATACCATTCTCCCGGTCATGCATCACGACTAAACGTTTTCATCCTTGCCAATCAAAAAGCGCTATAGGGCCTTTTGACTGTTTTCAAGAGCATGGAGGATGATCAAGTTCGCGTAGCAACGAGTTTCTTTTTGAGCGAGCATGTTAGCTGAATGTCACTTGAGGTCCTCATAAAATAAATACCAACAGATTACCGAAATTAACGCCTTTCGCATGCACTGAAGAGTAACAGATAGTTTTATTGATGGTAAACAGTCACAAGCGCTATGCGTTCTGAGCTGATGGGGTCTCGTCTTTTCATACCAGCGTGAATAACTACAACATTTCATCGCTGGGCAGATGAACCTGAGGTATAGTTTTGGGTTCACTTGTCGCAAAGGCGGAAGGCTCCACGCTCGCGACTGGTACTATCGCGATAGAAAGAAAATCCCGTCGAGCTAAGCCGGGACACCATCCGAAAGTGCATGCACTTGCTATGCAGCACCAGCAGCACGCAGAGCGAATAGGCATGGGCAAATTTTCCGTCGATGGTATCGTGGAGCGCTTGCTGTAAAGGGTTGGTAGCATAAAAGTAGCGAATATTTTTTTATAGTAAATTGATGACAACCCCACTAAACAAATAATGTACTCGCAAATGAGCCACCAAATGCTTCAGTGCACTGTTCATCCTTTTTGGACTAGCTCGCGGCGCCACCGCAGCGTGGCGTTGACTTTGTGAAAATGGTCAATAGCACCGTCTTTCCCGCAGTATAGCAGCCTGCTGTTACAAGAATAAACAACAAAATAACACTTGTAAGGATCAAAAACAAGTGAACATTCCGTTTTAGAAGATAAAGGATGTACAGGATCAATCACACTTGCTGGTAACATGGCTCCACGTGGACATGCACCAGCGGAGCGCCATTGCATCTAATCCGGTCACGAATCAGTGCACAATGGCGCTCTAGAAAAGGTACCTCGAGCTGGTACTTGGTGTGGTTTGCCATTCTGCATCAGTGTGCTTCCGGTTCGGGAGCAATGACAGTCCGCATCTGTGCAGACACGTGAGGTGGTGTTCCCGCTAAGTTTGAAGGACCCTCTACATGCAGTTAGCTTTGACAACTCCAACGGTTGCTATTCGCGACAAGAATAGGCTTCCTCGATTGACCGCAACCTCTAGCGTACCCCTCGGCCAGATACATACTCCAAAGTTGGGGTTACGCCGACTTTTGACGAGAAAATGAACCTCTCTTCCCTTCCCTTCCCTTCGCGGCGTTTGCCATGGTTGATAGGAATCTCCAAAGTTATAAAAGTTGCACTGCTCACTTTCTTCCGCGCACTCAGGTTATATTTTTGCAAACAAAATGTTATACTGCCGCAGCTGTTCGCAGAAATAGGCCAGCAACAACTGTCGTACGAGAGTAATGAGACATTAGCGCTGCTGTAGTCAGTGCCGCAGATGTAGACAAATGATGCTCCGCCAGAGCGGTTGGCGGCATTGGTAGCCCTCTCTAGCGCACCAGGTGAGCGCCAGGACGTTGCTCGTCATGCGCGAACAGTGGACTGGGGCGCCGCCGAGGAGGTAACCAAGCGCAGCTTGAGCAGAGCTTCGGCTGAAGCGAAACATTCTTCACCCCCAAATTACAAAGCGTCTGTGCACCGCTAATTGCGCTCACCCTGACAACGCGGATGTGCCCAGCTCCTCGGGGCCGGCTGGCTGCACCGGGAAACGACGCCACTGCGCAAGCGCCAGATCAATTAGCACGCGCGCACTTCACTATTGTTTCCATTTATTTTTCTGCTCCAGGCTGGCCTCGAAGAAAGAAAGCGAAAGGAAAAACGAAAAACAACGAAAATAGCATGCAGGCTTATACAGCATAAGCTCTAGACGGAAGGATTGGCGCAGCGGCGCGCGATGTCGGCCCTTGAGGCGATGAAACGCATGTGCACGCCGCAGGTAGGCGGCATTGTACATACATGCAGGCCAGTCTCACTGCCTCGTAAAGCAGATTGATCACCCCGGTGCCGCGATACTCTCCGGGCCTGCATCAGCTCGCTGACGAACCGCGCTAGAAGGCTCGGAAAGGAAAAAGAAACACGAGTTGACTGCGGCCTGCGTGTCGTCCCGCTCGGTAGCTTTCGGACCTGCGTTAAATAATTGGTTTTGCCTTTCTTTAGCGGGCTCGCGCTCCGTAATGCGACGCATATTAATCAATCGTCGTTTTGTTTCTGGCATTAGGGACCAGAGAGTAGCGAGGACGTACTTGGGGGAATAACGTAATTTTCCAGCTCCTAAGCAGAGAGCGGAAACCTCGGGCCGACACGCAGTTCTTGCATAACCGGAATTAAGACTGATAAGAATTAGATTTTATTAAGACCGTAACTATGCATGATGTGACTCTGAGAGAAAACAAGCTGTTCCAGAAAAATACACGAGGGTGAACGGCAAATTACTTGCCTGGTAACTATATATCCTTTTGATGATTAACTGCCTAAAGAAAGCTCAAGAAGGTTGTTACACGCCGCTCGAGTTTAGAAGCAAGTAGTAAGCGTGCGCGGCTAAAAGCAAGGTCAAATTATAGGTATATTACGCGCGAATGAAATAAGAATTGTTCTATATCCCGACGTTATCTATAAACTATCCATGTGCTTCGTAAAATGAGCACAACGTTAATCGCCTTCTTCAAGACCAGCCTGTCCTAGAAACTTGTGAAATGCTCACACCAGACTGAAAAAAAAAAATAATAATAATAATTGCATTGTGGCACATACACAACGTCAAGCGGCAAAAGAAGCGTCGGTTTACAGCGCCGGCTGGCCGCTCTGTCCGGCTCGCTGGTCTACAAGCGGCCTTTGTAGCATGCCGACGTAGCACTCGACATCGTAGTCGTCAAATCAAGACTTCACGCTGGCGCGCTACGCGAGCTCTTCTGCATCACAATGAAACGGACTGAACAGTGGTCGGTGTCTTCTCAACGCCCCGTGCACGTGGGCGAAAACCTCCATTTAAAGTTTTAATTACAAAGCTCATTGCCGACACTCGTACAATAGAGACAGCTCGCCACATGTGTCGCGCCGAGCTTTGTACTGATGACGGCTGAGGTCCCGCTCATAAGGAGTCGGCACGGCAGTCGCTCGCGTTGCGACAGCAGCTGAGGCACGCGCACTCGGCGAAAAGATGGCGCCTAGTTCTTTTCGCACGGCTGGATGGTCAGCCCCCTGCCCCCGGAAACGCGGAAAGTCGTACGTACAAACTGTGCAGTGCCAGCTGCTATATAGCCGAAAGAAGCGGTCACACCACGATTAAATTCAACTTGTGCGAGGAAGCGCGCTGTGCAAATTGGATAGGATGAAAGGGTTTCGGAGAAACTACGGAGCTAGCGAGTGTACAGGTTTGCTGGACGGTGAGGGGTGTCGCGCGGTAGCCGTGTAAATAGCGCGGGTCGGGTGCCTTGGAGGGTGCGCAAACAAGCCGCATTGAGCAGCAACCGAGCGTACGAGGCAAACAGTTCCCGCTGAATGTTATGCCGGGGGAAATTTACAAATCTCCGCGAGAATTGGCCAGCAGCCGCCGCAATCTTACGCGTAGCCACGGTTTCCCACCGAGCGCCGGTTGCAGTGATCCGTGGTTATGGCGAGTCGTGGCGTGCGCACCTCGGGACCGGGTTTCACTTGGCGTGCCTCGAGCGGACAATGGAGTCGCCCCGGGGGAAGAGCATGCGCCCCGAACAAGCGGCCATCCATCAGTCGAAAAGCGCGAATAAAAGCAACATGATCGGCCGAAATTCTTTCTATTAGAACCGACGCAAGGCAGTCTTGCGTGCCGGCTGCCATCACCTGGGTTTATTGCAGCCCTCGGAAAGAATCTCCTTGTTGACAGCCTAATGATCTGCCTACCAGATACGCCAAGCATCAGCTCGGTACCTGCGCGCGCCATTGTGCGATCTCTCCGGCTGCAAACAGGACTCGTCCCGAAACGAGTACAAAATCGAAATTTGCTACGTGGATGTTGACCGCTGTAACTCCCGGCGGCCGACCGGACCAAGGAACGCTGCTGTCACGGAAGACCTCCGCGAGTGGCTGTCACTCGCCGTTCGGTCCCGGATGACCGCAATCCATCAAGCGGCCGCACAGCACCCTTGAAAGGACGCGGTGGGCAATCTCTGTAGGGACGCGGTTTGACGCCTATAACTACAGGCCTGTGTGCGATAGCTGCAGATTGGATTTGAGAAAGCACGCGGTGATTGGTACACGCCATTCTCAGACGGTGTATATACGCGCTTTTCTTCGACGGCGCCACTCGCAGACACCCCACGCATGCGCCGTAGAATGGGCTGCTTTAGAGGCTGACGTTGCGCGTCAAAATGGAGCGGCGAGAAATCGACGGCTGCTTAGGCGCCCGGTTATATACCCTCAAGTATATGGCAGGCTTCTGTAGTGTGAACCGGGCGTGCTGCAGTGCACTTAAGAATTACGGAGTGCTGTGATAAGCATCGCATACTGAGAAGGTCTTATTTTTTTGCATTCGTACATTGCAGGCAGGGTGTTTTATTTCTTATCGCGTCTGCAGGCATATCTTGCGCACCATGTGCCATCTCGGTGGTTGTACTATAGTACACTTCTTTCCATCCAGAAAATCTTGAAACACATTGATCAGCTTTTTTCCAGCTTCCAGTGAGCACGTTTACGGTGCAGATTGGTAATAGTACTCTTGCGTGGATATAGCTTATGTAGAGCACTAGATGCACAGGTACGTTGTGTAATCTGGCATTACTTTAAACTGCTTGGAGGGTAACGTTGTCTTTCTCCTGTGGTATAAGCTTGCACCACAAAGGTGCAAAACTTTGCTCTCTTTGTCGCAGTATAAATTTATACTCTAAAATGGCAACTTTGCACCTGTACATACATGATAAGTTTATGTTCTCAATGTGTAAACTTGCACCTTTTGATGGAAGTGTATATTTATGCCATCCACAGTATAAAACATAGGCCTTATTGAAAGGTGTAACATTATGCCTAGGTAGCTTACAGTTACACTGCTTGTGAGGGTGCAAGTTTAGACTACCAGAAGAGTAATGTTACACTACATGCAATGACATAAATACTCAGCCTCCGAGAAACAGCGTATACCTTACCCCAAAAAGGTGTTAGCTCAGTGACAAGCTACTTACCCCCCAAAAAGACTAAGTTCACACTTTTTTTTTTAGAGTGATAGCAGTACTTACCTGCTTGTCACCAAATCAACTTCTTTGATGCCACCTTTCCAGCATCATGCGGTGGCTTTTGGAAGATTGAGAATGAAGCAACACCGCGGTCATATCGCAACCACTTCAGGTCACCATGTGACGCCGGCATGATGAGATCTGTATGCCTGGGAGCGAGCCCTCTCAAACTACTGGTGAGGTCGGTGCACAGATTACTGTCGCTCAATTCTTCGGGATTTTCGGAGGGCCAAGTGCTGTTGCAGATTTTCACTTTTTTCATCAGGAAATCAATTACCTTAAACATCGCTCATCTTCTCCGGGATGAAAGTGCCATGGTTGTGTGAGGTGTTTCCACAATTTCTTCGCGTGCCTCCTTTCTTTTTGCCTTGGAGAAACTTAGTACCGTAAGTTGGCGATTTCAGCAATTCGGTATCCATACTATTGGCCACTCATGCAAGATGGAATCCGCATTTGATTTGACCATGTAGGGTTAACAAAGCCATCGCCGTGCGTAATCTTCTCTGCCCTGGTCATTTACGCCACATCATGAATACACGTGACGTTTCACAGTTTTGGTGCGAATAGAAATTAATGTTTCCTGTATCCTTAGGTATGTCACGTTTTCTAAGCTACGATAATTACACATCATTTAATGGTGGCTCCGTGCTTCCTAAACAAAACAAAACAAAAATACGCGGAAGTCTTATTTTTGAGTATACGAGGCATGGGGGGCGCTGCCATCATCTGCAGTCACAAGTTTTCGTTCTTGCTGCAATGCATGTAATTTATTTAGCTGTTGCTCAAGAATTGGGTTCGTTTCTATTTCCATCTCTCATATCTTTTTTTCTTTTCTAAAAATTTTGAGAACAGATTTATTGTAGAGAAGATGCAGAGCTGTAAGTAATGAAAGGTGGTCGCCAGCACAGAATGTGAGTTAAGGAAAGGTCACTCAACAGTCATTTAAAGTATGCGTGTAATAGTTGGAACGATTCACCATATCTATAGTTGGCCCATGAGGAGTGCAGATTTTCAGGTTTTCAGCCACTGAGTTAGCAAAACACGGCTCACGGATTTATGGCATCGTGGCGAAGGCTTACTTCGGGTAGGAAAAAATCCGCAAGAACAGTATCCCCGAACGAACACAGCATAAATAAACGGCGGTCGTCATGCATCTCGGGGAGCGTTGGTGGTCAAGGACATAAAAAGCATACCCGCAAGGAGACTCCAGACTTCGTTATTTTTTTTTTTCTATATGCATGCATGGTGCAATATCGAATTAAAACAAATGAAACTATAGATAACGGCTGTTTAGGCGCTTCATTGCACTGCCCTCAAAGTTTTACACACAGACTCTGGCTTTACATAACAATGTTCTAGCCCTAAACTTGGAACTGGGGTGAAAGAAACGTCGACGAATGCCTTTTTCCAAAAACCGTAAAGCAAGAGGAGTGGGGCGCGCGAATCCATTTGCCGTGGACTGAGTGCTATTCTTCGAGTCCCACTTTTCACGTGACGACAGACCTTCAGCATGCGTCAGCACTGCCAGACGCTGCCGCGCGGTACGCGCCGAATATGACCTTATACTACAGCGCATATCGGAATATGGCTTATGATCCTATTTATGGGTCATTCGCTGCGCTGTATTGCCCCACGGGCTCGTCCTGAAACTGCCCGCTTCAATTATCGTAAACGCGTTTTATGCTCCATCGTGGCTGCTTCGTAAACGACGCGAGGCAAACAACGGAGTGTGCCCCCTTTGTATAGTTTGCTTTTATTGATTTTGTTTTTTTTTCTGCGTGCTACCCGCGTGGCTGCTGAGCGTTAATGCTGCAGCGCCTCCTATGGCCCAAGTGATAGAAAAGCACTCTGGCTTTTTTTTTTTTTTTTTTTTTTTTGCGACGCAGGTAGTACAAGAGATGCGGGTCGCGATATGTAAGACCACGTATTTTTTCCCGACTCTGCTGTGCTTAAAGCTATGCGGTGAGCCGCAGAAAAGGCTCAGATGCGTATACAGCATGTCACGCTCGATGAATTTTCTTGAAAATGTCGGTTTGCTTGACTTTCATCTGAGAAGGCCATAGCACTGCGTGAACCTTCCAGAGATCTGCGGTTAAGCGGCGCGGCGCGCTTTACATATTAGAATTCATGTATTACAGGCGCATCATGGACTAAAAGAAGTGTCCCAAGGCCCTATTTCTATTCACCTCTTTTCCTAATTACATATTAGTCATTTATTATTGGCATGGAACATCATGTTATTTCAATTCCATTACTAATATGACCAAAATAAGCAAAGTAGCCAAGGAGTTCTATACTGACCTATACAGAGCCGAAGTAGTCAGGGCAAGAATGAGATTTGCGGTAGCGAAGAGCAATAAGACGTTCCGAACAATGAGGTCAGGAAATCTTTAGGAGCTATGAAAAAAGGAAAAGCAGCCGGTGAGGATCGGGTAGCTACAGACTTGTTGAAAGACGGGGGGGGGGGGGGGGGGGGGGGGGGGGAATTATGCTAGAGGAAGTGGCCACCTTGTTTACGCAATGCCCGAAGACGTCGACGGTACACCGAAAAGAACGCTAACATTATCTTAATTCTTAAGTAAGGGGACGCTAAGGACTTGAAAAATTACGGAACAGTCAGCTAACTATCCGTTATGTGCGGGTATTCACTAAGGTAATTGCTAACAGAATCAGGGTAACCTTAGTCTTCAATAAACAAAAGGATCAAGTAGGTTTTCAGAAAGGGTATACTATACCATTGATCATATCCATACCATCACCCAGGTGATAGAAACCTATTCTGAATATACCCAGCCCCTATACATAGTATTTATTCATTTATTACAAGAAAACGTTCGACTCTGTCGAAACCTCAGCACAGCGTGGAGGGTGTAGATGAGCTGTATGTAAAAGTAGTGAATATATCTTTGGTGGCTGCACAGCAACCGCAGATCTCCATAAAGAAAGGTGTTAGGCACGAAGACACGATCTGCCCGATACTATTCACAGCATGCTTATAGAGGATGTATTCAGAATCTTAGAATGGGAGTAGTTAGGGGTAGGGGGCTGATGGAGAACACATCAGTAATATGAGATTCGCTTATGACATTTCCTTTCTAATAACTCAAGGGGCGAATTGCAAATTGTGATTGATGACCTAGACAGGAAAAGCAGAAAGGCAGGCCTAAAAATTAATATGCAGAAGACGTAATATGCAACAGCCTCGGAAAGGAACAGCAATTTACAATAATTATGTAACGAACCACTTTGTGAAGTAAGTGTCAAGCGAATACGTCTACTTGGGACAGGTAGTAACCGCAGATTTCGACCATGAAAGGGAAATAACTAGGAGAATATGACTGGGATGGAGCGCATTTGGCAAGTACTCGCAGATTATGACTAGAAGCTTATTGGTATCGCTCAAGAGGAAAGTATATAGCAGTCGCATCTTACCATACATGTACTAACCTATATAGGGCTGAAACGTGGAGGCTAACGAAAAGGGTTCTACTTAAGTTTAGGACAAGGCAGAAATCTATGGAACAGAAAATGGCATAGATTTAACTTTAAGAGATATAGGAAGCGTGAAGAGTGGATCCGGTAAAACACTCAATTTAATGACATTCCAGTGGAAATGAAATACTGAGAAGTAATGGACATGGGCAAGACGTGTAGTGCGAAAGGTAGATAACCGATGGTCGCTTAGGTTTGGTTTTGTAAGGTTTAATGTCCGAAAGCAATGCAGGTTATGAGAGACTCCGTAGTGGTGGACTCAGGAAATTTCGACTACCTGGGGTTCTCAGCGTGCACTGACATCTCACAGCACACGGACGCCATTCCATTTAGCCTCCACTGAAAAGCAGCCGCTGGCGGTCGGGATCGAACACGGGAAATCTGGCATACTAGTCGGGCATCTTAATCATTGCACCACAGCGGCGAGGCCGATAGTCGTTTAGGGTAACAAATTAGATTCCAAGGGAAGGAAAGGGTAACAGGGGGCGGCAGAAAGTTACGTGGGCGGATGAGGTTAAGAAGTTTGCAGGGGTCAAGTGGACGCAGCTAGCACAGGACCGGACTATTTGAATAAGTATGGCAGAGGCCATCGCCCTACATTGGGTATAGTCCGGCAGATGATGATGATGATGATGATGATGATTATATTTTGCAATTTCAGCTTTATTTCGGGATCAATTTCGTACACCTGGGTATAATTAATGTTCACTGACGCCGCACTGTATGCACGGGCGTCTTTTGTTCCGCCTGCATCGAGACGCTATAACGCCGTGGCCAAGATCGAAACGTCCAGCAGCCGAGCTCTCTAACCACAAGGCCACTTCACCGTGCCTGAAACTCAAGAGTGATGAACAGGCTATTGCTTGAATTTCACTTCAGCCACGCGTATCGCTTTCAAACCATTATTACCAGATCGAATGAAGAAACCATTACAAACATTACATGTCGCCTCATGATCTACGTACAATTTTTTTCTTTTTTTTTTTTTGCAACACATGAAAAACGACCGGAGAATAGGCTTCATCTCTAAATATAGCAATTTATCCAAAGACGTCTTACTACACGAATGAAATGTTAGGAAATGGTTTTGACTGGAAGCTCAACTTCCAGCTGTCACTGCGAATGTTATATTAGACGTGTGCGAGGCTCGACTCTTCACTTACAACTTCATTGGAATTACAGAAAGTATGTCATCTCATTGGTGAGAAGGCGAACAACACAGCCATATTCACTGTCATTTGTCCATCCGAAATAAGAATCGGCAACATTCGAGACATGCAGCTGCCAACTCTCTAAACTTAGCCTTTATCGTGCTATAATAAATGTCGAGAAGGCCCATTAAACTAAGCCTGGCTTCGAGCCCGAAACGATAGAAACAAGACGAATCCTCACTTCAGCGCAACGCTTGTGTTTCCTTGCTTCCTTCCTGTGTTTTTGGTTCCGACACGATGCGCTTCCATCGCGCTCTTCGTGCGGGCAATCATTCTGCCGCTCTCCGCCGAGGTCTTTCGGCCCTTTCTCGGCGCTGTTTTTCTCTCGGACCAGCCCGGAGCTGGCCACGCTTTGTCAGCAATACGATACAGCTTGTCCAACAACGTGTCAGCACGCTTAAAAGAAACTATATACATCGGTATATATTTATATGGGCGCTTTTGTGCTTTGGTCTAGGAAACGTGGTGAGGAAATCCCTTAATAACCTCTCATTTCATTTCAGGCAGGCCCTTTCCCGCGCAGTCCATCTCTGGGGAACTGCAGCACCAACTCTTTCCGAGGGAACAGGACGTCAGTTGCCTCGCAGAGAGCGGAAAACAACAAACCAAGAGAAAGAAAAGGAGGAGCCGAGAGATGAACAACAGCAAAAAGAAGTTGCCCGCCTACACCAAAAATGGAGGGCCCAGGCACGCAGGAGACCGTATATATAACTGCAGCTGGCGGCCCCGAGGGAGCGTGCGCAGACCGACGGTTGGTCGCCTCTCTAAATGCAATCTCCCCTCGGTGGAGACCGCGGCTGGGCCTCGGTCGTCTTGGGAGCGCCAGGACGAATTGTGAAGCTCCCGGGCTGCGAGCCGCCGGACACAAGGACGCTGCAGCACCCGGGGCGTTGGACGGCGGTGCCATCCCCGCGGCCCAGTTGGTCCTGCCGTCGTGTGGGAGAAAGAATAGCTGGCCGCGACAGCGAGAGAAATGCCCCTCAATTCCAGGGCCCCCTCCCTGGGGACGTCCGGGTGTGAGGCTATGATAGGTGTCGCGCGTGTCGCTCGGACGCCCCGGTTCGGCGTCAGTGCGGGGAAGAGGGGGTGTGCCAGCCGCTCGTTCCGTTCACCCGGTGATCCGTTCCTGTCGACACGTTCCCCGAGCACCGATGCCAGGATTTGGCGCGCGCAAACCCTCCTCTCCGGTCTTGGCCCATGCTCTTAACCTCTTTTGTCTTCTGCGTCCTACCCCAGGCCCCCTCGGCAGCCGATTCCTTCTGGGTTTTTTCTGCCCGCGCTGTCAAAGTTAAGGGCTCAGCTGCGCTATTTTTTCACGCCTTCGCCTCTTGTTTGCAGCGTCTACGCGTAAAGCAAAGGCAAAACCCACACGGTTGCAAGCAGCCGGAGTTCGCGCATCTCAGTGCACGTTTCGAAAACCTGTGTAACTTTACAGGCACGCTTCAACGTACCCTGAGAGTAGAATGCAGGCTGTATTCTTAGAGCGCGTTAGTGGCCGTTGATCAGCGTTAACTAACGAGCTTGTAATTTGTGGATAATAATGAAATCAATCCCTCGACAGCCTTCTCCCGTCACAAAACCCGCTAAGTTTTATTATTACTTGCAAAACTCGCTTCAGCTCACATGACTTCAGATGTTATAAGACTAAGAGAAAAGCTCTGCAAGTTCTCGACACTGCAGTCATGATTTAAGGGAGTTTTCGATGTAACATTGCGTTAGAATGTACTAACATAATGCATACTCGATTTCAAAACGCCCAAACCGAACGTGGACACATCTAATTGGCAAAGTACGAGACGCTTCGTATCCATGCGAGAAATTTGAATGGCAAGATTTGCATTAATGCCTTATTTTGAAACACCGCAAACTTCTGCAGTTTAATATATATTTTGAAATATCGAAGAATTCTTTAGTTTAATATCTTCTTCCGGTTAAATTTATATCAACCAAATTGATTTTGAAAGGGTAGTGAAAACGTCAGTGAACTTGTGCTGTTAGTAAAATTCTATTGTATAACTTTTTTGCAGCTGCGCTCAGTTCCTTTTGTCACATAACACGTACTTATAGCGTTGCTAACACACTTGGAGTCGGAAATAAATTTTTTTTTTTCATGCTATTCCATTCAAACTGTGACGTTGGTGACTACATCCAGGAAATTACTAACTCCATGATCGCCTGCTGGAGTATAGATATATAGTGGTGGGGCCTGTACTCAGTGATTAACAAACAGAAATTATAAATGATGTAGCAGAAAGGAAGAAGTCACATAGAGAAAATGGCAGACGGGGGTTTTTGTCAACATACTCGCACTAAGCAGATGGGGTCCGGTGATCCAGGACCCGAGGTGTAAACACTGAGCGAAATTGCAGACATGATCCATATGCCCTAGCTAAAACGGACCAGACGAGAATATGGAGTCTTAGGAGGCTTAAATGGTCAAAAGAAACACAAAAAGAAAGTCATTCATGTGGCCGTGGGCACCGATGAATCCCAAGGGATTACAGCCTGATGGAAGAGGAGGAAGATGACGGCGGTCAAGACTGAAGTCTTTATCGCCTTCTGGTTCCTTGACGGGTGCAGCTAGTTATTCCATCCATCCATGACGTCACCACAGTTCTCCTGCATAAACGGCCTAGAAGAGCAATATCTGTGCTTAATTTCTAAACCCTTTCTATACACTTTGCACGGATGTTCAGCCGCTCATTATAAACTCCGTGATTAATTGTAGTTTCTTTTACGCAGAAGTCTTTTGCGCCAGAGTGCCTGCACAGCTGCACCCCTTGCCTGGACGCAATTGGGCTGCGGCCGCCAGCGCGATCGCGTGTGCGCCCCGCATAGCTGCTGATAAGGAAGTCACAAATCTGGGGGTATTCGTTGTTCACTTCCGCCCCACACGATGACACCTGTTACGTGGATCCCCCTGTTTATGAGCGGGAAATATAAACGAAAACGGCTACGAGGAAGTCAAGGGGGCAACTTATTGCATAGGCTCTGCACTCATTTCATTACGTCCGCTCGAGCCAAAGGTGGAATGAACATCTATCTACATAACAGAAGAGAAAGACTTTGGCTTATGGACAATTGCGCGCTTCCTATAGGTGGTTGCGCTGAGACATCTTTTCAATTAAGCTTCTTATGCGCTGAGAATAGAAAGTGGGGCTATAGTTAGTTGTGGTCTTAAAGGGCGACTCCGGAGGTTTTTTGACATTCGCGTATTCTGGTCAAAACTTTACTGTAGGTTTTCCTCTCCGCCCTGACGCATTCTACCAAATTTCGGCGCCGTAGGATAATTCATTCCCAGGCAATTCGATTTTAAAATGTGCCGTTCTAGTGGTTTTGTACAGTGTGCCCCGTGCGTGCCTCGTAAATAGTGACATCACAGCACGCGCACGGATCATGCCTCTGTACTTAGACCTTTGTGCCTCTGCACTTGGAGCTATTGCAGAGGCCCGCCCGATGTGCCGAATGTTCAGCGACTTAAGACATTTGCGGGCAGGCCTCAACCAAGCTACTGTATATTGTGCCATAGCGTATATATTTCATTTTCACCGTCTCTGTCCTTTCTCCCTGTCGATCAGCCATAGGATTTTCTCTAACACTTCTTCACATCCCTTTATTTCCGCCGCCCCAGTTCAGGTGCTTCAGATATCAGGTAAAGCACACACACACACACATATATATATATATATATAATTTCTGCTGGCATATATATATATATATATATATATATATATATATATATATATATATATATATATATCATTTCTGCTGGCAACATTATGTTTGCGACGTCCCAAAAGTTATACCCACGCTATACTGCCCGCTCCGCACGTGATCATGAAATTTTGAGGCATGCATTAGGCAATCTTAGGCATTTTATGTACTGCGTCATGATTTCCGGACTTTATTTCCGCCATTCAACGCGCGTGCGAGTGTTTCTCTGATACTGTATGCGACGTCACCGTTTCATCAACAGGAACGTCGTTTCTGACCATGAAACCAGTTTCGCTTTCGGTTTGCTGTTTCTTTTTTTCTTTTTTTTTTTCCACTTCAAAAATAGTTGCGTTTGGAATTGCGAAAAACGGTTCTTTGTGTCGGAGGCAGGGCACATCCAGGAATGCAATGCAAGCAATAACTCGAAATGGTGAAAAAACTACTGGCGTTACCTTTCAAATCACAGGCATTATCCAGCAATAATTAGAAGAGGACAAGAGGACACAGACACGACAAACACTAATCCTATCCAGCGTTTATCTCGTTTATGTCGTTCTGACCTCATCTATTTACGCTGGATGCCTGTTTTAGACACTTCTTGTGTCTATAGCTATCACACCGTGGAAACAAAACTGCTCTCTTTGTTCAAGTGTAAGCCGGGCAGCGAAACCATTGCGTAAACATTTACGGGATAGTCGATATGCATGCAGGGTTTCGACATATATCATCATCATCATCATCATCATCATCATCAGCCTGACTATACCCACTGCAGGGCGAAGGCCTCTCCCATATTTCTCCACTTAACCCGGTTCTGTGCTAGCTGCATCCAATTGACCCCTGCGAACTTCTTAATCTCATCCGCCCACCTAACTTTCTGCCGCCCCCTGCTACGCTTTCCTTCCCTTGGAATCCAGTTTGTTACCCTAAGCGACCATCGGTTATCCTCTCTTCGCACTACATGTCCTGCCCATGTCCATTTCTTCTTCTTAATTTCCACTAGAATGTCGGTAACTTGAGTTATTTCTCTGGCCCACTCTGCACGCTTCCTATCTATTAATGTTACCCCTACCATTTTTCGTTCCATAGCCCTCTGGGTTGTCCTCAACTTAAGTAAAACTCTCTTGGTTAGCCTCCACGTTTCAGCGCCGTAGGTGAGTACAGGTAAGATGCAACTGTTATATACTTTCCTCTTGAACGATACCGGTAAGCTGGTAGTCATAATCTGCGAGTGCTTGCCAATGCGACATATATAGGTGAGAACAAATAATTTAGCTTACTTTTTTCCCAGCGTAGTGATTGATGCATGTTACAGGACAGAAGAGCGTGCTTTCCTGTTCGTTTACGTAAACGGTTCGGTTATATAGCTTGCCCACTATAATTTACTATCGTACATAATTTGCTCATTTGATGTCTTTCTTTGCTCGGTGCTGCTTATGTGGGTATGGTTGCTAGATTTGTCTTCTTAATTAATGACTAATAGTGTTTACGGGGTCACGAAATAGTAAATGAAGAGCTTGCATTTTGTTTATTTAATCTGTAAGGCGCGGCATAGACGCGATGATATATCTAACAACGCACATTCAGCATCGGATACTTAGCAAGCCGCGCAGTGATTGCGCCGAAACACTTACTTTAGCGCACCGGTTACTGCATTACGCTTCCTTCGCCAGCTGAAGCACGCTGTGAAAGCCCGTGGGAGGAGCATTAACCAGTGTTCATAAGTAGACAATGGTCTGCCGTGCTTCATGACGCTCTGTCCACAGACGGTGGCGATCGCAGCAAAACATGGCGCAAGCCTGAGCGGTACCACCCTTCATCATACACGTGGCGTTCTTTCAGGCAACAGTATTGACAGGTGTATAACATATGTGCACGTCAGGAACTGGACGCCGCAAGGAACGACCGCCTCTGGTAATTGGAAACAGGCAGGCGCGGATAGTCGCCAGCAGAGGCCATTTTCTCGAGTCCAAAAAAGGCGTAATTGTCGTTCGGCCGGTCGAGATGGCGGCCGCACGCAACGTCCGCAGCCGGCATAACCGATCGAGACAGGCCCATTCGTTATGCACCGTCTGTATACGGAAGACGGTCGTCGTGTGCCCGATTGCCACCGTCAGGCCTAAGCACACACGTATCGCCGTCACGACGGAATCACGCTAAACTGCAGCGCACGCACTCGCCACAGTGGAGCAAGCGTGCACCACTTGATCATCATTATTCTGCGATGGCCGCGGCGCCGGGGGCCCCTGGCGGCAACGACGTTCTCGCGTGCTGCGGCGATTCTCCGCGATGAGCGATCATTTTCCTGCCCTCGGCCGCTGCCCGGCGCAGTCCACTCAAGGGTTGTTGTTACAAGAATGCCGTTCGCTGGGGAGGCCCAATGGCGCGCACGCGTCGCTGTGCGTGGCAGCAGCCGTTCACACACCATTGCACATCGCATGGATTCGCGCGCTGACCGGCGGCATGCCGCGCGAACACTTCGCGCGCGGCTATCGCCAAGAATTACTCGGGCAAATTTCACGCTCGTGGCCATCCGTCATTGTCACGGAGCTCTCGTCACGAATATGGTAATGCGGCCGGCCGCATATCGGCGGCGCCAAACACATCGTTCCACGCGGTTGTAGCACTCGTTTTCGCTCCTTCCTTCGCGGTGGGTGTCTGCGGCAGCCAAGTCTTTGTTTACTTAGGGTGTCACGTTGATGTCCCTCCCATCGAGCGGAGAGCTCTTCCGAACGGCAGCGACCGTCGCGCAATCGCGCGCCTTCGTCGCGTATGACATTACGCCGTCGCGTGCTCGTCATGGGATGCGCGCAAACGGAGTAGCGCCACTCATTCGGCTGCTTAATTTCCCCCCTACTTTTTGCACGTATCAGCCGCCGCACGGGCGGCGCAGGGACGAAAGCTTTGAGATTTCTTTTTTCATACGAGAGAAGAGAGGTAGCGACGTTCGTTGCTTACGAAGTGGAAGCACGTTGGTCTCTCACTCTCGGTACAGCGCAAAATATGAGATCGAGATGAGTACACGGACGCGGAGCCGACTTACAACTGAATTGTAAGTTAGCGCCGTGACCGTGTACATGTCTCATCCTCGCCTGTTTGCACTGCACCGATTAGGTCTGTTGCTTTTTTTTTTCGTCCTTGCATAACAAAAATCCACACTTTCTGAAAGGTGGTACACGAGCGAGAATATATGACCGAGACCGATAACGCATTTTCTTACAGTGGGCATACTAAGCTGCGAAAAGTATTGCGTATACGAAAAATAAATAAAAAAAAGGCGTCCCAAGGCCACGCATGGATGTCATACGAAGCTATATAGCGCGCATGAAGTTCGTATACTTCGTTAAAATGCAGACTTGCTTCTGGACCCTTTTTGGGAAACCTCCGCTAACAAACAGCGTACACGTCTTAACGGTAAGACCGATGCAGCGAATGGAATGAGCTGTGCTGCCTACATATGTGCATGTATCGTCTATATATAGGCCTATAAAGCGCGCATGCGCAGAGATTCCAATCCAGTGGCGTTCCTCAACAAACGTTTCACAGAATTTCAGGCTTTCCCAAGGAAGAATAACATAGAGGCACAAGGCGTATTCTATGTGTATAAAGGTAACAATTGCTCCAACTTTACACTCGACGTACGTATTTACGCAGAACATGCACAGGGTGATTCACACCTATAGGTATAACATGGTCACTGCTTTCAAAACGGCATTTCGTCGCATGCAGGCGCTTATCGAAGCAAAACGATATATGCACTGTAGGACGCAGGGCGGATTCTTCGCATGGCCTGCCGCCTAGCTTTATGAAATGGCCGGGTCGGACGCAATTGTGATTTGAAAGCAGTGGCCGCGTTATAGCTAGAACTGGATCACCCTGTACCTAGTTCTGATCGCCGCTTTGTCAGCTATCTCCTGGCATTTTTATCCTTGGAAGAAATTATCACTGCGCGAATAGGACAATGACAAGGGGCAAAGCAAAGACTAAAACACCATGGGCGTATTTCATTGATTCTTGCCCTTGTTCTAGTCACAAAACCCTAGCTTTCCTTGAAAAACAAGCCTGAAAGAAAGTCCTGCTAGAGCTTTTTACTCATGGCCTATACTTTCCCCCAATCGACGAAAAACTTCAGTCCTATATATTATACAAAACTGCTGCTTTTTTGCTTTCCCAAAATAATGTTTTAACATATGAACATTTGGATCGTGAGCCACTGCCAAAAAAGGTCAAGTATAGCGTTCTGTGGCGATAGAAGGTATGTTTTGATTTCGGTGTTATATAAAAATCACGGGGCGAATAAATGTCCTCATCCTCTAAACTCAACTTCGCGACATTAAAACTTCAAATATCTCAAATAGCTCTCAGAAAGTGCTTCAGAGGGGCAAAAAAGAAAACGCAGCAAGACTGACCAGGTTTCACATAGGTGCTGTAGATCATGGTGCCTATTTTGCGGCCTGTCACTCGAGTTTAACTTCGGCCATCTTAACAACTTTAGAGACGTTGCTCTAAGAACGCCAGCTCTGTTCCCGAGTTCATAAGCTCGCGCGTCTCGTCCTCCACTGTTTCTGACGGACAGAAGAATCGAGAATAGCACCTGAGTTTTGGACCGAACGAGGCGATGCGCGAGCGAGGCGGTTGCGATTCAGCCTTCGACAGTTCAGGAACAGCCTTCTCCGCTCCCTTCCGCTTTTGTGCAGATACGCTTCGCGCCGCTCACTGTCCGCAGAAGAGTCGGCCTCTCTTCCTCGAGACGATCGGAATTGCAGTCTGGCAACACAGGGCGAGGATGCGGCTCTCACGGACCGCCATTACCATTAACGCCCTCCGGAGGCGTCCTCGGCGAAAGCAGCGCAAACAAAAGGGTGCATCCTCGCAAGAGGACGGCCGAAACTGGGAGGTCTCCATTAAGGTGATTGCTTGCGATCCAGATTGCATCTAGCAGGTGATCAAACCAAGTGGCCTCTCCGGGAGATAAAGGAGCACGCAAAACAATTCGACAGAGAGTCAGAGGCTAAGAGAAAAAGGAGAGGAAAAGTGTGGGCACTACCACGTTTAAAGAACGTGGTGAATGCTCGAGGAACGAGTGAGGACTCCGGCCAGTGCCGTCAGCTCGTGTTCAGAGTTATCTCGACAAACTCTTCGCGCCTCGGCAGGCAGTCGACGTTCGCGGGCGCGAAGGGAAAAGAAGGCACACGCAGGAGGTAAGAGGATTCAGCCGCTACTGAGGGATGACGCAGGAGGGACGCTGTTAACACTTTTGTAAGATGCGCGGCGCGGCCGGATGCGTGATTCGATTTCTTCCAAGGTAAACAGAATCCCCTCTGCAGTAAACGTGGGGCAGCGCAAACGGGCAGCCCTTTTTGAGTCTTCGAAAGTCTGTGGAAAATGAAAGGCCGAGCGATTCTACAAGTCAACCACTTTATTGCACCTGCTTGAAGAAGGGGGAAAAAAAAGGAGGGGGGGTTGAAATTCTCGTAAGGCGAAGGAAAGACATGCGCACTCCCTTGCCTTTAATATCTGAATGTCGACCACTGAAATACGAGAGCAAGATGGTAAATACGTACGGCCCCTATAGAGAAGCAGGAAGCAACGCTTAGCTGGGAAGGCAGCGCAGCAGAGTTGAACGCAGCGCACGAAATTATAAAGACATGCGGCCCTATCCTTGACACACATGGCCGCTGTTCGACGCCATATTGTTTTTCTGATTGGTTCTCAGAATAGTCACGTGTTCAAATTTGTGGCTAATTTTGGGCTGTCGAAATGGATTTTTGCGGTGACGTCAAAATGAAAGGGACCTTGCAAACGGATCTTTAGCAGAACTATTCACGCTGCCTGGATGTCAAATATAAGTAATTGTAGGGGGCAAAAAAAAAAAAAAAAAGGTTTAATGATGTGGTGGAAAACACTTGCGATTTTATTACGACTGGAGTGAAATGTACTGCTTGCTGTCAAGGGGCGCTTTCTGAAACCTGATTTGCTGACACTGTGTAGCGAGAAATACGTCATGCGTACACATTATACAGTGATGTAAAAATGACGTTTTATGACGTAAAGGATGTGCCGTCATTGCCGTAAATGGCAGAAGTTGGGCACCATGCTTGGATTGAGGCGAGCGCATAAAAAATGGCGAATTTGACGTGGAGGATAGGCGGCTGTTTGCTGACCGCAGTTTGGTAGACAGTTGGTGGGTGGTGAAGTAAGCTGAGACATCTTGTCGTAATTGCAGAAGCCCTGAAACGACGTCATAAGGCTACTTTTCAGCTGCGCAATCTTTTAGAGGATTAGTAATGAAGACGCAAATTTACAACCACACGAAGGCCGATTTTGCCCTAATAGAGAAACCATCGATCTGCGTGGTTGTTGCCAAGCTCAGCAATGGCGGTCTGCCAAGGCATTTCAAAGAGCACCGCTATGCTTTCTAATTATCTGTCTGGTCTGTTCGTGAGTACGACAACCTAATGGGGGCGCATGGTGCGGTGGCTGTGTAAGGAACTTCGTGCCGATAGGCAGCGAGGAATCACCAAGGACTGCCTTAAATGTCGGCCCTAAATACTGCCTTTTTTGTCTAGCACTATAGGCAATCATTGCAATGCTAATGAATTGAAGAGCCTTTCCACGATGGGAAAAGCAAGCAAGCTGACAGCTTATATTTTAATACAATAACGTATCTGTCATGTATACATGGCATATGTTTGCTTGCCACATGCAATGTGTTTCATGTAAACTTTTGCTTAGGTTTGCACGCAAGCTCACCATTTGATTATTTTTTAGCAACCAAAAATAAGTACTCCAGAGCACGTTATGACGATACGCTCTAATCATATGATGTTGTTAACTGACATCTTGTGTTGATTACTTTTTTAATACAGCCAGAAAATAATCTTCCTTTATTGATTTTCATTTTACCGTTTCTACAGTAAGGAAAACGCGCGCGGCGCCGCCCTAGCGTCATACCACGATATCCTCCGTCATCTTTCGCTTTCTTTTTCTTTCCTTATTCTTCGTTTATCTCCATTTGTAAATGTACGGTAGCCTGGACAAGTTAGCCTCTCTGCTATTCCGTTCTTCATGTTTCTCTGTCTCTCTTTCTCAGACATTTTTTGCCTTTCGCAGGAGCCTTTCGCTAGCCAGCGCATAAAAATTTAACCCATTAAGTGAAGGGTCCAGCGTGTGCCTTCCACTTTGTTGTGTGTGTGTGTGTGTGTGTGTGTGTGTGTGTGTGTGTGTGTGTGTGTGTGTGTGTGTGTGTGTGTGTGTGTGTGTGTGTGTGTGTGTGTGTGTGTGTGTGTGTGTGTGTGTGTGTGTGTGTGTGTGTGTGTGCGTGCGTGCGTGCGTGCGTGTGTGTGTGTGTGCGTGCGTGCGTGTGTGTGTGTGTGCGTGTGTGTGCGTGCGTGCGTGTGTGTGTGTGTGTGTGTGTGTGTGTGTGCGTGCGTGCGTGCGTGTGTGTGTGTGTGCGTGCGTGTGTGTGTGTGTGTGTGCGTGTGTGTGCGTGCGTGTGTGTGTGTGTGTGTGTGTGTGTGTGTGTGTGTGTGTGTGTGTGTGTGTGTGTGTGTGTGTGTGTGTGTGTGTGTGTGTGTGTGTGTGTGTGTGTGTGTGTGTGTGTGTGTGTGCGTGTGTGCGTGTGTGTGTGTGTGTTGCTTTCCGCGCTTTGCATAACTCAAGCCGACACAAGATGTTAGACACTTAAGCAGAGTTGCTGACCTGACGGTAGCTGGTCATAACGCGGTGTTCGAAAAAAGTGGGCAGCACAGCCAATATAGGATACTTTAAGACTGCGAACTGCGAGCGTTGCCCTCGGATATGGACCATGCTGGCTGTGCGGGCGCCTCTTCATCAGTGCTCGATGGCTAGGGCTGGATGGAGCTACTTCGGAAATCTGCCGATTCCTTCTTTTTACGACGATGTCCTTAAACGCTTTAGTTCCTGCATTTAAACGACGCTGATGAGTGAACGTGAGAGGTCATTGGTGTTAATGAAGAGCAATGCCACTGTCGGCTTCCCCCCCTCCATTCTGCGCCAACTCACTGCGAATATTCCGTTGCCGTTCTTGCCCTTCAGCTAACGCTCCTCACGTCTCGTAAACGCGCTGAGCCTCTCCGTGCGTAGCTGCTGACTAATGTCCGAACACAAGTATGTCATGACGCAGTGAGACTGCGACGCCACAACATACTTCACTCGCCTCACTGCAACCCGAGGCGTCCTAACAGTCAAATGCACCGCAGCGGCTCGGTTCCTGGAGCATTGCCGTTTTTCATACTTGGCGCCAATATACAGTATCCCACGACAGCGCTTTCTTACTATTCTTTTTTTCTCTTTTTCTTCAAAATGCGTAACCCGATTGTGTGTTCGCATAACCTCGCACCATCATACTGTGCACGTCATGCATGCGTCACAATTTAATAAAATGGCGAATTGTCTAGAATAAAGCCCATGAATTGAAAAGTGTTCCAAATGGATGAAGAAATAGATTTCTGATCACTAGCTATCTCATTCCTGTATCTCCCAAAAGCATATCATTGGCGTGAAATGCAACGCGTTTTTCCGACTTTACTGCACAGAATAGAAAAAAAAAAAAAAAAGTTTCTGACGGACATCGGTGTCTTTCTTTCTTTTTTTTTTTTTTGGGGGGGGGGGGGACGGGGGGGGGGGGGTTGTGCGGGCTCAATAAGCGTAGCTTTGAAAGGTCTTGGCGAAAACGTTATAAAACTGCTGTTTTAATAATTAGCAAGTTGAGTGAACCCTGCAATGGCTAGAAAAACACGGTAATTGCGTTTGGCTAAAGCAAATCAATGCTTCTGAGGCATACCGGAGCTTGTATTACTGATCAAAAACAGCATGTTTACCGTGCGTACTACATCCTCAGATGGTGCTCATATTGAGTTTGTGATGGTGTAATTTTGCAGAGATATGTACGCAATCCTAGAACTGTGAATGAGACCAATCAAAGGGGCGTTTCCGAAATATTTTTACGCAAAACTTCCCTTGTCGAAAATTCTTTCAGTGCACAGAAATTAAGGTAAGGAAAAGCATCTTCAAATAAAATGGAAGCCGAACATCCTCTTATCTACTTTGGAGAATTTGCTTCTCAACCAAATACAGTAATTTCTTATGTTACTGGTCATTAGGAACGTTCTTCTTTCCTTGCCCAGAAATCTTGGATAGTGACCTTTTTGAACGGGAAGTAGTTTATTGAACGCAGTGTTTTTTTTTTTTTTTTCTTGTTTGCAAACCGTAACGGTCAATATATCCGCGCATTATATTTCGGCACCCTAGTTTGTCGTACGCTGCTAATTATTGTTGAAAACGCATCACGTTGGTTTTGTATGGAAGCCTCAACTGCCCGCTGCACAAGCGCAGGGGAAACTTAAATGAAATTAGTAAGATTTGGCTATGCATCGGATATTTAGACCACTGCAAGATGTTCAGAGCCGTAT
The DNA here is from genome assembly GCF_055883805.1 of Amblyomma maculatum. Taxonomy (NCBI): domain Eukaryota; kingdom Metazoa; phylum Arthropoda; class Arachnida; order Ixodida; family Ixodidae; genus Amblyomma; species Amblyomma maculatum. The sequence goes on along the minus strand of NC_139344.1, from coordinate 201,501,820 downwards.
GTCTTACAATATGCGTGCACACTTTTAGGTACGAAGCGATAGGAGAAGCATCAAGTTAAAATCAACTTTTCTGTTATTCATATAATCATATGCCATATTTTCTTGACCCTACAAAGATATTTTTTTTCTTTATCAGACTTTGCCGTAGGCAAATCTTTTGCCTTTCGACACCGCACACTGCGAAAACTGCAACAGCATCTACTCCAGTCCACGAGATGCTCCAGAGCAGCGAAGCGAACGCAGAACAGTTCAAACGCGGCCCTGGGTGAAATTACACGGCGGGCATTCTGATTGCGGCCAAGCTAGCGTCGTAGGCCACACACGGTGCTGAGCTCAAGCGAGCGAGCGAACCGCGTCTGAGCGACGCTGGCTCGGTCTCTCGCATCAAGTCCTACGGAGCAAAGCGCGTCGCTCTACAGCGCTACGCCGAGAAAGCACGCGTGCCGAATTGCCCCGCGGCCTCCGCGCTGGGCCCCGGTCTCCTCGAGGGGCGCGACTCGCGCGCGAAAGCACCAGCTCAACAATCCGTGAAATGGGAAACCGCCCTGACAATGCGGTCGGTGCTCGGGACCGGCCGAGGACTGTTAATGAACACGTTAACAGAGCCTAATCCTTCTGCGAGATCCCGGTGGCGCCCGCGCGCCCCACTGACAAGACGGATGGCGGTAGGCGGACGATTCCCCGATGCCCCCCTCCCGGCCAGGGTAAGGGATCAGCGGGCGAGATGTCAGGTCCCGCAATATAGAAGCCTTCGACCTGTCAACCGTCGTTAGGCCTAACCAGGAGCTGCGCGCCGGTGCACGAGAAACAACTCTCCGCCAAGGCGCACGTACCCCACCCGCAAGAAGGCGAAACATAACTGCAGCGCAAATGACTTAGTGGTGGATGCGAGCAGGTTCATAGAACACTGTCGCATCTTGTTTTGCGGGACATGTATACGCGTTTCTTTGCCGTTGCTCCCCCGCCTCCACCGTAGCGCCTGGACAAAGCTCCTCTCGCGGCGTTTCGCTCGGCATCTTGTTGTGAGGCGGAAGCGCGAGTGAACGTAGGGGAGACTGTACTAATATGTGCCGTTCTTTCTTTGCGTGGGGATGGGAAAGGACAGGGGCCTTTTTGGAGATTTGGAAGTTGAACATCATAAGAAGGAATTCTTGTTACTGCTAAGATATTGCTTTTGTTTTCAATTCCCGTTGTTGCTAAGTGGCACTTCATTAATGCGGCACGCGAGCCTTCTGGAGGTTGTGCGTATTCACCTGGCAAGCGCACATAACACAGCACTTCCTCTGATTCGTTGCTTGCTGAAATGAGAGAATAAACGTACCAAAAGCAGATTAATGGTTTGTGCCAGAAAAGGGGCAAATCTTGCATCTGAGGAAGTTAAAACCAAGAAGGGAAATAAATCGCATATATTTGTCACTTCACCTTGTACCGCATATTGTTCCACGCTTAGCTTCAGATAGCTGAATGTGTTAAATAAGATGAGTTAAAGCGGTAAATGTACATGAAAGTTTGATTACTAAGTAAAGCTCACGCAATATGAATTTGGGTGTGGGAAATCGTAGGCGAGCGGAAAGAGTACAGTGTGTAGAACACAAGTCGCCTTTTTGAACACCTTTTTTTTTTTTTTTTTTTTTAGAAACAAACTACGTGTATATTTGCACATTCTGCTTCCCCCAAATAAGGCAAGCGCATCTTACTGTGCAGCAATGCGGGTCGGGTCGTTCATTTGAAGCCCTTGGCGATCACATTTGGTATGGCGCGGCCAATGCTTCCACAGCAAAATTTTACTCCCTCCCTCCTTCCATTCAGTATTTGCCTGCAAAAATTCCTGTTGGAGGCAGCACCGTCGAGCCGAGAGCGCGTGTCGACGCCGTCGTCGTCGTCTCGCTCTATCACAAATTACTAGCTCCGGAAACGGTTCCGCGGCGGCGAGCGGGCTGGCGCTAAAGCGAGGGGCGTGTCCGGCGCAAGTGCCACGCTGCGAGCCCAATCTCGCTGAGCAAACACAAGTTGTGCCCCCCTTCTTCCCCCCTTTTCCTCGGCAGTGGTCTGCAAAACCCACCTCGGCCACAATAAACAGTGGAAAGAGGCGCTCCGGGAGCCGCATTCCTGCAGGGCCACAGTGGCGCACACGCGCGGCCGATGCCGCCAAGGAGGTGTTTCTACGGCGCGCGCGCGCACACACACACTCTTGCGAGGGTATTTGTTTAACCACCACCGCGCGCCGAAGGTGCGCGGACCCCATTGCGAAGGCGGAGCGAATCACGATGTTCCGATTGTTGGAGACGGCGATATACCGGGTCGCCTCCAGATGGCCCTTCCTCGGCCCTTCTTTCATCAGCCAGGCGGCCGGCACCGCCATTAAGGGGCCCCGACGCATGTCACCGGTCGTTGGTTCGCCGCCCGAGATGGGCCTGCACTATTATGCGTGCTCCCGCCCCTCCTCGCGTGCACTGACATTTCAAAAACCATAAGGATTCGCCGGCCATTGTGGCCGATGCGTGCTTTAACTGCTGTATCCCTGTTCTGCGGCGCACAGCCGCGTAGCCGCAGCTACGACGCCGTTGTGTAGACAGCCGAGACTCAGATTAGGGCGCACGGGCTACCTTAATCGATGCCAATGGCGGAAGTGCTCTCTCTGAGCGCTCTGGCTGACATCAGGACTCGTTTAAGCGCGCCTCGAGTGCGCACGGTCCGGTATCGGCGGCCATTCTGCGCGCACGCGAGGTGTGCTATTAGTCCGCCTCTCGAGAGCGCACCGCACTCGTTCCTCGTCTTTCCTGCTGCCTGTTCGTCCGTTGTGGTGCCGGAGACAAAGAAAGCGCGGCCCGCACGTTTAGTCCTCTGCGCGATGTCACCTTCGGACTCCTCATTCTTCCATTTAGTACACAGGGGTCATCCTACAACGGTAACTGGCTGGATTGAACGCGTATGTTGTATACCATGCATTCACGTGGTACGCGGACTTTGTTGCTATTGGAGGAGGGGAATTCCATATGCCCGAAACAGGCTACACAACTGCTTCAGCTTCCCTGATTTCCAATTTAACGTGTCCAGGTCTTGTTTTCACAAGGGGCACTAACACATCTATCCTAGTCCACTCGTCCATTCTGTCATGTTGCTGGACTTTCGGGGCTTCTGACGTCTGAATATTTCCGTTGCGTCTATGGCAATAAAGTAATTTCGCTGACTGGCCCTTGCACGAGATGGGATGAGAGCAAATTCAATATCTTTGAAAGGAAAAGATACTGAATCCACGTAGGGCTTTAATGCATCGTTTACTGAAGTGTGTATACACACTAAACATTTTTTACACCTTTTTGCGTGCAAAAAGGGTGTTCGAATTTCTCCGGGCAAACATATACCTGAAAAACGGCGAGGCAGGGGTATGGTGCAGGGGTAAGGCACGGCGGTTAAAAATCAGGGGTTTCCGGTTGCCTACCCTGCGTTGTGTAAAAAGGAACAGGGGCATATAAGGAAAAGCGAAATAGAGAAATACGGTCTGAAAGCCGAAAATCGCTGCAGCAGTGTCCTGAGGACTGTGACGGCTGCCGCGCGCTGCGCAAAACAGCAGAATGATGGGCGAGTTCGTACGACATTCCAGGAAAAGGCAGCGGACCAGCACATACACGACGGTGTGTCTTGACCCTTCATCCTTAGTGTTTGTGCTGGTGCGCCACCTTTTAGTAGAACACACCAACCGTTTTTGGCGTCAAACAAAATATTTGCTCAACGAAAGATGTCCCACGGTGAAGAAGTGCTGCTCTACTCCCAGGATGTTACCCCGAGGACAGCGTTACACCTCTAAGGGTGTAAAAAGATTTAGTGTGTACCGTGCCGCTCCCTTCCCACACTCGAACTGCCGACAAGCAAGGAAAAGCGTCTGGAGAGAGGAAGCCACAGCGGCAATAACTAATTCAGGGATACTTCAAATGCAGCTGCATTCACTGCTGTATTCGATGCGTAAACAAAAAGAAGGTGGAAACAGGCTTACGCGGGGGCTTTGTGTATGTGTGTGTGTGAAGGGGGGGGGGGGAGGGGTAAGAAGGGGGAGGAAGGGATTGCCGGTTTGAAGCTTTCCTTTTCCCTCGAAATATGGTCCATCTTACACATTTGCGCAAACCTCTATCCATCTGGCCGGCCGCCTTTGGAGTGCGCACATCTGCAATGTCTTGTTGCAAGCGGGTCAACAAGGTTTTATCCGTATACCCTGAAAAGCAGCACAGGAAAAAAAATGTTCACGTAAAAAAACTGGGTAATGTATGTGGCCCGAAATAAGAAACTAGCTGGTATGAACAACCAGTTCTAGTATTTAAATTTTTGCCGGAACTGTTTGTATTTTAGAACACGTATCCAGTGTGGCACCTTGGGGCGCTCTCAGCTTGCATTCCGTTCAGCTGAATCTGGCTTCAATGTGGAGCAAAACGGTAATCTGTGAGGTTCAAATAATAAAAGACGACTGCGTTGACAACCCTCATAAAGGATCCAAAACATAAGACATATGTATTCTTAGAATGTTGAAACTCGCAGCCAATAGTTGTTTCTTGATAGTACTTTATTATTTAAATACAGGTCATAAAATGTGTCGTTTGGAATACACGTCGGAAACTATAAAAGTAAGGATTGGTTTGGTTTGTCGGGTTTAACGTCCCAAAGCGACTCAGGCTATGAGAGACGCCGTAGTGGAGGACTTCGGAAATTTCGACTAGCTGGGGTTCTTCAACGTGCACTGACATCGCACAGCACACGGGCGTCTTGCTTTTCGCCTCCATCGAAAAGCGGCTGCCGAGGCCAGGATTCGATCCCGCATCCTTGGGAACAGTAGTCGAGTGCCGTAATTACTACGCCACCCCGACGGTGTAACCATAAAAGCAAAGAAAGCTTTGAAAAACGTGGAAACCAGCAGCAGCTGCGTAATGTCCTTGTTGACAACATCTCCCCAAAAACTCCAGAAAATAAATAAAGGTGTATGAATACAGAATTAAAAAAAAAAAAGACTCAAGAAATTTGAATCCACAGCTGTCAATAAGACACCAGGACTACCGTACTCAACACCTCCGTTGCTCAATGATCGCTTATGACTGAGAACTGCGCGAGTCGACAAGCTAAAGAAAAAGAAAAGAGTTACAAATATTGATTTCAAGGAAAGCATAAGAGAGTCGAAGTACAAATTATTTCCTTTCCTTACTATCCCATTTCGCGAGCACTCCACATGTTTGCATACCGTCGAACCGAACCTTGAAATACTTTTCATTTGAAAAACAGACATAACAAAGGCATATGAGAGATGTACCGTAACCGCGTGTGTTACTGAACTAAACTTAGTTCCCATTGCCAAAAAGCAAAGGCGCATATCGCCTTGAACATGAAGCCAAGCCTTTGCGAAACAGCTTGCAATTTTTTGTGCAAATGATGTCCAGTTGAATGAACTTTTCTAAGCCGCAGCCCAGAAAGAGATTTGTAGCACCACAATTACAGCGTCCTCATTTCCAGGCGCCCCAGCGGATATATATTTTGCCATAACTACATCGCCGTCTGTCCTCTTTCGTTTACTTGCATAGCGCGTCCAGTGCTTGGTAGCAGTAGCCGTAGCTGTGCAATGTAGCCGGATGAGTGAAGAGGTAAAAAAGGTTCGCCTGTGTTTCCGACCTTTGATATTCAGTTGTTGACAATTCAGTGTGCACGTAAAACCGTCACTTTGCGTTACGTGATGTGCTATTATAACGAAGATGTTTAGCATACTAGTAGAGAGATTTAGGTTGCCGGAGACGTACTGATGTAGGCGTATAACGGTTTACCGTACCCCTCCCACGCAGGCGCAGTGGCCGCGATTGCACTCAGCTTTGTCAATGCGCGTTGCCGGGAGGGATCCGGCAAACCGGTATAAGTCTATGTCAGTACGTCTCCGGCAAGCTAAATCTCTCTAAATACGCACTAGCGTAGACGTATACCGGTTTGCGGACACCCGCTGGGCACGCGCAATTGATGAAGGGTGTGCAAGGTGTAGCCACTGCGCATGCGTAGAGGCTTCCGGTAAACCGATGTACGTATAGGCTGGTGCGTCCCCGTTTTGCTAAATGTCTCTCCAAAAGCGTCGACATTTGACATGCACCTATTTCCTTAAGCTATTTGCTCAACATCAAGCTCGAGAAATATAGCTAACTCATGACTCATGAGAGAGCCCGTGGCAGCAGATCTGAGCGCCCAGCTGCCGGCATGCATGCCTGCCTGGCCGAAGCGGCTGCTCCCAGCGTTGCTAAATCCCTCGGCGTCAGAACAAAGCGCTTCCCACACAACATCCTCTTTTTTTCCCTAGCGGCGCCCTCTCTAAAGCGTGCAGGAGTGGTATTAGGCAGGGAAGGACTTTGGTCGTGTTAACAGACCCATAAAATCGGTCAGTCAATCGCGAAGCCCCGAATCAGAAAAAAAAAAAAAAAAAAAGGATGATAGGGCGAGAGAGAAAGGTGGACGTTATAGGACATGAACCGAGCTGGGATGGGAAGGGGGGTCTAGGGCTGACGACGACTGAGGGAATGGTGCTAGGTGCGCCCGTGCACGTCCAAACCGCCTACACGTCAATCAAAAACTGTCAAAGTATTTTGCCATCCAGCCCACCCTCGTGCGCGAACGCCGGCGCCCAGCCGCGCGTTCACAGTTGATTTCACAAGGCAGGTCTAACTAGAATAGACGTTTTAGTTAGCTTCTTCCAGGCCCCTTCATTCTCAAACCGCCCCCTTCAACCCCTCATATTGTTCTCTTTTTTCTTCTGTATACTTGCGCATGCGCGAGCTCGCGTGCCACGCCGTCCTGGTCACGTTCAGTGGCCCGCTGAGGTGTTGCTGTCAGGCTGACGTCGGGCGCGCGGGGTTGCTGCTTCCTTCGCATAGATGTGTGCGCATGCCTTCCATTGTAGCCACCACGAACGGCTAGTGCGGAAGAAAGAACTGTCCCCCTTTGTTATGACAAACTCTTTGTGATCATGTGCCTCGCGCGTCGCCTTTTCGTGTTTCGCGTCGAAGATGGAAGATATGTTTTCGTCTTGAGCGCTAGTTCCATTGTGGTGCGCCAAGCCGCCAGTTTCGCAAATATACATGCGCAACCTTCGGTGGACGTTGGCAGCCTGTTATTTGATCCGAAATTTTGGCCGCGATGGCGTGTGAGATTAAAGTGACCATACGTCCCGATTTAGGCGGGACATGTCCCGCTTTTGCGGGTGTGGTCCCGCTGTCCCGCCAGCATGCTTGTGGGACGGCGTTTTGTCCCGCTTTGGCTACACTCGCGACACCCGCTTCGCCTACCTGGCTCTATCGAACCAGCCGAAATTAGCGCAATCATGAATGAACGGAGGCGCTGGAATGAACAAGCTGTATAGTCCCCGGAAAGACTTTTCTAGGGACTGTACGGCGCAGCTGCACGCGCGATTCGCGTTTTTTCTCGATCTAGCTAGATCTAGCCAGATTAACTTTTTGTTGGCTAGCTAGCAAGCCGTAGGCCGTAGTCAAAGCCAGGTCCAGAACGTTCGCCCTGTTGTTCACGCCAACGTTGGTTCATGCAGCGTGCTTACGTTTGTTTTGTTTGTTTGTTTTCTTTTTTGGTGAAGTGTTGCTGCTTTATTGCGCCGACCGCAATGCCTAAAAGGAAGTGCAAGTTCAGCGGAGAACTAGGTAAAGAGTTTCCGTTTTTGAAGAAAACGAAGTCGGAGCACGATGTCCGCTGCGAAAAATGTGGGGCAGACTTTTCGATCGCCCACAGTGGGCGTTCTGACATTTTAAAACATATAGGCACCGAAAAGCACAAGCGGAATATCTCAGCTGCTGCGTCTTCCAGCACCCTAACCAAGTTTTTCAAACAAGAACGTGCTGGTGATAAGGAGCTGAAGCTCGCTGCTTCCGAAGGCGTGTTTGCATATCATACGATCGCCCACAACCAAAGCTTTCGTTCAATGGATTGCACATCAAAACTTCTTCAGAAGCTTTTCGATGAGAGGTTTGCCTGCGCACGCACGAAAGCCGAAGCGATTGCCTTAAATGTACTTGCTCCTTCTGCCGTGGAAGAGTTGAAGGCTGAGCTCCACGATGCAAAATTAATCTCTGTTTTCTGTGACGCGTCGAACCATAAGACTTGAAAATATTTCCAATAATGGTCCGCTACTTCACCTCTGCTGCTGGTGTGCAAACGAAGCTGCTGGAGATTGGCACCTTGCCAGGTGAGACCTCGACGATGGTGAGCCAGTACATCCTAAAAGCACTGGAAGACAACAACATCGCATCAAAGCTGGTTGCTTTCAGCGCTGACAATACAAACTGCAACTTCGGCGGCGCCGCGCGCAATGGAAAAAACAATGTGTTCTCAAGAATGCGAGATTCTTTACCGCAAAAGATCATTGGGATTGGCTGTGCAGCACATATTGTGCACAACACCATCCAGACTGCTGCCGATTGTCTGCCGCTTGACATTGAAGCCGTGATCGTCAAACTCTATTCATACTTTTATATTTACACAGTCCGGGTGGAGTCATTCAAGGAGTTTTGTGACTTCGCGTCTGTTGAGTACCAGCGGCTTCTGGGCTACAGCAAAACAAGGTGGTTGGCATTAATGCCAGCTGTTGAGAGAGTGCTGAAGCTTTTCCCGGCTTTAAAGTCGTTCTTTTTGTCGGCAGAAAAATGCCCCTCTTTGATTAAGACATTTTTTGAAAATCCTTGTGGAGAGCTCTGGCTATTCTTTCTACATAGCCAAGCGGCCATGTTTCAAGCAACTGTGTTACAAATTGAAGGTGACTCGAGGACTACCATCGAAGTCCACAAAGCTCTGAAACAACTGCAGACCAAAGTTGAAGACAGACTTCAGCAGACATTTTTGCCATTAAGTGTGCGTTCTAGAATAACGACACTTGAGGAATCTGGAGAAGTTTCAAGAGGATCGGTAGCAGAAGGGGCAAAAAGGTTCTACCAGACCTGCGCGTCATACCTAGAGCGATGGTGCACACAATTTGATGAGGTTAGCAGTTTCTCATGGGCGTCTCTGGAGTCAGCACCACTTTGGGATAATGTGCAGAGCAGTCAGCAGCTCATAACTTCACAGTTCAGTGACGTCCACCTTGACGAGAGTTGTTTATTCGATGAAGCTTGCAATATTTCACGTTACGTCACACCTGAAAAACTGGATCAATGGAAGAAGCAGAAGAAACTAGTTGGGGAACGTTGGATGGAGGTGCTCCAGCACTTCGAGACCAACGATGTGCCTTGCGAGAACATGAGGGCAATTGTTGAGTACTGCATGTGCTTGCCCGGTACAAATGCACCAGTGGAAAGA